>NC_057804.1:493693668-494004501 GCF_018294505.1 Triticum aestivum
AGACCAGCAGGATTGGATCCCGCCTCTGGCAATGCCATGATCTCGGCTATGCCAACCACCCTCACTGTATCTTCCTCGCCTGCCGTGCCACCAGTTGCGGACCAATCCGCCCCCACCCCTGGCCCAGCTAGCCCAGGAATCCAAAGCCCTATGCAGGGCCACATGCATGGCGCGACCGGCATGGTCTCTGTGAACACGACACGTGGAACTGCATGCAATCTTTCCATGTAGCCCTCACGTACCCAGCCTGACGCTCCCTCCGCATTAGCTGCACCCCCTCCTGACCAACCCCAGCTGCAAGGTATCTTGGACACCATCAGCGCGCCAATTGCGCCAATCCTCACCACCCCGGCGGCCCGTCAATGTCGGCTAGAGCTGCCTCCGAACTTAACTCCTCGGCGTAGGAACCACATTGCATGGGCTGATCGTGGCTTGAATGCTGAGGCCAAGGCGAAGCGGGTCCTTCTCCTATGTCTCGGCATAATCTATGACAACGAGCCAGTCTCTGATGCCGCCCTGGAATGCTACCATAAGCTCTTTGAGCGACCATTGGTTGGGGACATTGTGCAGGCTTTCGCTGACTTCTACGGGTGGCAAGTCCCCACTGATGTCGTGGGTGTTGGAGATCGTTGCAGAAAATAAAAAAAATCTACGCATCACCAAGATCAATCTATGGAGTAACTAGAAACGAAAGAGAGAGGAGTGAATCTTCATACCCTTGAAGATCGCGAGACGGAAGCGTTACAAGAACGCGGATGAGGGAGTTGTACTCGAAGCGATTCAGATCGTGGTGGACTCCGATCTTAGCACCGAATAACGGCACCTCCGCGTTCAACACACGTGCAGCCCGGTGACGTCTCCTGCGCCTTGATCTAGCAAGGAGGAGGGAGAGGTTGAGGAAGAGAGCTCCAACAGCAGCACGACGGCGTGGTGGTGATGGAGAGGCAGTACTCCGGCAGGGCTTCGCCAAGCTCTTACGGAGGAGGAGAGGTGTTGGCGAGGGGAGGGGATGCGCCTTGGATGTGGTGCTGCAGCCCTCCCCTCGCCCCTCTATTTATAGGAGGGGGAAGGGGGCCGACCTCCTCTAGATGAGATCTAGAGGGAGGGGCAGCGGCCAAGGGGAGGGGGCTTGCCCCCCAAGCAAGGGGGCCGCCCCCTTTAGGGTTCCCCCCCCCCAACCCTAGGCGCATGGGCCCAAGGGGGGATGAACCCAGCCCTCCAAGGGCTGGATCCCTTCCCACTATGGCCCATGAGGCCCTCCGAGAGAGGTGGCTCCTCCCGGTGGACCCCCGGAACCCCTCCAGTGGCCCCGGTACAATACCGGTATGCCCCCAAAATTTTCCGGTGACTGTGTGACAACTTCCCATATATAAATCTTCACCTCCGGACCATTCTGGAACTCCTCGTGACGTCCGGGATCTCATTCGGGACTCCGAACAACATTCGGTAATCACATACAAGTCTTCCTAATAACCCTGGCGTCATCGAACCTTAAGTGTGTAGACCCTACGGGTTTGGGAATCACACAAACATGACCGAGACAGTTCTCCGGCCAATAACCAACAGCGGGATCTGGATATCCATGTTGTCTCCCACATGTTCCATGATGATCTCATCGGATGAACCACGATGTCGAGGATTCAAGTAATCCCGTATACAATTCCCTTTGTCAATCGGTACGTTACTTGCCCGAGATCCGATCGTCGGTATCCCAATACCTCGTTCAATCTCGTCACCGTCAAGTCACTTTAGTTGTTACATAATGCATGATCCTGTGACTAAACACTTAGTCACATTGAGGTCATTATGATGATGCATTACCGAGTGGGCCCAGAGATACCTCTCCGTCATACGGAGTGACAAATTCCAGTCTTGATTCGTGCCAACCCAACAGACACTTTCGGAGATACCTGTAGTGCACCTTTATAGTCATCCAGTTACGTTGTGACATTTGGCACACCCAAAGCACTCCTACGGTATCCGGGAGTTACACAATCTCATGGTCTAAGGAACCGATACTTGACATTAGAAAAGCTTTAGCAAACGAACTACATGATCTTGTGCTATGCTTAGGATTGGGTCTTGTCCATCACATCATTCTCCTAATGATGTGATCTCGTCATCAATGACATCCAATGCCCATAGTCAGGAAACCATGACCATCTGTTGATCAACGAGCTAGTCAACTAGAGGCTCACTAGGGACATGTTGTGGTCTATGTATTCACACATGTATCACTGCTTCCAGTTAAAACAATTATAGCATGAATAATAGACAATTATCATGAACAAGGAAATATAATAATAATAATTTTATTATTGCCTCTAGGGCATATTTCCAACAGTCTCCCACTTGCACTAGAGTCACTAATCTATTTACACTGTGATGAATCGAACACCCATAGAGTTCTGGTGTTGATCATGTTTTGCTCGCGGAAGAGGCTTAGTCAACGGATCTGCGACATTCAGATCCGTGTGCACTTTGCAAATATCTATGTCTCCGTCTTGAACATTTTCACGAATGGAGTTGAAGCGATGCTTGATGTGCCTGGTCTTCTTGTGAAACCTGGGCTCCTTGGCAAGGGCAATAGCTCCAGTGTTGTCACAAAAGAGAGTGATCGGCCCCGACGCATTGCGAATAACTCCTAGGTCGGTGATGAACTCCTTCATCCAGATTGCTTCATGTGCTGCCTCCGAGGCTGCCATGTACTCCGCTTCACATGTAGATCCTGCCACGACGCTTTGCTTGCTGCTGCACCAGCTTCCTGCCCCACCATTCAAAATATACATGTATCCGGTTTGTGACTTGGAGTCATCTAGATCTGTGTCGAAGCTAGCATCGACGTAACCCTTTACGACGAGCTCTTCGTCGCCTCCATAAACGAGAAACATATCCTTAGTCCTTTTCAGGTACTTCAGGATATTCTTGACTATTGTCCAGTGTTCCATGCTGGGATTACTTTGGTGTCTTACAACCAAACTTACGGCAAGGTTTACATCAGGTCGGGTACACAGCATGGCATACATAATAGACCCTATAGCCGAGGCATAGGGGATGACACTCATCTTTTCTTTATCTTCTGCCGTGGTTGGGGATTGAGCCGAGCTCAATCTCACACCTTGCAACACAGGCAAGAACCCCTTCTTGGACTGATCCATATTGAACTTCTTCAATATCTTGTCAAGGTATGTGCTTTGTGAAAGACCTATCAGGCGTCTCGATCTATCTCTATAGATCTTGATGCCTAATATATAAGCAGCTTCTTCAAGGTCCTTCATTGAAAAACACTTGTTCAAGTAGGCCTTTATGCTGTCCAAAAGTTCTATATTATTTCCCATCAAAAGTATGTCATCCACATATAATATGAGAAATGCTACAGAGATCCCACTCACTTTCTTGTAAAAGCAGGCTTCTCCATAAGTCTGCATAAACCCAAACGCTTTGATCATTTCATCAAAGCGAATGTTCCAACTCCGAGATGCTTGCACCAGCCCATAAATGGATCGCTGGAGCTTGCATACCTTGTTAGCATTCTTAGGATCGACAAAACTATAACACTCCAAAAAATTTGTTTGTGTTTTCAGCAAAAGCCTTGCTTGGTTTGAAAAAGGTCATTTAAATCCTTTCAAAAATCTCTCTCAAAAAAAATTTCCCTTGGCAAGGGCTTTGATTTTTGCATCCTTTGCAACCCTGGTGTTTTGTTGTTAAAAACCTTTCTTCTAAGTTTCCATTCTCAAAAACATTTCTTGGAAATTTACTTTCTTTTAAAAAGAAACCCCAAAAGTTTTTGGGCTACTCTTTTGTGTTGAGCCATCCTTGGTTTTTACCATGCCTCTTGTGGTAAATTCTCCCAAAAACCCTCACTCCACCTTGGGGCAATCCAACCATTCTGTCCCAACAAGTTAAATCCATTTTTGGATTTTATTCCATTTATTTTCCTCCATAAAACAATTCTGTCAATTATTTTTAGCCTAGGTGATTTGCAAAGCAACTGCCTAATTCCCTTTGAGTTTTGATCTCAAACCAATTCCTCTGGATAGTCCTTAGCACCCACAACCTAGAACCATCAAGATCCAGTCTTCCTCTTTTTAATTTTTTCAAGTTTCTCTCTCTGCAAGTTTGGACCAGATTTGTCAAATTTGGTGAAATTCATATCTCCTCTTCCCCAAAAATTCTACCAAAATTCAGGCAGCCCTCAGATGCACTGGGAGACCACCACACCAAAGATCTGCCCCAGATAAAATCCCCATATGCCAAAAACATTTCGTCGAACACTTGGCCGGCACTGTTCTTGTGCACTTTCAGTAAAATTCAGTTTCAGAGTTAGTTGGAGTGTCGTTTTCGTCAGTGACTTGGCACTGATCACCCGTGCACCCTGGCGCGTTACGCACAGCCTCTTCCCCCTGGCCAAAGCACCGCACGCCTAGTTGGACGGACGTAGGCGTCGGTGGCGGCGAGCATCTTCAACGCCGGCAGCCTCCGCGGTGGCAGAGCCACCCGTGGCGGCCAAACGGAGCCAGCATCGGCCCGTTACGCCGTTTTGCGCCGCCCTTTGCTCCCTAGCCCTCCGCGTGGCTCATGCATGCCAGCGCACCCTCATAGCACCATCGCCATGGCTCGACAAGCACAGGGCGCGCCCTCTGCCGCCGACGGGCCCGCGCCGCCCCGTTCCATCGAATCCACCCAGGACTCCTAATCCAAGCTTGTTTAGCGTCAAAACGGAACCAGTGGAACTCCACGTTGACGCCCAACTCCCTAAACCTCCCTGACCAAGCTCTGCGCTGCTGTAACCATCGCCGGAGAACTCCGTTCACGGCCACCGCCTCGGATCGCCTATAAATAGGAGCCCCGAGCTCGCTCTCGAGCACGCACCACCACTACACCTCGCCAACACTCCGCCAAGCCACTAGGAGGACCTCGAGGAGGTCTGCTCCCCCAACTCCGGCCGCCCCGATCCGCCTCGGCCACCAGCTCGATTCACTCCGGTGAGGCCACCCCCGACGCCCAAACCCCGTCAATAGCCACCTCGAGCACCCAGTGAGCTAACCCGACCTTCGATTTGACCTTCGCAGCCCTCCCCGACGAGATCCAACTCCACCCGAGCCGCCGTCCGCCAGAGCAAGGGCCGCCGTCGACGTAGTGCTCGCCTGTGACCACCACCCACCGACGCGGAAGGACACGCTGAACACGTAGGTACCGCCCGATCCCCTTGCCTTGTCGTGGATCGCTGCCGGCGACCACCGCAGCTCTCGGGCGCCGTCGAGCCCTGTTTTTCCCCTTTGAAAATTTAAACCTAACGGGTGGGACCCCCTCGTCAGTGTTTTCTCTTTTTCCGAATCGTTTTCTGTTTTTATCAGTTGACCCCCTAGAAACTTTCTGTTTCATCACAGATAAGTCCCTGGTTCTAAAACCTTTATAACTTTTAAACAGAAAATGATTTTTGATTGATTCTTTTTCTGTCATCTTTATTTTTATGTCTAGTTTTTTGTCATATTTATTTGAAAAATATTTGGAACACTTTTCTGTGCATGCGCGATATTTACGATAAGTGCATATTTTTCTTTTATACCATAGATACCGGAGGAGGTGACGGAGCCGCGAACTTCGCCAAGTTAGACTCTGACTACTCCAAACCAGGAAAGCATGTTTAAACTTTTGATATGATGAGTGGTTATTGCATGTTTGCATTTTAGTAGTTCATGGCATGTTTATGAACATTTCGTTAAATGTTATATTTCATGCAAAGGTGAAGCAAGTGAGTTTCGGAAATCCATATGTTGTTGGATACAAGTTTGCATGGCCATGTGATGGCATGAGAACGGGTAAGATGGCAGTGTTGTGGCATGCCAGTCTTATGCCAGTATATTCGACTTCAGTGTCAACATGAATCAAGTCACATTCCCATTCATTTCCTTTCCTGTACTACCACATGTTTTCCGCAAGGAATATGGCTTAGTAAGTTGCAAACCGTTTTCCTGGTACACACCAAATAGAGAGGCCGGGATGAGGGTTCCATGGCCCTGGATTAAAGCCCGTCATCCGGTCAGGGGGCATGGGTGTTTCCGGTTGGGACCGAGAGGGGGGCACCCCTTAGAGCGCGCGTATAGAAATTTGATCCCATGCTATTTGAGGTTGTGCCCTCCCCGTCTCAAAGTTTTTCTTGGACGTTGTCAAGGGTGATCCCTGGCATCGTGAGGTGGAATGGGTGTGTACTGGTTAGATGTGTTTCTACCGAAATACCATAAACGGAACTAGTCCTTGTGACTACGGAAATCCGTTGGCTGTGGGCAATTAGTACAAACTCTGCAGAGTCAAAAATCCTTTGAATCATCTTGTACATGTCCAAGTACTGTGTTCATCTCATCTCATCAAATGTCAGTCTCAGTGACAAAGCTCCGGTGAACCACATGAGTGTTAAGTCCGGTTAAAAGTTTATTCTTATGGATGGACTAACATGTTATTTACTTTTGATATGAGCCCTTTCTGCGATGTCGCTCAGACGTCCGACTGTGGCACACTTGTCATTTATTTGGATATAAGCCCTTTCCGCGATGTCGCTCAGACGTCCGACTGTGGCACTCTTGTCATTTATTTTGATATAAGCCCTTTCTGCAATGTCGCTCAGACGTCCGACTGTGGCACTCTTATTATTTGTTTTGATATAAGCCCTTTCTGTGATGTCGCTCAGACATCCGACTGTGGCATGCTTGTTATTTATTTTCAATAAAAGCCCTTTCTGCGATGTCGCCCAAACGTCCGACTGTGGCACGCTTGTCTTTTACTTTTCAATATAAGCCCTTTATGTGGTGTCGCTTAGACGCTCGACTGTGGCATGATTATTTATATTTACCCTTCGAGGCGTCGCTCGAGACACCCGATCGGTTTTCAGTTATTTGTTTTACTTATCATGTCATGCAGATTTTTATTATTTGAATGAGCATTATTATTTTGCTCATGACGCATTCATGCATGCATTTGTTATATCTTTTGTCCGAACTGTCTTGCGAGTACTTTCAAAGTACTCACCTGGCTTGTTGATTTGGCCAGATGTTGATGAAGGCGATCTCATGGATGAAGAGTTCGATAGCGAGTCTGACGCCTAGAGGAGTCCCAGTCAGTCCCGTGCGATCTTGGATTTGGTCACTGTATTATATCCGCTTCCGCTACCCCAGAAATGAATTCATCTAGCCTCACCTCGACGCTCGATGAGCTGCCAGTTTAGGAGTCAAGTTATCCACCACCTCTTTTATCTCGAGCTAGTAGCATGTCGCCACATCCCTGTGTCATAACCGCCCTTATGTACAATATTGGCGTGTTTGTAATAAATTGTTGAGCAGCCTCAGCTCAACCCTGTAATATATTTAATGCTACTGGTCCTCTGTATTTCAAGTATTTGTCTACCAGTAAGGATAACTCTTCCTATACTGGGATCAAGAGATCGATTTTCTCAATAAGTATTTTATTGAAAAACCGGTCGTGACAAACTTGGTACCAGAGCCAGGCTGACTGTAGGAAGCCACTAGGTGCGATTGCTAATCGGTTATTCGCCTAGTAGAGGTCATTCTTATTTTTACAAATGCAGTCATTTTCTGACAGTCAGCATAAATTTATGATCTGACCAGTCAGAATTTTCGCCTACTTTTGTAGATGGCTGGCAACGACTGTGAGTCACAGGTGTTCGCCAACGTGCCTGAGGGGTTCGTCAAGCTCCTCTCCTTCATCGTCCAGGTTGCGATGGGGCCATCAGTGCGCCCAGTCTTCACACTCTACCCACACAAGATCAACGACAGTCTGACCATGCACCAGGCCGCGGTGCAATTCAGGGGAGGGCGTGTTGAGTTACACCGCTTTCGGTTCTTGGGCAGAGCCATGCCTACGGAGAGGCATGCTATGCAGATGGCTGCCCGTGAGGCGATAGCTCGTCTACGGGATGTCCTTCCTTCAATGAAGACTCGTCGCTACCGCTTTCTTCCATGCCACGTGCCATACACCTATCATTACTCATTCGCTTGCCCTATAGGAGAGCGAGACGAGGCCTTTGAGATGCTTGTCGAGTACCTCCAAGCTCTGGAGGCAGCCTTCCACAGCATGGTGGACGACCTTGTTGCTGCCCGCATGGACTCGGTCCATGGCTGTGCCGCCAACAGGAGGGAGCTCCTGCACACCGCTCCACCGCTGACTTTCATCTCGTCCTCGGCATCTCATTCACCTACCATTCTCGCCACTGCTTGTCGCCTACCTACCACCGAGGAGTTCAACCAAGTCATTGCACCCACTCCAGTTCGTTATGCACTACCTATTGCACCCACTCCTATTCGTGTTACTCCGCCTATTGCGCCCACTCATATTCGTGTTACTCCGCCTATGGCACCCGCTCCACCAGCTCAGTGCATCGTTTCACGTCTGGAGCCTATTAGCGAGGAGGAAGTTGAGTCCCCCGCCTCTCTGCGCCTCACCCTCGGCAGGCCAAGGGAGATCCTCACCATCTCCGACTGAGTACGCTGAGCCGTCATGCGATGTATCGACTTGTACGATATGTTTATATGTACATAGTTTGTGAGAAGTATCTTGTTTGCGCATCATGTAGGGTCTGGAGAAGTGCACTAGACTAAATAACATGTCAGGATTATGTACGCATATCCTGAGTGATGTATAATTACTGCTCGCATGTAAGATATGTAATAGTCCTTCTTCGTGCGAAATTGTTGATTTTTCTTGAAAAATTCTGGAGCTTTTAAAATTTCCTTATTTATGAAATTGTTGGCTGTTGCGACTCATTTCTTTTCTTACGAGTTTTACAAAATATATCCCCAGAGTGAAAGATGTCTCGTCCTTGGATGCGCTCCATGCCAAATCAGCCCGAGGAAAATTATGGCACACCACCAAACAACAATTTCACACAGGGACAGTCAAGTCAACAGGACAGTGAAACAGCATTTACCCAAGTGTGTCGCCTTTATGAACATAGTCAGCAATAACATCAGGAAATGATGAACCAAGTCATCAATATGGGGAATCACCGTGGACAGTATCAGCAGCAATCCAAGTTGTCTGAGCTACAGAAGACGCGTCCCCCAACATTTTCTCATACTGACAAACCTCTTGAGGCTGACGACTGGCTTCGAGACATGGAGAGAAAATTGGTTATCGCACAGTGTTCAGACCGTGAGAAAGTACTATATGCACCGCAGTATCTCACGAGAGCAGCTGCATCGTGGTGGGAAAATTTCCTACACATGCACCCCAACGAAAATGAAATAACCTAGGAGGAATTCAAAGAAAGTTTTCGTGGGGCACACATTCCTAAAAGTGTTATGAAGATCAAGAAGAGAGAATTTGATGACCTCAAACAAAGGACCATGATGGTGTCAAAATACAATAGCCAGTTTACTCTGCTGTCCCGCTACGCTAACGAAGAGCGTATGACTGAGAGCAAGAAGATGGAAAAATTCTTGGAAGGCCTGGCACCCGCGCTCAGATGCCAGCTGGTCGTACACACCTTCCCAGATTTCAAAACACTGGTGGATAAGGCCATTACCTTGGAAAATGAGAGACGCAGTTTGGAGGATTTCCACAAACGCAAAAGGGACCAGACTGCTCAGGCTCGAAACCACCGAAGCAAGACGGATTTCCAGAAAGGTGGGACACACAAACCCACAATGAATCATTCTCGCCGAATCAAGAATTTCCATGCAAGGGACAAAGAGTTCACTTATCGCCCAGGTGTTACTTGCTATGCTTGTGGAGAAGAAGGGCACTATGCCAAGCAGTGCCCCAAAACAAGGAACTCAACCCCAAAGCCAAACGATAGTGGCAATAATTCAGCACCCAAGCGAAATAATTTCAACCCCAATAACAACCACAGGAAGGGTCATCTGAACCACGTGACCAAAGAGGAAGCACAGAACGCCCCAGATATCGTACTCGGTACATTCCCTGTCAACACAATACCTGCCATGGTTTTGTTTGATTCTAGAGCTTCTCACTCATTCATTTCTAAGAGTTTTGCTTTGTAAAATAATTTTTCGATGCTTCCCTTGGAAAAATCCATCATCATCAAGTCCCCTGGGATTAAGCAAATGACCCAGAGTTACTGTCAATGTGTGGTTATTGAATTCGAAGGATTGAAGTTTTATGCCAACCTTAATGTATTGGAAAGTAAAGGACTGGATGTCATCCTAGGGATGGATTGGTTAACCACCAACAAAGGCTTTATTGACTGCTTCAACCGGACCGTAATTCTCACACACCATCACGGGAAGACAGTAAAAGTTTCAGCCAAAGAGAGACAAATATCTCGGCAACCGAGATTAAACAAGGTAGACGTTTCGGAGTTGAACAAGGTTCCAGTAGTGTGTGAATTTCCAGACGTATTTCCCGAAGAACTACCAGGCATGCCACCAGACCGAGAGATAGAATTCAGCATTGAGCTAGCACCCGGAACCGCTCCCATTTACAAGAAACTATACAGAATGGCACCATCCGAGTTGGTAGAATTGAAGAAGCAAATAAAGGAATTGTTGGAGAAAGGATACATACGAGCCAGTTCCTCACCTTGGGGTTCTCCAATTTTATTTGCCAAGAAAAAGGATGGGACACTGAGATTGTGCATAGACTATCGAGCCCTTAACATGGTCACAATCAAGAACAAATACCCAATGCCCCGAATAAATGATTTATTTGATCAGCTCGCTCAAGCCAAAGTCTTCTCAAAAATTGACTTAAGGTCGGGATACCACCAATTAAAAGTACGAACAGAAGATATCCCCAAGACAGCCTTCACCTCCAGATATGGATTGTATGAGTTCACAGTAATGCCGTTTGGACTAACAAACGCCCCCGCATATTTTGTTCACCTCATGAACAAAGTATTTATGAAATATATGGACAAGTTTGTTGTGGTATTCATCGATGATATTCTGATATACTCCAAGACACCAGAAGAGCACGCCGAACATCTCAGAATTGTACTAGGAGAACTCAGGAAACATCAATTGTACGCCAAGTTCAGCAAATGTGAATTTTGGCTAAGACAGGCGGGTTTTCTGGGCCACGTACTGACCCAAGAAGGTATTGCAGTAGACCCGGAAAAGGTCAAGGCCGTACTTGGCTGGAAAACCCCAGCCAGCGTAACGGACGTACGAAGTTTCTTGGGAATGGCAGGATATTACCGGAGATTTATTGAAGGATTCTCCACCATAGCAAAGCCAATGACACAGTTACTCAAGAAAGACAAGAAGTTTGAATGGACGGAAGCCTATGAGAAAAGCTTCCAAGAGCTAAAAAGGAAATTAACAACGGCACCAGTGTTAATTGTGCCAGACATACACAAAAATTTTGAGGTGTATTGCGATGTATCCCGGAAAGGCCTCGGATGCGTATTGATGCAAGAAGGCAAAGTAGTTGCGTATGTCTCCAGACAACTCCGCAAACATGAAGAATATTATCCTACTCATGATCTGGAGTTGGCAGCAGTCATCCATGCACTCAAAGAATGTAGACACTTTCTACTTAGAAATCGTTGTGAATATATACACAGACCATAAGAGCCTTAAGTATATTTTCACACAGCTAGAACTCAATTTACGGCAACGACGCTGGTTGGAATTAGTGAAGGATTACGATGTTGGAATCCACTATCATCCAGGAAAAGCAAATGTAGTGGCAGATGCCCTTAGTCGGAACCCCAGCTCGGGCAACGACAGTATACCAAATTTAAGACCAGAATTTCAGCAGGAATTTGCCAAACTCAACCTAATAATGGTCACAGAAGGAAGTGTGTGGAATTTGGAAATACAGCCTACCCTGATGGAAAAGATTAAGGAGGCTCAGCATGGACACCCCAGCATTGATGGCATAAAAAGGAAAGTGAGTTTGGGCAAGGCCTCAGAATTCAACATAGACGAGCAGGGAATATTGTGGTATGGAGAAAGACTTTGCGTACCAAATATCAAGGACCTCAAACAGCAGATTCTAGCTGAAGGCCACACCGCTCCGTATTCAATCCCTCCTGGAGGAACAAAAATTTACAAGGACCTTCAGGAAAATTTTTGGTGGCACGGTATGAAAAGGGACATAGCCAGTTCATTGCCTGCTGTGATTCTTGTCAACGCATCAAGGCCGAGCACCAGAAACCAACTGGACTATTACAGCCAAACAAGATACCCGAGTGTAAATGGGACGAGATTGGAATGGATTTTATTGTTGGGCTACCTCGGTCATGACACGGAAATAATGTCATATGGGTCATCACCGACAGTTTAACTAAGGTAGCACATTTTATCCCGGTGAAGTCAACTCACACCACTCAGAAGCTTGCCCGTATCATCTGCCTGCATGGAGTCCCAAAGACTATAATATCTGACAGAGGCACACAATTCGTCTCTAGATTTTGGGATCACCTACAACAGGCACTGGGAACCCAGCTAGCATTCAGTACCGCATACCACCCCTAGACTGATGGACAGATTGAACGCGTAAACCAAATTCTAGAAGACATGCTGAGAGCATGTGTCCTCACCTATGGAACCAGTTGGGAAGAAAGCTTGCCATACGCAGAGTTCGCATACAACAACAGCTACCAGGCCAGCCTGCAAATGGCACCATTTGAAGCTCTGTACGGGCGAAGATGCCGTACACCACTAAATTGGTCAGAGACCGGAGACAGCCATATCTTCGGCCCAGATATGCTCAAGGAGGCCGAGGAAAAAGTTAAGACGATTAGGGATCAACTCAAGACCGCTCAAAGTCGACAAAAGAGTTATTACGATAGAAGGCATCGGGAAATCAGATTCGAACCCGGAGAGTTTGTGTACCTACGAGTATCTCCTATGAGGGGCCTGCAACGGTTCAAGGTTAAGGGAAAGCTAGCACCAAGATTCATCGGACCATTCTGTATAGTGGCCCGAAGAGGCACGGTAGCCTACCAGCTAGACTTACCCGAAGATTTATCCGATGTCCACGACGTGTTCCACGTCTCGCAGTTGAGGAAGTACGTAAGCAATCCAGAGAAGCAAGTATCCCATGAAAACATTGACGTGCAACCAGACCTCACCTACCTGGAGCATCCAATAAAAATATTAGAGGAGTCTAAAAGGAGGACCCGACAGAAAACCATCAAGTTTTTCAGAGTCCAGTGGAGCAATCACACCGAGAGTGAAGCAACTTGGGAAAGAGAGGATTTCCTTCGGACAGAGCACCCACACCTGTTTAAGGATCAGCTGAAATCTCGGGGACGAGATTTTTCCTAAGGGGGTAGGTGCTGTAACACTCCAAAAAATTTGTTTGTGTTTTCAGCAAAAGCCTTGCTTGGTTTGAAAAAGGTCATTTAAATCCTTTCAAAAATCTCTCTCCCAAAAAAAATCCCTTGGCAAGGGCTTTGATTTTTGCATCCTTTGCAACCCTGGTGTTTTGTTGTTAAAAACCTTTCTTCTAAGTTTCCATTCTCAAAAACATTTCTTGGAAATTTACTTTCTTTTAAAAAGAAACCCCAAAAGTTTTTGAGCTACTCTTTTGTGTTGAGCCATCCTTGGTTTTTACCATGCCTCTTGTGGTAAATTCTCCCAAAAACCCTCCCTCCACCTTGGGGCAATCCAACCATTCTGTCCAAACAAATTAAATCCATTTTTGGATTTTATTCCATTTATTTTCCTCCCCAAAACAATTCTGTCAATTATTTTTAGCCTAGGTGATTTGCAAAGCAAGTGCCTAATTCCCTTTGAGTTTTGATCTCAAACCAATTCCTCTGGATAGCCCTTAGCACCCACAACCTAGAACCATCAAGATCCACTCTTCCTCTTTTCAATTTTTTCAAGTTTCTCTCTCTGCAACTTTGGACCAGATTTGTCAAATTTGGTGAAATTCATATCTCCTCTTCCCCAAAAATTCTACCAAAATTCAGGCAGCCCTCAGATGCAATGAGAGACCACCACACCAAAGATCTGCCCCAGATAAAATCCCCATATGCCAAAAACATTTCGTCGAACACTTGGCCGGCACTGTTCCTGTGCACTTTCAGTTAAATTCAGTTCCAGAGTTAGCTGCAGTGTCGTTTTCATCAGTGACTTGGCACTGATCACCCGTGCGCCCTGGCGCGTTGCGCACAGCCTCGTCCCCCTGGCCAGAGCACCGCACGCCCGCTTGAATGGACGCAGGCGTCGGTGGCGGCGAGCATCTTCAACGCCGGCAGCCTCTGCGGTGGCAGAGCCACCCGTGGCGGCCAAACGGAGCCAGCACCGGCCCGTTACGCCGTTCTGCGCCGCCCTTTGCTCCCTAGCCCTCCGCATGGCTCATGCATGCCAGCGCACCCCCGCAGCACCGTCGCCGTGGCCCGACAAGCACAGGGCGCGCCCTCTGCCGCCGACGGGCCCGCGCCGCCCCGTTCCATCGAATCCACCCAGGACTCCTAATCCAAGCTTGTTTAGCGTCAAAACGGAACTAGTGGAACTCCACGTTGACGCCCAACTCCCTAAACCTTCCCGACCAAGCTCGGCGCCGCCGTAACCATCACTGGAGAACTCCGTTCACGGCCACCGCCTCGGATCGCCTATAAATAGGAGCCCCGAGCTCGCTCTCGAGCACGCACCACCACTGCACCTCGCCAACACTTCGCCAAGCCACTAGGAGGACCTCGAGGAGGTCTCCTCCCCCAACTCCAGCCGCCCCGATCCGCCTCGGCCACCAGCTCGATTCACTCCGGTGAGGCCACCCCCGACGCCCAAAGCCCGTCAGTAGCCACCTCAAGCACCTAGTGAGCTAACCCAAGCTTCGATTTGACCTTCGCAGCCCTCCCCGACGAGATCCAACTCCACCCGAGCCGCTGTCCGCCGGAGCAAGGGCCGCCGTCGACGTAGTGCTTGCCGGCGACCACCACCACCACCCACCGACGCGGAAGGACACGCTGAACACGTAGGTACCGCCCGATCCCCTTGCCTCGCCGTGGATCACCACCGGCGACCACCACAGCTCTCGGGCGCCGTCGAGCCCTGTTTTTCCCCTTTGAAAATTTAAACTTGACGGGTGGGACCCCCTCGTCAGTGTTTTCTCTTTTTCTGAATCATTTTCTGTTTTTATCAGTTGACCCCCTGGAAACTTTCTGTTTCATCACAGATAAGTCCCTGGTTCTAAAACCTTTATAACTTTTAAATAGAAAATGATTTTTGATTGAATCTTTTTCTGTCATCTTTATTTTTCTGTATAGTTTTTTGTCATATTTATTTGAAAAATATTTGGAACACTTTTCTATGCACGCGCGATATTTACGATAAGTGCGTATTTTTCTTTTATACCGTAGATACCGGAGGAGGTGACGAAGCCGCGAACTTCGCCAAGTTAGACTCCGACTACTCCGAACCAAGAAATCATGTTTGAAGTTTTGATATGATGAGTGGTTATTGCATGTTTGCATTTTAGTAGTTCATGGCATGTTTATGAACATTTCGTTAAATGTTATATTTCATGCAAAGGTGAAGCAAGTGAGTTTCGGAAATCCATATGTTGTTGGATACAAGTTTGCATGGCCATGTGATGGCATGAGAACGGGTAAGATGGCAGTGTTGTGGCATGCCAGTCTTATGCCAGTATATTCGACTTCAGTGTCAACATGAATCAAGTCACATTCCCATTCATTTCCTTTCCTGTACTACCACATGTTTTCCGCAAGGAATATGGCTTAGTAAGTTGCAAAATGTTTTCCTGGTACACACCAAATAGAGAGGTCGGGATGAGGGTTCCATGGCCCTGGATTAAAGCCCGTCATCCGGTCAGGGGGCATGGGTGTTTCCGGTTGGGACCGAGAGGGGGGCACCCCTTAGAGCATGCGTATAGAAATTTGATCCCATGCTATTCGAGGTTGTGACCTCCCCGTCTCAAAGTTTTTCTTGGACGTTGTCAAGGGTGATCCCTGGCATCGTGAGGTGGAATGGGTGTGTACTGGTTAGATGTGTTTCTACCAAAATACCATAAACGGAACTAGTCCTTGTGACTACGGAAATCCGTTGGCTGTGGGCAATTAGTACAAACTCTGCAGAGTCAAAAATCCTTTGAATCATCTTGTACATGTCCAAGTACTCTGTTCATCTCATCTTATCAAATGTCAGTCTCGGTGACAAAGCTCCGGTGAACCACATGAGTGTTAAGTCCGGTTAAAAGTTTATTCTTATGGATGGACTAACCTGTTATTTACTTTTGATATGAGCCCTTTCTACGATGTCGCTCAGACGTCCGACTGTGGCACACTTGTCATTTATTTGGATATAAGCCCTTTTTGTGATGTCGCTCAGACGTCCGACTATGGCACTCTTGTCATTTATTTTGATATAAGCTCTTTCTGCGATGTCGCTCAGACGTCCGACTGTGGCACTCTTGTCATTTATTTTGATATAAGCCCTTTCTGTGATGTTGCTCAGACATCCAACTGTGGCACGCTTGTTATTTATTTTCAATAAAAGCCCTTTCTGCAATGTCACCCAGACGTCCGACTGTGGCACGCTTGTCTTTTACTTTTCAATATAAGCCCTTTACGTGGTGTCGCTTAGACGCCCGACTGCGGCATGATTATTTATTTTTACCCTTCGAGGCATCGCTCCAGACACCCGATCGGTTTTCAGTTATTTGTTTTACTTATCATGTCGTGCAGATTTTTATTATTTGAATGAGCATTATTATTTTGCTCCTGACGCATTCATGCATGCATTTGTTATATCTTTTGTCCGAATTGTCTTGCGAGTACTTTCAAAGTACTCACCTGGTTTGTTGATTTGGCCAGATGTTGATGAAGGCGATCTCATGGATGAAGAGTTCGATAGCGAGTCTGACGCCTAGAGGAGTCCCAGTCAGTCTCGTGCGATCTTGGATTTGGTCATTGTATTATATCCGCTTCCGCTACCCTAGAAATGAATTCATCGAGCCTCACCTCGACGCTCGATGAGCTGCCAGTTTAGGAGTCAAGTTATCCACCACCTCTTTTATCTCGAGCTAGTAGCATGTGGACACACCCCTGTGTCATAACCGCCCTTATGTACAATATTGGCGTGTTTGTAATAAATTGTTGAGCAGCCTCAGCTCAACCCTGTAATATATTTAATGCTACTAGTCCTCTGTATTTCAAGTATTTGTCTACCAGTAAGGATAACTCTTCCTATACTGGGATCAAGAGATCGATTTTCTCAATAAGTATTTTATTGAAAAACCGGTCGTGACAAAAACCTTCCGGCTGCATCATATACAACTCTTCCTTAAGATAGCCGTTAAGGAATGCCGTTTTGACGTCCATTTGCCATATCTCATAATCATAGTATGCGGCAATTGCTAACATGATTCGGACGGAATTCAGCTTCACTACGGGAGAGAAAGTCTCATCGTAGTCAACCCCTTGAACTTGTCGATAACCCTTAGTGACAAGTCAAGCCTTATAGATGGTAACATTACCATCCGCGTCCGTCTTCTTCTTAAAGATCCATTTGTTTTTTATCGCTCGCCGATCATCGGGCAAGTCTGTCAAAGTCCATACTTTGTTTTCATACATGTATCCTATCTCGGATTGCATGGCTTCAAGCCATTTGTTGGAATCTGGGCCCACCATCGCTTCTTCATAGTTCAAAGATTCACCCTTGTCTAACAACATGATTTCTAGGACAGGGTTGCCATACCATTCTGGTGTGGAACGTGTCCTTGCGGACCTACGAAGTTCAGTAGTAACTTGATCCGAAGTACCTTGATCATCATCATTAACTTCCTCTCCAGTCGGTGTAGGCACCACAGGAACATCTTCCTGAGTTGCGCTACTTACCGGTTCAAGAGGTAGTACTTCATCAAGTTCCACCTTCCTCCCACTTACTTCTTTCGAGAGGAACTCTTTCTCCAGAAAGGACCCATTCTTGGCAACAAAGATCTTGCCTTCGGATCTGAGGTAGAAGGTATACCCAATTGTTTCCTTAGGGTATCCTATGAAGACGCATTTTTCCGACTTGGGTTCGAGCTTTTCAGGTTGAAGTTTCTTGACATAAGCATCGCATCCCCAAACTTTTAGAAACGACAGCTTAGGTTTCCTTCCAAACCATAATTCATATGGTGTCGTCTCAACGGATTTAGACGGTGCCCTATTTAAAGTGAATGTAGCTGTCTCTAAAGCGTATCCCCAAAATGATAGCGGTAAATCGGTAAGAGACATCATAGACCGCACCATATCCAATAGAGAGCGATTACGATGTTCGGACACACTGTTACGCCGAGGTGTTCCAGGTGGCGTGAGTTGTGAAATGATTCCACATTTCCTTAAGTGCATACCAAACTCGTGACTTAAATATTCTCCCCCATGATCTGATCGTAAGAATTTTATTTTTCTGTCACGTTGATTCTCTACCTCATTCTGAAATTCCTTGAACTTTTCAAAGGTCTCAGACTTGTGTTTTATCAAGTAGACATACCCATATCTACTTAAGTCATCAGTGAGGGTGAGAACATAATGATAGCCACCGCGAGCCTCAACACTCATTGGACCATACACATCAGTATGTATAATTTCCAATAAGTTGGTTGCTCTCTCCATTGTTCCGGAGAACGAAGTTTTGGTCATTTTGCCCACGAGGCATGGTTCGCACGTGTCAAATGATTCAAAATCAAGAGACTCCAAAATTCCATCTGTATGGAGCTTCTTCACGCGTTTGACACCAATGTGACCAAGGCGGCAGTGCCACAGATATGTGGGACTATCATTATCAATCTTACATCTTTTGGTATTCACACTATGAATATGTGTAACATCACGTTTGAGATTCATTAAGAATAAACCATTGACCAGCGGGGCATGACCATAAAACATATCTCTCATATAAATAGAACAACCATTATTCTCGGATTTAAATGAGTAGCCATCTCGTATTAAACGAGATCCAGATACAATGTTCATGCTTAAAGCTGGCACTAAATAACAATTATTAAGGTTTAAAACTAATCATGTAGGTAAATGTAGAGGTAGTGTGCCGACGGCGATCACATCGACCTTGGAACCATTCCCGACGTGCATCATCACCTCGTCCTTCGCCAGGCTCCGCTTATTCCGCAGCTCCTGTTTTGAGTGACAAATATGAGCAACCGCATCGGTATCAAATACCCAGGAGCTACTATGAGTACTATTAAGGTGCACATCAATAACATGTATATCACATATACCTTTGGTGTTGCCGGCCTTCTTATCCGCTAAGTACTTGGGGCAGTTCCGCTTCCAGTGACCGTTCCCCTTGCAATAAAAGCATTCAGTCTATGGCTTGGGTTCGTGCTTTGGCTTGTTCCCGGCAACTGGCTTACCGAGCACGGCAACTCCCTTGCCGTCCCTCTTGAAATTCTTCTTACCCTTGCCTTTCTTGAAACTAGTGGTTTTATTGACCATCAACACTTGATGTTCCTTTTTGATTTCAACCTCCACTGATTTCAGCATTGAAAATACCTCGGGAATAGTTTTTCACCATCCCCTGCATATGGTAGTTCATCACAAAGCTCTTGTAGCTAGGTGGGAGCGACTGAAGGATTCTGTCAATGACCGCATCATCCAGGAGGTTAACTCCCAGCTGAGACAAGAGGTTGTGCAACCCAGACATTTTGAGTATGTGCTCGGTGAAAGAACTATTCTCCTCCATCTTACAACTGTAGAACTTGTCGGAGACTTCATATCTCTCGACCCAGGCATGAGCTTGGAAAACCATTTTCAGCTCTTGGAACATCTCATATGCTCCGTGCTGCTCAAAACGCTTTTGGAGCCCCGGTTCTAAGCTGTAAAGCATGCCGCACTGAACCAGGGAGTAATCATCACTACGCGACTGCCAGGCGTTTATAACGTCTTGAGTTGCTGGGAAAACAGGTGCTTCACCTAGCGGTGCATCTAGGACATATGCTCTTTTGGCAGCTCTGAGGATGATCCTCAAGTTCTGGACCCAGTCCGTATAGTTGCTGCCATCGTCTTTCAGCTTGGTTTTCTCTAGGAATGCGTTGAAGTTGAGGGCAACATTAGCATGGGCCATTTGATCTACAAGACATTGCAAAAGTTTTAGACTAAGTTCATGATAATTAAGTTCATCTAATCAAATTATTTAATGAACTCCCACTCAGATAGACATCCCTCTAGTCATCTAAGTAATCCATGATCTGAGTCAACTAGGCCGTGTCCGATCATCACGTGAGACGGACTAGTCATCATCGGTGAACATCTTCATGTTGATCGTATCTTCTATAGGACTCATGTTCGACCTTTCAGTCTCTTGTGTTCCGAGGCCATGTCTATACATGCTAGGCTCGTCAAGTCAACCTAAGTGTTTTTGCATGTGTAAATCTGTCTTACACCCATTGTATGTGAACGTTAGAATCTATCACACCCGATCATCACGTGGTGCTTCGAAACAACGAACTTTCGCAATGGCACACAGTTAGGGGGAACACTTTCTTGAAATTATTATGAGGGATCATCTTATTTACTACCGTCTTTCTAAGAAAATAAGATGCAAAAACATGATAAACATCACATGCAATCAAATAGTGACATGATATGGCCAATATCATTTTGCTCCTCTTGATCTCCATCTTCGGGGCGCCATGATCATCATCGTCACCGGCATGACACCATGATTCCCATCATCATGATCTCCATCATCGTGTCTCCATGAAGTTGTCTCGCCAACTATTACTTCTACTACTATGGCTAACGGTTTAGCAAAGAAGTAAAGTAATTACATGGCGTTATTGAATGACACGCAGGTCATACAATAAATAAAGACAACTCCTATGGCTCCTGCCGGTTGTCATACTCATCGACATGCAAGTCGTGATTCCTATTACAAGAACATCATCAATCTCATACATCACATATATTTCATTCATCACATCCTTTTTGGCCATATCACATCACAAGGCATATGCTGCAAAAACAAGTTAGACGTCCTGTAATTGTTGTTGCATGTTTTTACGTGGCTGCAATAGGGTTCTAGCAAGAACGTTTCTTACCTACGTCAAAACCACAACGTGATATGCCAATTTCTATTTACCCTTCATAAGTACCCTTTTCATCGAATCCGATCCGACTAAGGTGGGAGAGACAAACACCCGCTGTCCACCTTATGCAACTAGTGCATGTCAGTCGGTGGAACCTGTCTCACGTAAGCATACTTGTAAGGTCGGTCCGGGCCGCTTCATCCCACGATGCCGCCGAAACAATATAAGACTAGTAGTGGCAAGTAAATTGAAAAAATCTACGCCCACAACAAAATTGTGTTCTACTCGTGCATAGAAACTACGCATAGACCTAGCTCATGATGCCACTGTTGGAGATTGTTGCAGAAAATAAAAAAATTCTACACATCACCAAGATCAATCTATGGAGTAACTAGCAACGAGAGAGAGAGAGAGGAGTGTATATTCATACCCTTGAAGATCGCGAGACGGAAGCGTTACAAGAACGCGGATGAGGGAGTCGTACTCGAAGCGATTCAGATCGCGGTGGACTCTGATCTTAGCGCCAAACAACGGCACCTCCGCATTCAACACACGTGCAGCCCAGTGACGTCTCCCGCGCCTTGATCCAGCAAGGAGGAGGGAGAAGTTGAGGGCGTGGTGGTGATGGAGAGGCAGTACTTCGGCAGGGCTTCGCCAAGCTCTTACGGAGGAGGAGAGATGTCGGGGAGGGGAGGGACTGCGCCTTGGATGTGGTGCTGCAGCCCTCCCCTCGCCCCTCTATTTATAGGAGGAGGGGTACGGGGGCCGGCCCCCTCTAGATGAGATCTAGAGGGGGGCGGCGGCCAAGGGGAGGGGGCTTGCCCCCCAAGCAAGGGGGGCACCCCCTTTAGGGTTTCCCCCCAACCCTAGGCGCATGGGCCCAAGGGGGGATGCGCCCAGCCCTCCAAGGGCTGGTTCCCTTCCCACTACGGACCATGAGGCCCTTTGAGAGAGGTGGACCCTCCCGGTGGACCCCCGGAACCCCTCCGGTGGCCCCAGTACAATACCGGTATGCCCACGAACTTTTTCGGTGACCGTATGACAACTTCCCATATATAAATCTTCACCTCTGGACCATTTCGGAACTCCTCGTGACGTCCGGGATTTCATTCGGGACTCCGAACAACATTCGGTAATCACATACAAGTCTTCCTAATAACCCTAGCGTCATCGAACCTTAAGTGTGTAGACCCTACGGGTTCAGGAATCACGTAGACATGACCGAGACAATTCTCTGGCCAATAACCAACAGCGGGATCTGGATTCCCATGTTGGCTCCCACATGTTCCACGATGATATCATCGGATGAACCATGATGTCGAGGATTCAAGTAATCCCGTATATAATTCCCTTTGTCAATCGGTATGTTACTTGCCCGAGATCCAATCGTCGGTATCCCAATACCTCGTTCAATCTCGTCACTGGCAAGTCACTTTACTTGTTACATAATGCATGATCCCGTGACTAACCACTTAGTCACATTGAGCTCATTATGATGATGCATTACTGAGTGGGCCCAGAGATACCTCTCCGTCATACGGAGTGACAAATTCCAATCTCGATTCGTGCCAACCCAACAGAAACTTTCAGAGATACCTGTAGTGCACCTTTATAGTCACCCAGTTACGTTGTGATGTTTGGCACACCCAAAGCACTCCTACGGTATCCGGGATTACACAATCTCATGGTCTAAGGAACTGATACTTGACATTAGAAATGTTTTAGCAAACGAACTACACGATCTTGTGCTATGCTTAGCATTGGGTCTTGTCCATCACATCATTCTCCTAATGATGTGATCTCGTCATCAATGACATCCAATGCCCATAGTCAGGAAACCATGACCATCTGTTGATCAACGAGCTAGTCAACTAGAGGCTCACTAGGGACATGTTGTGGTCTATGTATTCACACATGTATCACTGTTTCCGGTTAATACAATTATAGCATGAATAATAGACAATTATCATGAACAAGGAAATATAATAATAATCATTTTATTATTGCCTCTAGGGCATATTTCCAATAGTGGGCCTCATCGCCTCGGCGCGCTCCTCGCCCCAGCCTCGCCTGGTCGAGATCTGACCTTGCCATCGTGGCGCCTCCCCCCCGGCTCCCCCCTTCTCCATGGATACACACTTGAAAGTAGTATTTTGGAACATCCACGGCCTCAATAGTCGGGCCAAACGGACTGCAGTTCATAGTGTGTTCTGCGCTGAATTACCGTGTATTGTCTGCCTCCTTGAAATGAAGCTAAATTTCGTCTCGTTGTCTACTGTCGCGGATATTCGAGGTCCACAGTTCTTGGAAGTCTACTTCCTGCCCGCGGATGGGACGCGTGGCAGTATCCTGCTTGCTGGCAGCGAGACATCATCTCCCTCTCTCACCCGTACATTGGCACGCACCATATCACAGCTCTGGGAACCAGCACTGGTGGCTCACTGGGGTATACGGGCCCCAAGTGTGACCAAGCATAGCTCGCGTTCCTTTCTGATCTACAAGAGGAACGGGCCACCTCTGGACCCTGGCTCATAGGAGGTGACTTTAACATGATCTTGTCTGCTGAGGACAAAAACAACAACAGGCTTAACCATCGTATCATGCATCGCTTCCGGCGTTTTACCGTAGACCTGGAGCTGTGCGATATTTATCTGCATGGCCGGAGGTATACTTGGTCTAACGAGCAGGAGCGTCTGAAGCTCGTCCGCAATGATCGCGTCCTCTGCACCCCGGGGCTAGGACTCCGAGCACTCTCAGTGCATCCTCCGGTGTCTCGCGACAACTACTTCAGATCATTGCCCCCTCATCATAGATTGCGTGCCTCGGGCCCATGGCAAACCACGTTTCCACTTCCAGAGCTACTGGGTGAAGTGGGAGGGATTTCACGGCATTATCTCTGAGGCCTGGAACGGTGTCGACCCTGACGCGGACCCTTTCCGTCGGGTCTTCGCGAGACTGAAGGCTATGGCCCGCAGCCTGCAAAGCTGGGGCGCGAAAAAGTTGGGGGATGTCTCGCTACAAATCCTCCTCGCTCGTGAGCTCATTGCTCGCCTAGATGCTGCCCAAGACATGTGGCCCCTTTCTGCTGGCGAGGCTTGGTTGCACCGCAAGCTCAAATGCACGCACCTGGGCCTTGCTTCCTTGGAGAGATCTATTGCGCGTCAATGCACCCGCTTCCGCTGGCTCCGTGAGGGTGATGCGAGTACGGCGTTCCTCAAGATCCATGCTGCTCACCGTAGGCAAAAGAACCACATCTTCCAGCTCAACGACGCCGGCCTCCCAGTCTCCGAAGACGCGGGCATGGCGCGTCTAGCCTACGAGCACTTCTCATCTATCTTCGGCTCCCAAACCCCTCGTGCCTCTATCATCGATCTCGAGTCCATTGACCACTCGACATATCACATGTCCGAGCTCGATGCGCCTTTCTCCGAGCAAGAAATTTTGGAGGCCGTCAAGCGCTTACTGGCCGGCAAAGCCCCAGGCCCCGATGTGGTTCTTTTGGGATATCATCAAGCAAGACATCTGCGATGCGTTCCTAAAACTCTACCACATGAATGGGTGCAGCTTTCACAAGCTCAATGAGGCGCTGCTCACCCTTCTCCCCAAGAAGGCTGACGCGTCCTCCATCTCGGACTACCGCCCTATAAGTTTGATTCATCTCCTCGCCAAGCTGTTTGCTAAGGTGCTTTCCGTGAGGCTTGGCCCTCGCCTTGGCGACACCGTGTCAGCAAACCAGAGTGCGTCCATTGCCGACCGTGGAGTCCACGACAACTTCATGATGGTGCAACAGACCGCACGGCTCCTTCACAATCTCAAAGCCCCGCGCGTCCTCCTCAAGCTCGACATCGCCTGTGCTTTTGACATGGTATCATGGCCCTTTCTCTTTGAGGTCCTCGCGCACCTGGGCTTTGGCCATTGCTGGCGAGCATGGGTTGCCATCCTCCTCTCGACCTCCTCTTCGAGAGTGCTCATCAACGACTCCCCCGGACCGCCCATCGATCATGCTTGTGGCCTTTGGCAAGGCGATCCTATTTCACCCATGCTTTTCATCCTGGTGATCGACGTCCTCAACACCCTGGTCTAGCACGCAAGCAGGTTGGCATTCTCCAGTCCCTCACTGCTAGACGTGCCATCCCCAGCATCTCTCTGTTTGTGGATGATGTTGTTCTCTTTTTCCATCCCGATCGCCATGACCTCCAGGCTATCCAGAGCATTCTAGAGCTGTTCGGCCATGCCTTCGGCCTCAAGAACAAATTTGCGAAGTGCTCCGCAACCCCTATTTGCTGCACCCCCGAGGTGGCCGCCCTCGCGGGCGAGACGCTCTCATGCTCGACGAAGGCCTTCCCCATCAACTACCCGGGCCTCCCTCTCTCGACGAGGAAAATCGACACTGTGTCACTCATGCCTCTCATTGAGAAGATGGCCAAGCGCCTGGGCTCCTGGCAGGCATGCCTCCTCTCTCGCGGTGAGCATCTCGCTCTCGTCCGCCACATACTATCTTCCATGCCAGTGCATCTGCTACTCTCCATGGACCTCTCGCCCCCGATCCTCAAGCTTATCAACCATTTGATCCGGGACTTCTTGTGGCACGGCCGCAAAGAGGCTCGCTCAGGTAACTGCCTTGTCAACTGGTCACGCGTCTGCCGCCCACTCGAGCTCGGTGGCTTGGGCGTGCGCGACATCCAGCGCACCGGCATCTTCCTCCACCTTCGCTGGCTATGGCTGCGCATCACCGACCCGTCCTGGCCCTGGCACCACCTCCACCTGCCAGACAACGCCTGCGTCCGCGACATTTTCCAGGTATCCACCACCTGGACCGTTGGTGACGGCTGCACCTGCCGTTTCTGGACTAACCACTAGCTTGATGGCAAATCCATTGCCGAGCTTGCATCGCACCTAGCTGCGCTTGTCCCCCATTGCTTCCGCGCCAAGCGCCTGGTCCATGATGTGTTGGGGAACGTAGCAGAAATTCAAAATTTTCCTACGTGTCATCAAGATCTATCTATGGAGAGACTAGCAACGAGTAGAAGGAGAGTGCATCTACATACCCTTGTAGATCGCTAAGCGGAAGCGTTCAAGTGAACGGGGTTGATGGAGTCGTACTCGTCGTGATTCAAATCACCGATGATCAAGTGCCGCACGGCACCTCCGCGTTCAACACACGTACAGCCCGGTGACGTCTCCCACGCCTTGATCCAGCAAGGAGAGAGGGAGAGGTTGAGGAAGACTCTGTCCAGCAGCAGCACAACGGCGTGGTGGTGGTGGAGGAGCGTGGCAATCCTGCAGGGCTTCGCCAAGCACCGCGAGAGAGGAGGAGCACTTGGGAGAGGGAGGGCTGCGCCAGGGGCAAGGGTGAAGCTCCCATGCGCCTCCCCACTATATATAGGGGTGGAGGGGGCTGGTTTCTTGCCCTCCAAGTCCACTGGGGCGTTGGCCAAGGTGGGAGGAAAGAAATCTCATTATTTCCTTCCCCACCGATTGTTATCCCTCCTTTTTAGGGATCTTGATCTTATCCCTTCGGGATATGATCTTATTCCTTCTAAGGGGGGATCTTGGTGCGCCTTGACCAGGGGTGTGGGGCCTTGCCCCCACTACCCACGTCCATGTGGGTCCCCCCATGCAGGTGGGCCCCACTCCGGAACCTTCTAGAACCTTCCCGGTACAATACCGAAAAATCCCGAACATTTTCTGGTGGCCAAAATAGGACTTCCCATATATAAATCTTTACCTCCGGACCATTCCGGAACTCCTCGTGACGTCCGGGATCTCATCCGGGACTCCGAACAACATTCGGTAACCACATACAAACTTCCTTTATAACCCTAGCGTCATCGAACCTTAAGTGTGTAGACCCTACGGGTTCGGGAGACATGTAGACATGACCGAGACGTTCTCCGGTCAATAACCAACAGCGGGATCTGGATACCCATGATGGCTCCCACATGTTCCACGATGATCTCATCGGATGAACCACGATGTCAAGGACTTAATCAATCCCGTATTCAATTCCCTTTGTCTATCGGTATGTTACTTGCCCGAGATTCGATCGTCGGTATCCAATACCTTGTTCAATCTCGTTACCGGCAAGTCACTTTACTCGTTCCGTAACACATCATCCCGTGATCAACTCCTTGGTCACATTGCGCATATGATGATGTCCTACCGAGTGGGCCCAGAGATACCTCTCCGTTTACACGGAGTGACAAATCCCAGTCTCGATCCGCATAAAACAATAGATACTTTCGGAGATACCTGTAGTGCACCTTTATAGTCACCCAGTTACGTTGTGACGTTTGATACACCCAAAGCACTCCTACGGTATCCAGGAGTTACACGCTCTCATGGTCGAAGGAAGAGATACTTGACATTGGCAAAGCTCTAGCAAATGAACTACACGATCTTTTGTGCTAGTCTTAGGATTGGGTCTTGTCCATCACATCATTCTCCTAATGATGTGATCCCGTTATCAACGACATCCAATGTCCATAGCCAGGAAACCATGACTATCTGTTGATCACAACGAGCTAGTCAACTAGAGGCTCACTAGGGACATATTGTGGTCTATGTATTCACACGTGTATTACGATTTCCGGATAATACAGTTATAGCATGAATAAAAGACAATTATCATGAACAAGGAAATATAATAATAATACTTTTATTATTGCCTCTAGGGCATATTTCCAACAGTCTCCCACTTGCACTAGAGTCAATAATCTAGTTCACATCGCCATGTGATTAACACTCACAGGTCACATCGCCATGTGACTAATACCCAAGAGTTTACTAGAGTCAGTAGTCTAGTTCACATCACTATGTGATTAACACTCAATGAGTTTTATGTTTGATCATGTTGCTTGTGAGAGAGGTTTTAGTCAACGGGTCTGAACCTTTCAGATCCGTGTGTGCTTTACAAATCTCTATGTCATCTCCTAGATGCAGCTACCACGCTCTATTTGGAGCTATTCCAAACAACTGTTCTACTTGGAGCTATTCTAAATTATTGCTCCATTATATGTATCCGGTCTCTCTACTCAGAGCTATCCGGATAGGTGTCAAGCTTGCATCGTCGTAACCTTTACGACGAACTCTTTTACCACCTCCATAATCGAGAAAATTCCTTAGTCCACTAGTTACTAAGGATAACTTTGACCGCTGTCCTGTGAGCCATTCTTGGATCACTCTTGTACCCCTTGACTGACTCATGGCAAGGCACACTTCAGGTGCGGTACACAGCATAGCATACTGAAGAGCCTACGTCTTAAGCATAGGGGACGACCTTCGTCCTTTCTCTCTATTCTGCCGTGGTCGAGCTTTAAGTCTTAACTTCGTACCTTACAACTCAGGCAAGAACTCCTTCTTTGACTGGTCCATCTTGAACACCTTCAAGATCATGTCAAGGTATGTGCTCATTTGAAAGTATTATTAAGCATTTTGATCTATCCTTATAGATCTTGATGCTCAATGTTCAAGTAGCTTAATCCAGGCTTTCCATTGAAAAACACTTTCAAAATAACCCTATATGCTTTCCAGAAATTCTACGTCATTTCTGATCAACAATATGTCAACAACATATACTCATCAGAAATTCTATAGTGCTCCCACTCACTTCTTTGGAAATACAAGTTTCTCATAAACTTTGTACAAACCCAAAATTTTTTGATCATCATCAAAGCATACATTCCAACTCCGAGATGCTCACTCCAGTCCTTAGAAGGATTGCTGGAGCTTTGCATACTTATTAGCATCTTTCGGGATTGACAAAACCTTCCGGTTGTATCACATACAACCTTTCCTCATTAAAATCGTCGAGGAAACAATGTTTTGACATCCTATCTGCAAGATTTCATAAATAATGCAGTAATCGCTAATATAATTCCAACAGACTCTTAGCATCGCTACGAGTGAGAAAATCTCATCGTAGTCAACTCCTTGAACTTGTCGGAAAACATCTTAACGACAAGTCGAGCTTTCTTAATGGTGACATTTACCATCATTGTCCGTCTTCCTTTTGAAATCCATCTGTACTCATTAGCCTTACGACCATCGAGCCGTTCTGCCAAAGTCTACACTTTGTTTTCATACATGGATCCTCTCTCGGATTTTATGGCCTCAAGCCATTTATCGGAATCCGGGCCCACCATCGCTTCTCCATAGCTCGTAGGTTCATTGTTGTCTAGCAACATGACCTTCAAGACAGGATTACGTACCACTCTGAAGTAGTACGCATCCTTGTCATCCTACGAGGTTTGGGAGTGACTTGATCCGAAGTTTCATGATCAATATCATAAGCTTCCACTTCAATTGGTGTAGGTGCCACAGGAACAACTCCCTGTGCCCTGTCACACACTAGTTGAAGAGACGGTTCAATAACCTCATCAAGTCTCCACCATCCTCCCACTCAATTCTTTCGAGAGAAACTTTTCCTCGAGAAAGGACCCGATTCTAGAAACAATCCATATTGCTTTCGGATCTGAATTAGGAGGTATACCCAACTGTTTTGGGTTTCCTATGAAGATGCATTTTATCCGCTTTGGGTTCGAGCTTATCAACCTGAAACTTTTTCATATAAGCGTCGCAGCCCCAAACTTTTAAGAAACGACAACTTAGGTTTCTCTAAACCATAATTCATACGGTGTCATCTCATCGGAATTACGTGGTGCCCTATTTAAAGTGAATGTGGTTGTCTCTAATGCCTAACCCATGAACGATAGTGGTAATTCGATAAGAGACATCATGGTACGCACCATATCCAATAGGGTGCAACTATGATGTTCGGACACACCATCACATTATGGTGTTCCAGGCGGTATTAATTGCGAAACAATTTCCACAATGTCTTAATTGTGTGCCAAAACTCGTAACTCAGATATTCATCTCTATGATCATATCATAGACATTTTATCCTCTTGTCACAATGATCTGCTACTTCACTCTGAAATTACTTGAACCATTCAATAATTCAGACTTGTGTTTCATCAAGTAAATATACTCAACATTTACTCGAATCATCTGTGAAGTAAGAACATAATGATATTCACTGCATGCCTCAGCACTCATTCGACTGCACACATCAAAATGTGTTACTTCCAACAAGTTGCTATCTTGTTCCATCTTACTGAAAATGAGGCTTTTCAGTCATCTTGCCCATGTGGTATGATTTGCATATCTCAAGTGATTCAAAATCAAGTGAGTCCGAACGATCCATTTGCATGGAGTTTCTTCATGCATATACACCAATAGACATGGTTCGCATGTCTCAAACTTTTCAAAAACGAGTGAGTCCAAAGATCCATCAACATGGAGCTTCTTCATGCGTTTTATACCATTATGACTTACATGGCAGTGCCACAAGTAAGTGGTACTATCATTACTATCTTATATCTTTTGGCATGAAAATGTGTATCACTACGACCGAGATTCAATAAACCATTCCTTTAGGTGCAAGACCATTGAAGGTATTATTCAAAAATAGAGTAACCATTATTCTCCTTAAATGAATAACCGTATTGCGATAGACATAATCCAATCATGTCTATGCTCAACGCAAACACCAATCTCGGTGGTAGAGGGAGCGTGCGATGCTTGATCATATCAACCTTGGAAACACTTCCAACATATATCGTCAGCTCACCTTTAGCTAGTCTCCATTTATTACGTAGCTTTTATTTCAAGTTACTAACACTTAGCAACCGAACCGGTATCCAATACCCTGGTGCTACTAGGAGTACTAGTAAAGTACACATCAACACAATGTATATCCAATATACTTCTATCGACCTTGCCAGCCTTCTTATCTACCAAGTATCTAGGGTGGTTCCGCTTCAGTGTCCGTTCCTCTCTTTACAGAAGCACTTAGTCTCGGGTTTGGGTTCAACCTCGGGTTTCTTCACTGGTGCAGCAGCTGATTTGCCGTTTCATGAAGTATCCCTTCTTGCCCTTGCCCTTCTTGAAACTAGTGGTTTCACCAACCATCAACAATTGATGCTCCTTCTTGATTCCTACTTTCGCGGTGTCAAACATCATGAATACCTCAAGGATCATCATATCTATCCTTGATATGTTATAGTTTATCACAAAGCTTTAGCAGCTTGGTGGCAATGACTTTGAAGAAACATCACTATCTCATCTGGAAGATCAACTCCCATTCGATTCAAGTGATTGTTGCACTCAGACAATCTGAGCACAAGCTCAACGATTGAGCTTTTCTCTCTTAGTTTGCAGGTTAAGAAAATCGTCGGAGGTCTCATACCTCTTGACGTGGGCACGAGCCTGAAATCATAATTTCAGCCTTCGAAACATCTAATATGTTCCGCGACGTTTCAAAAACGTCTTTGGTGCCTCTACTCTAAACCGTTTAACTGAACTATCACGTAGTTATCAAAACGTGTATGTCTGATGTTCGCAACATCCACAGACGACGTTTGGGGTTCAGCACACTGAGCGGTGCATTAAGGACATAAGCTTTCTACTGATCGCATAATCGCTACTATCAACTTTCAACTATATTTTCTCTAGGAACATATCTAAACAGTGGAACTAAAGCGCGAGCTACGACATAATTTGCAAAAGGTCTTTTGACTATGTTCAGGATAATTAAGTTCATCTTATGAACTCCCACTCAGATAGACATCCCTCTAGTCATCTAAGTGATTACATGATCCGAGTCAACTAGGCTGTGTCCGATCATCACGTGAGACGGACTAGTTATCATCGGTGAACATCTTCATGTTGATCGTATCTACTATATGACTCATGCTCGACCTTTCGGTCTCCGTGTTCCGAGGCCATGTCTGCACATGCTAGGCTCGTCAAGTTAACCCTAAGTGTTTTCGCTGTGTAAAACTGTCTTACACCCGTTGTATGTGAACGTAAGAATCCATCACACCCGATCATCACGTGGTGCTTAGAAGCGACGAAACTGTAGCAACGGTGCACAGTTAGGGGAGAACACTTCTTGAAATTTTGTAAGGGATCATCTTATTTACTACCGTCGTCCTAAGCAAACAAGATGCATAAACATGATAAACATCACATGCAATCATATAGTGACATGATATGGCCAATATCATTTTGCTCCTTTTGATCTTCATCTTCGGGGCTCCATGATCATCATCGTCACCGGCACGACACCATGATCTCCATCATCATGATCTCCATCATCGTGTCTTCATGAAGTTGTCACGCCAACGACTACTTCTACTTCTATGACTAACGCGTTTAGCAATAAAGTAAAGTAGTTTACATGGCGTTCTTCAATGACACGCAGGTCATACAATAAATAAAGACAACTCCTATGGCTCCTGCCGGTTGTCATACTCATCGACATGCAAGTCGTGAATCCTATTACAAGAACATGATCAATCTCATACATCACATATCATTCATCACATTCTTCTTGGCCATATCACATCACATAGCATACCCTGCAAAAACAAGTTAGACGTCCTCTAATTGTTGTTGCATGTTTTACGTGGCTGCTATGGGTTTCTAGCAAGAACGTTTCTTACCTACGCAAGACCACAACGTGATATGCCAATTGCTATTTACCCTTCATAAGGACCCTTTTCATCGAATCCGTTCCGACTAAAGTGGGAGAGACTGGCACCCGCTAGCCACCTTATGCACCAAGTGCATGTCAATCGGTGGAACCTGTCTCACGTAAGAGTACGTGTAAGGTCGGTCCGGGCCGCTTCATCCCACAATACCGTCGAAACAAGATAGGACTAGTAACGGTAAGCATATTGAACAACATCAACGCCCACAACTACTTTGTGTTCTACTCGTGCAAAGAATCTACGCAATAGACCTAGCTCATGATGCCACTGTTGGGGAACGTAGCAGAAATTCAAAATTTTCCTACGTGTCACCAAGATCTATCTATGGAGAGACTAGCAACGAGTAGAAGGAGAGTGCATCTACATACCCTTGTAGATCGCTAAGAGGAAGCGTTCAAGTGAACGGGGTTGATGGAGTCGTACTCGTCGTGATTCAAATCACCGATGATCAAGTGCCGAACGCACGGCACCTCCGCGTTCAACACACGTACAGCCCGGTGACGTCTCCCACGCCTTGATCCAGCAAGGAGAGAGGGAGAGGTTGAGGAATACTCCGTCCAGCAGCAGCACAATGGCGTGGTGGTGGTGGAGGAGCGTGGCAATCCTGCAGGGCTTTGCCAAGCACCGCGAGAGAGGAGGAGCACTTGGGAGAGGGAGGGCTGCGCCAGGGGCAAGGGTGAAGCTCCCATGCGCCTCCCCACTATATATAGGGGTGGAGGGGGCTGGTTTCTTGCCCTCCAAGTCCACTGGGGCGTTGGCCAAGGTGGGAGGAAAGAAATCTCATTATTTCCTTCCCCACCGATTGTTATCCCCCCTTTTTAGGGATCTTGATCTTATCCCTTCGGGATATGATCTTATTCCTTCTAAGGGGGGATCTTGGTGCGCCTTGACCAGGGGTGTGGGGCCTTGCCCCCACTACCCACGTCCATGTGGGCCCCCCCATGCAGGTGGGCCCCACTCCGGAACCTTCTAGAACCTTCCCGGTACAATACCGAAAAATCCCGAACATTTTCCGGTGGCCAAAATAGGACTTCCCATATATAAATCTTTACCTCCGGACCATTCTGGAACTCCTCGTGACGTCCGGGATCTCATCCGGGACTCCGAACAACATTCGGTAACCACATACAAACTTCCTTTATAACCCTAGCGTCATCGAACCTTAAGTGTGTAGACCCTACGGGTTCGGGAGACATGTAGACATGACCGAGACGTTCTCCGGTCAATAACCAACAGCGGGATCTGGATACCCATGATGGCTCCCACATGTTCCACGATGATCTCATTGGATGAACCACGATGTCAAGGACTTAATCAATCCCGTATTCAATTCCCTTTGTCTATCGGTATGTTACTTGCCCGAGATTCGATCGTCGGTATCCAATACCTTGTTCAATCTCGTTACCGGCAAGTCACTTTACTCGTTCCGTAACACATCATCCCTTGATCAACTCCTTGGTCACATTGCGCATATGATGATGTCCTATCGAGTGGGCCCAGAGATACCTCTCCGTTTACACAGAGTGACAAATCCCAGTCTCGATCCGCATAAAACAATAGATACTTTCGGAGATACCTGTAGTGCACCTTTATAGTCACCCAGTTACGTTGTGACGTTTGATACACCCAAAGCACTCCTACGGTATCCAGGAGTTACACGCTCTCATGGTCGAAGGAAGAGATACTTGACATTGGCAAAGCTCTAGCAAATGAACTACACGATCTTTTGTGCTAGTCTTAGGATTGGGTCTTGTCCATCACATCATTCTCCTAATGATGTGATCCCGTTATCAACGACATCCAATGTCCATAGCTAGGAAACCATGACTATCTGTTGATCACAACGAGCTAGTCAACTAGAGGCTCACTAGGGACATATTGTGGTCTATGTATTCACACATGTATTACGATTTCCGGATAATACAGTTATAGCATGAATAAAAGACAATTATCATGAACAAGGAAATATAATAATAATACTTTTATTATTGCCTCTAGGGCATATTTCCAACATGATGGGCTTCAGAATCGGGCTTGGATCCAAGATAACCGCGGTGCTCTGAACGTGGTGACCACAGTCGAGTACATCCAACTCTGGAGGCGTCTCCTCCAGGTGACTCTCTCCTCCCAGCCCAACTCGCTACGTTGGCGCTGGACCGATAGCGGCTTTACTCGGCCAAATCGTGATACCACACCCTTTTCCAAGGTTCAATCGCAGACCCGGAGTGGAGGCTCACCTAGAAATGTTGGGCACTCGATGATAACAAGATCTTTCTCTGGCTAGTGAAGCAGGATCGATGCTGGACGACCGCGAGACTGGCTAGGCACGGCTTGCCCCATCCGCCAGCTTGCGTACTCTGCAATCAGGAAGACAGGGACATTCACCATCTGCTTGTGGCGTGTCCCTTCTCCAAGGAAATTTGGTACTGCACTTTCTCCTGGTGCCGCCTTACTATGCCCCCCCCTCCTGACGGCACTCTCCCCCTCTATGCTTGGTGGCGATCCACGACACACTCCGTGCCACATTCTCTCTGGAAGGCACTTGCCTCGATCATTCCAATCATCACGTGGGCTATTTGGAAGCACCGAAATGCATGCATCTTTGATCAACATCAACCCTCCATCAACCTCCTGCTGACTACCATCCAAGATGATGTGCGCGCCTGGGCCATGGCCGGCGCCAAAGGGCTTCAAGCACTACTTGATGTAACGTAGACTGTATGTATTGGGGCTGAGCAACCCCTCCCTCTGCTCCCGCGAGCCTCCGACTTGCCTCAATTGCGTACAAGTCGTAGGATCCCCAACCCCATAACTTTCACTCTACCTATCAATGCAAAGATATGCTTAGGCGTATTGGTGAAAAAAAATCTAGCGATTCGGCTCGAAAAGAGGCGAGGGTGGATCTCGTGGAGGCGGAGGAGCCGTTGGGCGAGGAGACGTCTGCCGAGGCCGATCCCACGGGGCACTTCATCTAGGTGCGTATATTGTGGCATGACTTCTTCATATAGGTGGTCCTCGACACGTAGCCCAAAGGCATGCGCAACCTTCTCATCGCCGGCAAGATGCAAGTCATCAAGCTCCTGCAACCTCCGTGACATCTGCAGCACCGACAAGTCTGACAAGCAGGCTTTTATGGCGCCTCACGCTCTAGTTGCATGACAACCAGCCCGAGGCTCACCTGCAACATCGTCGTCGTCCAAAATTTGAGCTCCTTCAACTGGGACCGTACGAAGTTGGTGCGGGCGAGCGATGAAAATAGATTAGTGGTGTGGCAGAGAATCGGTATCTTATTATCTTGATTGATCCGGTGGTGTGGCGAGCGAATCCAGGGGCAAATAAATCAAGACATAACTATGATCACATAGACTAATCCATAAAAGGGCAACCTGGTGCATGTAGCTCCCGCTTGCGCAGGGTCCAGGGAAGGGTCCGACCACTTTGGGTCTATAGTACGCAGCCTTTCCCTACATTTCTGTAAGAGGCTGTTTCCAGGATTTGAACCCATGACCTCATGGTCACAAGGCAGCAGCTTTACCACTGCGCCAAGGCTCCCCTTCACATAGACTAATCCATAGAGTGGCATATAATCGGCAGTACTAATAACGAGACGTTCATTGGTCTTCGAAAAATAAAGAACCAATGAAACATATGTGAGTCTTCTTTGCATCTTTTGAGTACTACAACCTAGGTTGGCAGTGACACACAATGGAATACTAGAAATCATTGTGGGGAGCAGGAAGCCAAGCATGCTGGAGACTGATGACTGAAAAGAGTTGCGGATGCTAACAACCCTGATTCCCCTCATTGGGAGCTAAGCGCCACCGACGCCAACACATCCCTTCAGTAGATCAGTGAATCATATAGGGGTCAATCAGCATCAATGGAAAAGCCTGGGAAGTTTAGAGAGAAATCAAGATACATGTGTGGCTGTGTGTTGCCTATGTACAATCCTATAATTTAGTTTATGCTATCTATGCATATTGATAAATTTCTACAACAAGATGCAAAATAATTGTTGTGTGAACATGCGCTAGATCTTTTTGTAATAATTTTGTATTACTAATAATTTATCAAATGCTTTTAAGTTTTAAGTAGTGCATGAACATTAACATTGTTGCTATTTGTTTGGCATGTAAGGACTGAAGTTTGTTGTTGTAGTTAGGCTTGGTGAGAAGGGAGGCGTACATGGCTGAGGCGGTGACGTTGTCGCATTCGTCTCGCCATATATTACCTTCCTCGAGTAGTAGGGAAGCACTATAAATACTATCACCAGTTACTAATAATTTAGCGCCAACTACAATAGTCGTAAGAAATCCCCATAGTGAAATCCTATTGTTGCTGCAAGCTGGGGTGTGTGGCGCTGCAATGGCCAGCTATTGTCCTGGCTAAGCAGATTGAGTGCTGCTGCAAGAGCAGGTCACCGCTGTTGCAAGCCAGGACATGCAGCCGCCACTGTTGCAAGCCTGAAGAAAGGAAGAAAGCACAGTGCTGCAAGGGCTGGCTGGCGCTGCTGCATGTCTAGTATAACTTACTAACAATCAAGCCAATTCGTAATCAGTAGTTTAACAATGGAACAACAAGCGGAGTAAGCTGTTCCAAATTCAACATTCAACTGTCTGCAGGCCCACAAGTGGGCGTTTTCTTGCGAGGGAACTGAAGTAGTATTGTGACCACTGGTTTCCATTCTACCAAAGGTTCAATTCGAATAAGATTACAATTTACAAATACATTCTGGAGAAGAGCTTAGGAACTTAATCTCGTTGGCCTTGCCGGTGCAGTTCCACTTCTGTCTTTAGAGCTGGACATGGAAACTACTGCTGTGGTCTTTGGCCATGGCTGTGTTGTCAATCTCGGTGATGAAGGGGACAAGCTTCTGCCACTTGCTTTCACGCCTTCTCGATGGTTCTGGATGACTCTAGATGCTCTTGGCGATACAGCGTGTACATCGGCCGCTCTAGAGGTCGCTACAGATCGGGATAACTCGCTGAATGATGCACGGCGAGGCAACCTGGTCGGAGCTGATGCGCCCTGCTGCATATCAGGCTGAGAAGCTGGCACCGCTCTGCTGAATCTGGGACCGGCGAGCGGCGATCTTCCCGGAGATGAAGGCGGCGTCACGCTGTGTTTTTGCCGTCGAGGCGAGGAAGAAGGAGAAGCTATGTGCAACCCCGAGCTAGGACGAGATGTCTTCACCGCAGGGAGTGAAGTCAGGGCCCTACTCTTTCCCGGGGAAGAAACGGCCGGTGTTGCCGAGATTGCCGGCGAGGACATGGATTTCTTCAGAGTGCTTGTTCGACGAGGGGCTTCTACGGCCGGCGATTCTTGTTTCGGTACTCTACTACTCCTCGGTTTTTCAGAGGAATGGATGACTGGTTTCTTGGCTTTCTCCATGGGATTGCCGCTGCATTCGCCGTCTTCTTGGCTTCGCTCTCGGCCTAGAGGACTTGGTGCGAAAGACGAAGATGCTTGCCGGGTGAAAACTATTTGTTTCACCTCTGGCCTCGCGGCGGTGCCACTCGCAGAGTGCTTTCGAGCCTCCGGATCTCCTCCCGCTTGTTGCTGTGAGCTACGCTTCAGGTGTTCTTTGGAGAGGTTTGAAGAAACTCTTATTGCCTGAGCTGCTGATCCTTGCTTGAGCCTGCTCGGAACCACATGTTGTCTGTGAGGAGATGGAATTGTCCTTGCTTGAGATGTTCTGTTACTGGAAGAACTAGAAGCTGCAACAAGTGCTCCCTTCTGCGAGCCTACTCTAACGAGCGTCTTTGATGTTGCAGGCTTCTTGTCATCTGGTCCGGTGTCTGGTCTCCTCATCTTCTTCCTAATGATGGGAACTGCTGGGATTATGGCAGCTTGTTTCTGCCTGGTTTTCCGCATAAGCTGGGGTGTAACCCTCTGGCCACCTTCTTGCACTGGAATTAGTCCATCATTTCTGTCTTCTTGGAGATCTGTTGGCATCTCTTCATTTATATCCCTTATTGTGGGAACGATTGGTGCCATAGAACTGCTGCTTCCAGCTTCCAGTAGATAGCTTGTTTCCCCTAATCTGGGCTCTTTGGTTTCTCTAGTAACATCAACTCCATCTTCATGGATAAACTCGGCCTCATCCTCGGTGCTAATGTTTCCCTTTTCATCTGAACCGTTACTCGCGCTATCTGATGACCCGGTTTCACCGTCCTCTCCTTTTTCTGCTGAACTGTTACTTGCCCTATCTGACGACACGGTTTCACTGTGCTCTGTGTTAGTGTTTGGCTCTTCATAGTGATCTTGTCGTGAAGCTTCACCGTGCGATTCACGCTCGTTCTGATCAAAATCTGAATCCTCGATCAGTATCTCGTCAAAGTCATAGAACTCATCTGCGTTCCCAATGGAGGAAAGCTCGCTCTCGTCATGGCTTTCATCTGTGTCTGACAGCTCCACCTCTGAGAAGAACACCTGATCCATTACGCAAACACTTATAAACTGTATCAGTTCAAGGGAGCGACAGGCTTTGAGGAGAGAATGTATACCTCGATCTTGAAGTCCTCCTTAAATTTCTCCCTGTTGCAGTTCCATGGCAGATCAATGTCCTCCAGAGTGAAAGCCGTCATGTTGGACTGCAGAAAGCAAGTGCTGAACATGATGCTGAACATGATCTGCTCGTGGCCTTCATTACCCACATGGATGCACTCGATAACAACATCGCCTTGTATCTGACATCCAATGTCAGCCTTGATCACCGTGCTTTCCGCCTGTAATTAAGACAAATATCCAAGGTAGAAGAGAGCATTACTAAATCACCATTCATGAGACCATTATTTGGGAGCATCCACGGAGCTGACAGGTTTCATCACCTGCTTATAGTTCTTGAACTGTTGCTTGATCCTTGGTGTGCTAAACAGAACCTCCGTCGAAGAAACATCGGCTGATGGCTCACGCGGCTCGCCATGGACACGAACAACCGGCCTACATCCGCCGCTGCCGTCGAAATCCGGGACAGCTCTGAGTATCAGGCAGTCGAGGACGAAGGGCTGCTGCTTCATGCCCATGAGGGCCCCCTTGTCCCTGAGCCTCGTCACATACTGCAGGTACCTCAGATGAGACGGCCGCGGGTCGAGCGCCGAGCATGCGCTGAGCAGCTCCACCGGCGCTCTCCCATACACTGCGTCGAGCGTCGTCCGCTCCGGCGCGGCCTCCTCGATGTACACCAGCAAGCTGGCCATGGCGAACGCGAGGGCAGGCCACGCCGCGCCATCGCCGTCGCAGTGCATGAGCAGGATGTTGCGCTGGTGGCCGGACACCAGCCAGTCCACGCACGAGCCGACGAACGCGCGGATCTTTGGGAGGGGGAGCGACGGGCAGCCGCCGTACCGGGATGGGTAGTCGGCGACGACGGCGGCGGCGCCATGCCCGAGGAGGGAGTGGACAGCGTCGGCTCCGGTCGGTGCCGCGGCGAAGTTGACGACCATGAGCGAAGCGTGCGGGTTGCCGGCCTTGAGCTGGATGATGGTGCTGGTCAGGTAATCCTTGTGCGCGCGCTCGTCGAGGGCTCCGATCGACAAGCAGGAGTTGAACACTGTTCAAAGAAACTCCGGGTGAGTTGTAGTTCAACCAGCCGCATTATGATCTCTCATCTCAGACACAAAATCCTTATTGTGATCTCCAGCTACAAGCCCAAAACTAGATACGTGCGAGGATGGTACGTACCGAAGACCCGCTCGGAGACGTGAGACAGTCCATCCATGGCCTTCCGGGCGAAGAGCTTCCTCAGCAGCGCCATGGCTGAATGGCTGAATGTACCTGAGGGAAAGAGGGAGGGGGGAGAGATGGGTTGACATGGATCTGAAGGGGGGGAGGAAGGAAAGCTACGTGCGGGGATGGATGCTTGGAGCGCGGGGCGACAACTTCTCCATGAGCTGCGTTTGCTCCGCGTATCACGTGAACTGGTCGTGGAGACGACCTGGACGTTCACCTTGGGGGCCGGCCGGCTCACGAAGCGCAAGTTTTTTTAAAACAAAACGCTTTTCACGTTGGGTTTTTTTTTTGGCGGGTAATTTGTTTTTTCCTTTATTACGGGTATGCTTTTTGTTTTTTTCTTTTTGTATCTTCTACGTATATTTTAAAATAAAGCAAACAGATGTTCACATTTTTAAAATGAAATATGCAAAAATAAAATAGTCGCAATGTTTTTGAATATGCAAAATGTAAGAATCATATTTTTTTTTAAATATGCACAAAATGTAAAATAAAATGTTCACAGTTTTTCAGAAGTTAATGTTTTTTCAGCTTCCAACTAAAGTTTCAATTTTTTTTCAGAAAATATTCACTTTTTCCATAGAGTATTTCAAATATTTTCACTTTTTTCAGATAATTAGTTCCCTTATTTTTTTAGAAAACTGAACGGAACACCCGACTGAAGACAATAAAACGCTTGAAAAATATACGCTTTTCTGCAACAGAGAAAAAAATATTCCGGGTCACTACATTTCTGCGCCAAAGGGCCAGCCCAGTTAGAGGGCAACCTTGTGCAGAACGTAGCATTTCGACGCACTAAGCGTCACATGCAAGTTCCCCGCACTAAGATATTTCTGAAATACACGACGAACATTTAAATAAAAAATGAATATTTTTTAAATACACACTAAACATATATTTAGTTACAGGGTGATTATTTTAACACGCACGACAAACCTTCTCTAAAATACGATTATGTTTTTTGTAAACATTATGAACACATTTAAATACACAATAAACATATCTAAAAAAGTATGATGGACATGTTTAAAAACACGGTGAAGTTTTTTTAATGTTGAATATTTTTTCAAATAGATGATCAACATTTGAAAAACACGAAAAATATTTTTTTAACACTATGCACATGTTTTCTACAAATGATTAAAAATCCAAAAGAAAAAACGAAAAATGAAATAAAATCAGAAAATGAAAAGGAACTAAAATTAGAATGTGTGCAATTCATATTACAAAAACATTCTATATTTACAAATGTTGATGTAACTAAAAAGAAAATAAGAACAAGAAAACATAAAGCAATTTAAAAAAAAAAGATAAAACCATATGAAAAAAAAACACAAATAACCAGATTAAAAAAAACTTACAAAGTAGTTCTCAAACCAAGCTTTCTTAGCAAAACTAGGTTGTATTTGCTCCACTCAGATTCTCCCTTTGTTGGTAGGAGGGTGCTTTAATATTATGCGGCAACAAGGGGAAAAGAACAATGGTATTTTTGACGACAGATGATCTTTTATTTTATTGATATTTATCAAGAATTTGAACTTAAAAGAAATTGTTCGCACAAGTTGTCAAAATACTTGGGTGAATAATCTTCCTGTACCCACATGTGAGAAGGTTGATAGAATTCTCACGGGTGTTGAGTGGGAGCAAAAATGTCCCTTGTTAAAGTTTATGCACTGTAACAGAGAGTCTCTGATCACATGTCAATCATGTTGGATTGATGTCAGAAATAAAAATGTCTCCTCTTTCAAACTTTCTTGGTTTCAACAAAAGGGTTTCATTGATTTTGTGTCTATTGAATGAGTAAAGGAAAATAATGAACACACATATGCCGAAAGGTGGAAGAATAAGATCCGACACCTTCGAAAGTTTCTCAAAGGTTGGGCAAACCGTCTGCACTCTCATTAGCACCTTGGATGGTAAAGCAGAGAGCGCTCCCCTCTCTCCAATTGAATACACTACCAAATAAGTGGCGGATGAGTCTTTTGCAAAACTTATGTGTGAGGAGGAAATAAAATGGCTTCAATGTGCCAAAGTACGCACGTCCGAAAAAGGTATAATAAAAACACATATTTTCATCTCATTGTGAGGGATAAACAACGTAAGAGAAAACTTCTAGCTCAAGCAGGATGACCGTACAATTGTTGTTGAGGACCAACTAAAAACATATATTTCATTTCTTTTTATATAATCCTTCTTAGCTTGCCAGTCTCTAAGTATATCCAACTAGATGAGGATATCAGAGGTGATATCCCTAAGTTATCGATAGAGGAGAGGGACATCCTATAACTTCTCCTTTCACAGAGAAAGAAGCACGGGTTGCAATCTCTCAGATGAACACAATAAAGCGCTTGGACCAAACGGGTTCCCGACTAATTTTTATTAGAAATTCTAGCCAATCATAACAGGAAATTCCATGCCTATGCTTGCTAGCTTATACAATGGGAATATGCCCTTGTAAGTGCATCTAGTGCCACCCCTAGTTGGTTTTGGAGTACTGACGACAAAGTTGGTTGAGTGACTAATGTGTTTGTGAGAATTGCAGGATAACACAGGTAGTAGTCCCATATTGATTCGGTTTACCTACCAGAGATGACCCATAAAAATGTGTGAAGACATTGAAGACAATGGTGGTCTGTGAAGATATTCACATTGAAGACTATGACTAGAGAAGACATCGCATGAAGACTATGGAGTGCGAACACATAGTTGTTTCGTAGTTTCCTTTTCTTCTTTGTTGAGTCATAGAACCACTGTACTGTTAAGTGGGGTCCAAGTGAACAAAGTCAGAGTGATTGAAGTGATGCTCAACCAAATCCTAAGTCTTCGAGCGAAGACAATGAGAGCAAATCTTATTCAGAGCTAGATGAGTCAGCTTTGCTTGTAGCCCAAGCCAAGCTGCCGTGTGTGTTTGAAATCTGACTGTTGGACACGTGTCAGTTCCTTAGTGACCCAGGGTCATTTTGGAAAAATCATGTCAGGTTGCCTCCTGGCTATAAATAGCCCCCCCCCTACACCATAAATTGGTGTCTGCTCAGATTTAGTGCACGACTTTTGTCATTTAAGAGCAACCCACCTCCGAAGCATTTGAGAGAGTAATCCGTGCGAGAACAAATCCCAAAACACCCAGAGCCAAAGAGTGTTAGGAATCACTGAAGTCTTTCTGTCCGCGCGATCTGAAGACTTATTACACTTAAGGACTGTGAATCCTCCAGCCGGTTAGGCGTCGCGTTCTGAGCATCCAAGATTCATTGTGGATTGCCGGTGAACGAAGTCTGTGAAGGTTTGGAAGTCTCCCTTGAAGACTTATCAGAGTGATTGGGCGAGGACTAAGTGTTCTTAGCTCAAAGGGAATAAGGTGAAGACGCGGTCTTCTGAGTTGAATCTCAGCCTCCCTAACCAGACGTACAATTGTCACAGCAACTGGAACTGGTCCAACAAATCCCTTGTCCTCTCCAAGCAACTGGTTCTATCCATTATCTCTCTCTTTACTTACAATTTATCTTTGTGAAGTCTTTGCCTATTTGCCTAATCTGATTGACTTCATTGTGTGAAGACTGTTTACTGTGTGGCTTCATACTATCTTCCATCCTGATCCATACTACCTAGCTGCTGATAGTCTTCGTGCTTTCACTATATTGCTTACTTGACTATGGCTTGTCTAGTGTAGTCTACCTTCCGCTGCATATCAATAGGTTCATTTCTATTGTTTGTCTTCAAAGCACCCATGTTTTGAAGACTTCCATAAAAATCGCCTATTCACCCCCCTCTAGTCGAATACTAGCACTTTTAATTGGTATCAGAGCAAGGTGCTCCCTTGTTCTGTGTGATTCGGTTTAACCACCCGAAGTTTAGCTATGTCGACTGCAGGGACAATCAAGGTCTCCGTTGTGTGCCCTGTCTTCAATGGCACTGATTACCCCTACTCGAAGAATAAGATGCATATGCATCTTGAAGCCATTGACGTCGATCTCTGGTATGTCGTCAAGAACGGCGTTCCCAAGGCCGGTGAAGGTGGTACTCCTGCTGATGTCAAGAAGTTCATCCAAGTGGACTCAACTGCCAAGAACATCATCTGTAGTCATCTGACCAAAGGGCAGTATGGTTGTGTGAGTGCTCTGGAAACTGCGGAGCTAGTCTCGGACTGGCTCTCCAAGGTTAACGAAGGCGTCTCAACATAGAGAGATTCAAGGATCAGTGTTTTTCGCAATCTCTTCAACCGCTTCAAGAGAAATGACAATGAGAATGTCCAGCTCACATTTGATCGCCTCACTGATATCACAAATCAGCGTCATGCACTCGGCGCCACTAAGATCACTAAGCACGAAATCGTCAAGACACTTCTGAGATCTCTTGACAGCTCATTTGACACCCTGGCCCTGATGATTCAAGAGCGCCCTGACTTCAAGACTCCTGATCCGTCTGACATACTTGAGAGGCTCAACACACATGAGTTCCAGCTATCTGAGAAAAGAGATATCTATGGTCCCAACTATGGTCGTACTCGCGCTTTGAAGGCGAAGGTTGTCTCCTCATCTGAAGAAGAATCTGATTGCAATTCTGGGGATCCTGAAGATATTGGAAAGGAGCTTGCTATGCTTGTGAAGAAGTTCCAAAAGTTCGCCAAGAAGAAAGACTTCAGAAAGTCTTCAAGATCCAGCTCAAGAAATGATGAAGCTTCTGTTGGAAATATGCCCTAGAGGCAATAATAAAATGGTTATTATTATATTTCTTTGTTCATGATAATTGTCTGTTATTCATGCTATAATTGTGTTATCCGGAAATCGTAATACACGTGTGAATACATAGACCATAACATGTCCCTAGTGAGCCTCTAGTTGACTAGCTCGTTGATCAACAGATAGTCATGGTTTCCTGACTATGGACTTTGGATGTCATTGATAACAGGATCACATCATTAGGAGAATGATGTGATGGACAAGACCCAATCCTAAGCGTAGCACAAAGATCGTGTAGTTCGTTTTGCTAGAGCTTTTCCAAATGTCAAGTATCATTTCCTTAGACCATGAGATTGTGCAACTCCCGGATACCGTAGGAGTGCTTTGGGTGTGCCAAACGTCACAACGTAACTGGGTGACTATAAAGGTGCACTATGGGTATCTCCGAAAGTGTCTGTTGGGTTGGCACGAATCGAGACTGGGATTTGTCACTCCGTATGACGGAGAGGTATCTCTGGGCCCACTCGGTAATGCATCATCATAATGAGCTCAATGTGACCAAGTGTCTGGTCACGGGATCATGCATTACGGTACGAGTAAAGTGACTTGCCGGTACCGAGATTAAAGGAGGTATTGGGATACCGACGATCGAATCTCCGGCAAGTAACGTACCGATTGACAAAGGGAATTGTATACGGGGTTGCTTGAATCCTCGACATCGTGGTTCATCCGATGAGATCATCGAGGAGCATGTGGGAGCCAACATGGATATCCAGATCCCGCTGTTGGTTATTGACCGGAGAGGCGTCTCGGTCATGTCTGCATGTCTCCCGAACCCGTAGGGTCTACACACTTAAGGTTCGGTGACGCTAGGGTTGTAGAGATATTAGTATGCAGTAACCCGAAAGTTGTTCGGAGTCCCGGATGAGATCCGGACGTCACGAGGAGTTCCGGAATGGTCCGGAGGTAAAGAATTATATATAGGAAGTCAGGTTTCGGCCATCGGGAAAGTTTTGGGGGTCACCAGTATTGTACCGGGACCACCGGAAGGGTCCCGAGGGTCCATCGGGTGGGGCCACCTATCCCGGAGGACCCCATGGGCTGAAGTGGGAGGGGGAACCAGCCCCTGGTGGGCTGGTGCGCCCCCCCTTGGCCCCCCTGCGCCTAGGGTTGGAAACCCTAGGGGTGGGGGCGCCTCCACCTGGCTTGGGGGGCAAGTTTCCCCCCTGGTCGCCGCCTCCCTTGGAGATTGCATCTCCTAGGGCCGGCGCCCCCCTAGGGGGCCTATATAAAGAGGGGGGAGGGGGCAGCCGTACCCATGCTCTTGGTGCCTCCCTCTCCCCACGCACCACCTCTCCCTCTCACTGAAGCTTGGCGAAGCCCTGCCGAGATCGCTGCTGCATCCACCAACACGCCATCGTGCTGCTGGATCTCCATCAAGCTCTCCTTCCCCCTTGCTAGATCAAGGAGGAGACGTCTTCCCCAACCGTACGTGTGTTGAACGCGGAGGTGCTGTCCGTTCAGCACTAGGATCATCGGTGATTTGGATCACGACGAGTACGACTCCCTCAACCCCGTTCTCTTGAACGCTTCCGCTCGCGATCTACAAGGGTATGTAGATGCACTCCTCTCTCTCGTTGCTAGATGAACTCATAGATTGATCTTGGTGAAGCGTAGAAATTTTTTATTTTCTGCAACGTTCCCCAACAGTGGCATCATGAGCTAGGTCTATGCGTAGTTCTCTTTGCACGAGTAGAACACAAATTTGTTGTGGGCGTAGATGTTGTCATCTTTCTTGCCACTACTAGTCTTATTTTGCTTCAGCGGTATCGTGGGATGAAGCTGCCCGAACTGACCTTACACGTACGCTTACGCGAGACAGGTTCCACCGACTGACATGCACTAGTTGCATAAGGTGGCTAGCGGGTGTCTGTCTCTCCCACTTTAGTTGGAGCGGATTCGATGAAAAGGGTCCTTATGAAGGGTAAATAGAAGTTGGCAAATCACGTTGTGGCTTTTACGTAGGTAAGAAAACGTTCTTGCTAGAACCCTATTGCAGCCACGTAAAACATGCAACAACAATTAGAGGACGTCTAACTTGTTTTTGCAGCATATGCCTTGTGATGTGATATGGCCAAAAGTTGTGATGAATGATATATATGTGATGTATGAGATCATGTTCTTGTAATAGGAATCACGACTTGCATGTCGATGAGTATGACAACCGGCAGGAGCCATATGAGTTGTCTTAATTATTGTATGACCTGCATGTCAATGATTAAACGCCATGTAATTACTTTACTTTATTGCTAAACCGTTAGCCATAGTAGTAGAAGTAATAGTTGGCGAGCAACTTCATGGAGACACGATGATGGAGATCATGATGATGGAGATCATGGTGTCATGCCGGTGACGAAGATGATCATGGAGCCCCGAAGATGGAGATCAAAGGAGCTATATGATATTGGCCATATCATGTCACTATTTGATTGCATGTGATGTTTATCATGTTTTTGCATCTTGTTTACTTAGAACGATGGTAGTAAATAAGATGATCCCTCATAATAATTTCAAGAAAGTGTTCCCCCTAACTGTGCGCCGTTGCGAAAGTTCGTTGTTTCGAAGCACCACGTGATGATCGGGTGTGATAGATTCTAACGTTCACATACAACGGGTGTAAGACAGATTTACACATGCATAAACACTTAGGTTAACTTGACGAGCCTAGCATGTACAGACATGGCCTCGGAACACAAGAGACCGAAAGGTCGAACATGAGTCGTATGGAAGATACGATCAACATGGAGATGTTCACCGATGATGACTAGTCCGTCTCACGTGATGATCGGACACGGCCTAGTCGACTCGGATCATGTATCACTTAGATGACTAGAGGGATGTCTAATCTGAGTGGGAGTTCATTAAATAATTTGATTAGATGAACTTAATTATCATGAACTTAGTCTAAAAACCTTTGCAAAAATGTCTTGTAGATCAAATGGCCAACGCTCATGTCCACCTCAACTTCAACGCGTTCCTAGAGAAAACCAAGCTGAAAGATGATGGCAGCAACTATACGGACTGGGTCCGGAACCTGAGGATCATCCTCATAGCTGCAAAGAAAGATTATGTCTTAGAAGCACCGCTAGGTGAAGCACCCATCCCAGAGAACCAAGACGTTATGAACGCTTGGCAGTCTCGTGCTGATGATTACTCCCTCGTTCAGTGCGGCATGCTTTACAGCTTAGAACCGGGGCTCCAAAAGCGTTTTGAGCAACACGGAGCATATGAGATGTTCGAAGAGCTGAAAATGGTTTTCCAAGCTCATGCCCGGGTCGAGAGATATGAAGTCTCCGACAAGTTCTTCAGTTGTAAGATGGAGGAAAATAGTTCTGTCAGTGAGCACATACTCAAAATGTCTGGGTTGCACAACCGCTTGACTCAGCTGGGAGTTAATCTCCCGGATGACGCGGTTATTGACAGAATCCTTCAGTCGCTTCCACCGAGCTACAAGAGCTTTGTGATGAACTTCAATATGCAGGGGATGGAAAAGACCATTCCTGAAGTATATTCAATGCTGAAATCAGCAGAGGTAGAGATCAAAAAGGAACATCAAGTGTTGATGGTGAATAAAACCACTAAGTTCAAGAAAGGCAAGGGTAAGAAGAACTTCAAGAAGGACGGCAAGGGAGTTGCCGCGCCCGGTAAGCCAGTTGCCGGGAAGAAGCCAAAGAATGGACCCAAGCCTGAGACTGAGTGCTTTTATTGCAAGGGAAGCGGACACTGGAAGCGGAACTGCCCCAAATACTTAGCGGACAAGAAGGCCGGCAACACCAAAGGTATATGTGATATACATGTAATTGATGTGTACCTTACCAGTACTCGTAGTAGCTCCTGGGTATTTGATACCGGTGCGGTTGCTCATATTTGTAACTCAAAGCAGGAGCTGCGGAATAAGCGGAGACTGGCGAAGGACGAGGTGACGATGCGCGTCGGGAATGGTTCCAAGGTCGATGTGATCGCCGTCGGCACGCTACCTCTACATTTACCTACGGGATTAGTTTTAAACCTCAATAATTGTTATTTAGTGCCAGCTTTGAGCATGAACATTGTATCTGGATCTCGTTTAATGCGAGATGGCTACTCATTTAAATCCGAGAATAATGGTTGTTCTATTTATATGAGAGATATGTTTTATGGTCATGCCCCGATGGTCAATGGTTTATTCTTAATGAATCTCGAATGTGATGTTACACATATTCATAGTGTGAATACCAAAAGATGTAAAGTTGATAACGATAGTCCCACGTACTTGTGGCACTGCCGCCTTGGTCACATTGGTGTCAAGCGCATGAAGAAGCTCCATGCTGATGGACTTTTAGAGTCTCTCGATTATGAATCATTTGACACATGCGAACCATGCCTCATGGGCAAAATGACCAAGACTCCGTTCTCCGGAACAATGGAGCGAGCAACCAACTTATTGGAAATCATACATACTGATGTGTGCGGTCCAATGAGCATTGAGGCTCGCGGAGGATATCGTTATGTTCTCACTCTCACTGACGACTTGAGTAGATATGGGTATGTCTACTTGATGAAACACAAGTCTGAGACCTTTGAAAAGTTCAAGGAATTTCAGAATGAGGTAGAGAATCAACGTGACCGAAAGATAAAGTTCTTACGATCAGATCGTGGAGGAGAATATTTAAGTCACGAATTTGGTACGCACTTAAGGAAATGTGGAATCGTTTCACAACTCACGCCGCCTGGAACACCTCAGCGTAACGGTGTGTCCGAACGTCGTAATCGCACTTTATTGGATATGGTGCGATCTATGATGTCTCTTACCGATTTACCGCTATCTTTTTGGGGATACGCTCTAGAGACAGCTACATTCACTTTAAATAGGGCACCGTCTAAATCCGTTGAGACGACACCGTATGAATTATGGTTTGGGAAGAAACCTAAGCTGTCGTTTCTAAAAGTTTGGGGATGCGATGCTTATGTCAAGAAACTTCAACCTGAAAAGCTCGAACCCAAGTCGGAAAAATGCGTCTTCATAGGATACCCTAAGGAAACCATTGGGTATACCTTCTACCTCAGATCCGAAGGCAAGATCTTTGTTGCCAAGAACGGGTCCTTTCTGGAGAAAGAGTTTCTCTCGAGAGAAGTAAGTGGGAGGAAAGTGGAACTTGATGAAGTACTACCTCTTGAACCGGTAAGTAGCGCAGCTCAGGAAGATGTTCCTGTGGTGCCAGCACCAACTGAAGAGGAAGTTAATGATGATGATCAAGGTACTTCGGATCAAGTTACTACTGAACTTCGTAGGTCTACAAGGACACGTTCCACACCAGAGTGGTATGGCAACCCTGTCCTGGAAATCATGTTGTTAGACAACGGTGAACCTTCGAACTATGAAGAAGCGATGGCGGGCCCAGATTCCAACAAATGGCTTGAAGCCATGCAATCCGAGATAGAATCCATGTATGAAAACAAAGTATGGACTTTGACAGACTTGCCCAATGATCGGCGAGCGATAGAAAATAAATGGATCTTTAAGAAGAAGACGGACGCAGATGGTAATGTTACCATCTATAAAGCTCGACTTGTCGCTAAGGGTTATCGGCAAGTTCAAGGGGTTGACTACGATGAGACTTTCTCTCCCGTAGCGAAGCTGAAGTCCGTCCGAATCATGTTAGCAATTGCCGCATACTATGATTATGAGATATGGCAAATGGACGTCAAAATGGCATTCCTTAACGGCTATCTTAAGAAGAGCTGTATATGATGCAGCTGGAAGGTTTTGTCGATCCCGAGAATGCTAACAAGGTATGCAAGCTCCAGTGATCCATTTATGGGCTGGTGCAAGCATCTCGGAGTTGGAACATTCGCTTTGATGAGATGATCAAAGCGTTTGGGTTTATGCAGACTTATGGAGAAGCCTGCGTTTACAAGAAAGTGAGTGGGAGCTCTGTAGCATTTCTCATATTATATGTAGATGACATACTTTTGATGGGAAATGATATAGAACTTTTGGACAACATTAAGGCCTACTTGAATAAGTGTTTTTCAATGAAGGACCTTGGAGAAGCTGCTTACATATAAGGCATCAAGATCTATAGGGATAGATCAAGACGCCTCATAGGTCTTTCACAAAGCACATACCTTGATAAGATATTGAAGAAGTTCAATATGGATCAGTCCAAGAAAGGGTTCTTGCCTGTATTGCAAGGTGTGAGATTGAGCTCGGCTCAATGCCCGACCATGGCAGAAGATATAGAAGAGATGAGCGTCATCCCCTATGCCTCAGCCATAGGGTCTATTATGTATGCCATGTTGTGTACCAGACCTGATGTAAGCCTTGCCGTAAGTTTGGTAGGAAAGTACCAAAGTAATCCCGGCAAGGAACACTGGACAGCGGTCAAGAATATCCTGAAGTACCTGAAGAGGACTAAGGATATGTTTCTCGTTTTTGGAGGTGACGAAGAGCTCGTCGTAAAGGGTTACGTCGACGCTAGCTTCGACACAGATCTGGATGACTCTAAGTCACAAACCGGATACGTGTATATTTTGAATGGTGGGGCAGTAAGCTGGTGCAGTTGCAAGCAAAGCGTCGTGGCGGGATCTACATGTGAAGCAGAGTACATGGCAGCCTCGGAGGCAGCGCATGAAGCAATCTGGGTGAAGGAGTTCATCACCGACCTAGGAGTCATACCCAATGCGTCGGGGCCGATCGCACTCTTCTGTGACAACACTGGAGCTATTGCACTTGCCAAGGAGCCCAGGTTTCACAAGAAGACCAGGCACATCAAGCGTCGCTTCAACTCCATTCGTGAAAATGTTCAAGATGGAGACACAGATATTTGTAAAGTACATACGGACCTGAATGTAGCAGATCCGTTGACTAAACCTCTCCCTAGAGCAAAACATGATCAACACCAGAACTCTATGGGTGTTCGATTCATCACAATGTAACTAGACTATTGACTCTAGTGCAAGTGGGAGACTGTTGGAAATATGCCCTAGAGGCAATAATAAAATGGTTATTATTATATTTCTTTGTTCATGATAATTGTCTGTTATTCATGCTATAATTGTGTTATCCGGAAATCGTAATACACGTGTGAATACATAGACCACAACATGTCCCTAGTGAGCCTCTAGTTGACTAGCTCGTTGATCAACAGATAGTCATGGTTTCCTGACTATGGACATTGGATGTCATTGATAACGGGATCACATCATTAGGAGAATGATGTGATGGACAAGACCCAATCCTAAGCGTAGCACAAAGATCGTGTAGTTCGTTTTGCTAGAGCTTTTCCAAATGTCAAGTATCATTTCCTTAGACCATGAGATTGTGCAACTCCCGGATACCGTAGGAGTGCTTTGGGTGTGCCAAACATCACAATGTAACTGGGTGACTATAAAGGTGCACTACGGGTATCTCCGAAAGTGTCTGTTGGGTTGGCACGAATCGAGACTGGGATTTGTCACTCCGTATGACAGAGAGGTATCTCTGGGCCCACTCGGTAATGCATCATCATAATGAGCTCAATGTGACCAAGTGTCTGGTCACGGGATCATGCATTACCGTACGAGTAAAGTGACTTGCCGGTAACGAGATTAAACGAGGTATTGGGATACCGACGATCGAATCTCGGGCAAGTAACGTACCGATTGACAAAGGGAATTGTATACGGGGTTGCTTGAATCCTCGACATCGTGGTTCATCCGATGAGATCATCGAGGAGCATGTGGGAGCCAGCATGGGTATCCAGATCCCGTTGTTGGTTATTGACCGGAGAGCCGTCTCGGTCATGTCTGCATGTCTCCCGAACCCGTAGGGTCTAGACACTTAAGGTTCGGTGATGCTAGGGTTGTAGAGATATTAGTATGCAGTAACCCGAAAGTTGTTTGGAGTCCCGGATGAGATCCCGGACGTCACGAGGAGTTCCGGAATGGTCCGTAGGTAAAGAATTATATATAGGAAGTCAGGTTTCGACCATCGGGAAAGTTTCGATGGTCACCGGTATTGTACCGGGACCACCGGAAGGGTCCCGGGGGTCCACCGGGTGGGGCCACTTATCCCGGAGGACCCCATGGGCTGAAGTGGGAGGGGAACCAGCCCCTGGTGGGCTGGTGCGCCCCCCTTGCCCCCCCTACGCCTAGGGTTGGAAACCCTAGGGGTGGGGGCGCCTCCACCTAGCTTGGGGGGCAAGTTTCCCCCCTGGCCGCCGCCCCCCTTGGAGATTGCATCTCCTAGGGCCGGTGCCCCCCCTAGGGGCCCTATATAAAGAGGGGGGAGGGAGGGCAGCCGAACCCATGCTCTTGGCGCCTCCCTCTCCCCACGCACCACCTCTCCCTCTCGCTGAAGCTTGGCGAAGCCCTGCCGAGATCGCTGCTGCATCCACCACCACGCCATCGTGCTGCTGGATCTCCATCAACCTCTCCTTCCCCCTTGCTGGATCAAGAAGGAGGAGACGTCTTCCCCAACCGTACGTGTGTTGAACGCGGAGGTGTTGTCCGTTCAGCACTAGGGTCATCGGTGATTTGGATCACGACGAGTACAACTCCCTCAACCTCGTTCTCTTGAACGCTTCCGCTCGCGATCTACAAGGGTATGTAGATGCACTCCTCTCTCTCGTTGCTAGATGAACTCATAGATTGATCTTGGTGAAGCGTAGAAATTTTTTATTTTCTGCAACATTCCCCAACAGCTTCCTATTGTGATCACAAGAAGAGAACCTGCCACAAGTGCAAGAAACCTGGTCACTACATCTCTGAGTGTCCAAAGTGGGACAATGAGACAAAGAAGAAGAAGAGCAAGGAATGTGATTCTGATGACAACAAGAAGAAGAAATCCTCCAAGTCTTCATCGAAGTCTTCATCATACAAGAAGAGCTCATCAAGCAAGGCTCGTGCATTTGTTGTCAAGGAGATGGATTCAGAGGAGGAGTCTGCATCTGAGGAGGAAGTGGTGGAGTCTGAAGAGGAATCTGATTCTGGAGTAGCAAGCCTGGCTCTAGCTTCTGCGTATGTCGCCAAGTCCATCTACAACACTAAAGACAATGGCCTCATCACCGACGCTGATGCATGGATGAGGATGACTCTGCTCCCACCTACTGCTTCATGGCACATGGTGCCAAGGTAAACTCACGCGATGCTTACTTTCAAACATCAAGTGAAGATGACTCTGAATGTGAATCTAAACCTAGCTACAAAACACTTGCTAAAATTTCAACTGAACAATAGAATGCTATGGAATGTATTCAAAAGTTGTTAGATAAAAGCGATGACCTATTGGATGCGGAAATGACCCAAACTCAGTCCTTAATTGAAGACATTAAGAATCTTCATGCTAAGTACGAGGAACTTGAAAGTTGTCATGAAACGCTCTCAACTTCTCATGAAAAGCTCTCCTATGATTATCTTCAAAGGAAGCAAGAGCTTGAGGAATTGAGGTCGGCTCATGAAGATCTTCAAAAGGAGAAAGAGTCACTCCGCGCTCAATAGATCAGTTCCGCTCAGGAAGGATTTGAACCACCATGTCTAAAATGTCTTGAGCGTGATAATGTTGTCTCTGTTGCTGAATTTTCAAGTGCTGCTACTGTTACAATATCTTCAACTGCTAATGTGGTAACTAACCCCTCTGCTAAGGATACCACTGCTATTGCTGATGAGCAAGGTTGCCAGAATCGCGACTCTATTATATGATTCTACGACTTTATGATCCAAACTAACCCCTATGATTCTATGATTTTAGTTCATAGAATCTACATTTCTACGATCCTGATAGTGAAGATTCTACGATTTGCGATCCTACCATCAGAGATCAGATCCGAGTCAAAATCGCGATTCTGACAACCTTGATGATGAGAATGCCAGGTTGAAGACATTGCTTGAGACATGAATGTACAAAAGTCTCAAAGGGCATCAGACACTATGTGATGTCCTCAAAAAGCAGATTCTAAACTGAAACCCTAGGAAAGAGGGTGTTGGGTTCGAGAGGAAAATGAATGTTGATGGTTCTTACTGGATGCCTAAGTAGTACCCCAATACCACATGGGTTGCTGCTAAGGGACCTTCAGTAGATCCATCTACCTTATCTGGCTTTACTTGTGCTAACCCAATTATCATTGATGAATCCTTTCATGCAAACTATAAACTGTTCAGGAATCAGAATGGTGAAGTGTTTTCCCGGTATATTGGTACTAACTGCAGGAATGGACCACCTCTTAAGAAGATCTGGGTACCCAAAAGTCGTCCTGAAAGTCTTCCCGTGAATGTCATCATGACACCACCGGGGAAGAAGACAAATCCTAGACCAAAGGCTTCATATGGTCCAAAGGCTTCATACAGATAGAGGACTCACCAGAGTCACCCTAACGCCAATGTTTTGCAGGAAAACCATACTCAGACTTTTGAATATGAGCGTGTTTCGTCAAACCGCTATGTTCATAAGACCAAGAACTTTTCCCCTTATTCATATGAGTATTATTCACCTCCTGCAAGGCTATTTGCTAGGGCTCCAAAGCAGAAGTTCTTAGATGCTGCATGATACGTCTCCGTCATATCTATAATTTTTGATTGTTCCATGCCAATATTCTTCAACTTTCATATACTTTTGGCAACTTTTTATACTATTTTTGGGACTAACATATTGATCCAGTGCCCAGTGCCAGTTCCTGTTTGTTGCATGTTTTATGTTTCGCAGAAAACCAATATCAAACAGAGTCCAAACGGGATAAAAACGGACGGAGAATTATTTTGGAATATTTGGGATTTTCCGAAGGAAAAATCAACGCAAAACGGTGTCCGAGGTGGCCACGAGATAGGGGGGCGCGCCCCAGGGAGGCGGGCGCGCCCTGGCATCTCGTTGGCCACCCGTAAGGCGGTTGATGCCCTTCTTTTGCTGCAAGAAAGCTAATTTTATGAGAAAAATCTGGGCGAAAGATTCACCCCAATCGGAGTTACGGATCTCCGGATATTAAAGAAACGGTGAATGGGTAGAATCTGGGAACGTAGAAACAGAGAGATAGATCCAATCTCGGAGGGGCTCTCGCCCCTCCCAAGCCATGGGAGCCAAGGACCAGAAAGGAAGCCCTTCTCCCATCTAGGGAGAAGGTCAAGGAAGAAGAAGAAGAAGGGGGGGCTCTCTCCCCCTTGCTTCCGGTGCCGCCGGAACGCCGCCGGGGGCCATCATCATCACCGCGATCTTCACCAACACCACCATCATCGTCACCAACATCTCCATCACCTTCCCCCCTCTATCTACAGTGGTCCACTCTCCCGCAACCCGCTATACCCTCTACTTGAACATGGTGCTTTATGCTTCATATTATTATCCAATGATGTGTTGCCATCCTATGATGTCTGAGTAGATTTTCGTTGTCCTATCGGTGATTGATGAATTGCTATGATTGGTTTAATTTGCTTGTGGTTATGTTGCTGTCCTTTGGTTCCCATCATATGAGAGCGCGCGTGGATCACACCATAGGGTTAGTTGTATGTTGATAGGACTATGTATTGGAGGGCTAGAGTGACAGAAGCTTCAACCTAGCATAGAAATTGATGCATACGGGATTAAAGGGGGACCAATATATCTTAATGCTATGGTTGGGTTTTATCTTAATGAACGTTAGTAGTTGCGGATGCTTGCTAATAGTTCCAATCATAAGTGCATAGAATTCCAAGTCAGGGATGACATGCTAGCAGTGGCCTCTCCCACATAAAACTTGCTATCGGTCTAGTAACGTAGTCATTTGCTTAGGGACAATTTCACAACTCCTACCACCACTTTTCCACACTCTCTATATTTACTTTCTTGCTTCTTTATCTAAACAGCCCCTAGTTTATATTTACTTGCTCTTTATTTTCTTGCAAACCTATCCAACAACACCTACAAAGTACTTCTAGTTTCATACTTGTTCTAGGTAAAGCAAACGTCAAGCGTGTGTAGAGTTGTATCGATGGTCGATAGAACTTGAGGGAATAGTTATTCTACCTTTAGCTCCTCAATGGGTTCGACACTCTTACTTATTGAAAACTGTTGCGATCCCCTACACTTGTGGGTTATCAAGACCTTTTTCTGGCGCCGTTGCCGGGGAGTCATAGCGTGGGGTGAATATTCTCGTGTGTGCTTGTTTGCTTTATCACTAAGTAATTTTTATTTGTTGTTCTTAGTTGTTCTCTATCTTTAGTTATGGATATGGAACACAAAATACCAAAAAAAATTAGAGGTACTTGCTACTCATGTAGATGGGGTAACTCCTAAAACCCCCGATTCTCATTATGTGAAAGATATTATGTACTACTTTGATAATCCTGAGAAAACCCCATTAAACTTTATAATGGGAGACACGTTGGATCAACGTGAATACTTTAGGGATTATCACTCGACACAAAAAGGAAAACTATTACGGGATCAATTTATTATTTTGCGTTGGTATGCTCGTCAACTATGTGTGATGCATGATATTACTTGTTGCTCTAGGATGGAGGCTCCACACCTTCCCTTTTCATGCAAATTTAATGATAATGAAACCTTAGCTTCTTATTCTAATGGTATATATGATTACTATGATGTGGAACAAATAGAAGAATTTGTTGCTTTTAAGGCTGCTTATGAAATTGAAGCTTTGTTTGAAAAGTATGAAGCTTCTGATGATGATGGTTATAGGCCTGAAAATCTTGCTATGCTTAGGTATTGCTATGAAAATTATGAATACAATTACTATATTAATGCTTTTATGAAGAAAGTCTCCGCTGTCCAAGAAGAGACTAATATTTTGCAGGAAGCTATGGAAGAAGAAATTGATGAAACTGTGAGCTCATTGGATGAAAAAGATGATGAGGAGAGCGAAGAACAAAAGGAGGAAGAGCGTATTAGCTACCCGTGCCCACCTTCTAATGAGAGTAACCCTCCAACTCATATATTATTTAATTCCCCTTCATGCTTACCGAAGGATGATTGCTATGATCCCTTGAATTTGTTTGAAATATCCCTTTTTGATGATGCTTGGTATGCTTGTGGTCAAGATGCCAATATGAATGATGCTTATGGAGATGAACTTGCTATAGTTCCTTATGTTAAACATGAAATTGTTGCTATTGCACCCACGCATGATAGTCCTATTCTCTTTTTGAATTCTCCCTACTACACTATATTGGAGAAGTTTGTGCTTATTAAAGATTATATTGATGGGTTGCCTTTTACCATTGCACATGATGATTTTGGTAGATATAATATGCATGTGCTTGCTGCTCCTACTTGCAATTATTATGAAAGAGGAACTATATCCCCGCCTCTTTAGGCTTCCAATACGATAGAATTGCAAGAAACTATTTATACTATGCATTGGCCTTTACTGTGTGTGCATGAATTGTTCTTTTATGACATGCCGATGCATAGGAAGAGGGTTAGACTTCGTCATTGCTTGATATATGTTACATTGTGCTCACTACTAAATTACAAATCATTGTTAATTAAAATTGGCTTTGATATACCTTGGGATCCGGGTGGATCCATTACTTGAGCACTATATGCCTAACTTAATGGCTTTAAAGAAAGCGCTGCATGGGAGACAACCCGGAATTTTTAGAGAGTCATTTATTTCTGTTGAGTGATTTCATATAGTTTAAAAACAAAAAAATAAAGAGGGGAAGCTAAAAAATATTCAAAAAGGAAAGTGAAAGTGAGAAAGATAAGCATTGTTGAAGTGGGAGCTAGCCTTGAACTTTGTTCATGCTCACGGAAACTTTGTGAATCTTGATTAAGAGACTTTTCATCAAAAATAATTATCCCCTTGTATAATTCCATTGTATTATAAAAATAATGTGCCAAGGTTTGCCTTTAGGATGTTTACAATGCTTGTTGGTTCGTAAGGTGCAGGACAGAAACTTTGGCTGTAGTGCGCGATTTTACATTTTTATCTGGACATCAATTGGTTCTGATTCTTTCTGCACTATCTTGCTATACAACTTGTTTATTTTTCCTAATTGTTGTAGAATTTTGGGGGTACCAGAAGTATGGTGAATGTTCAGATTTCTATAGACACTTATGTTTTTGACAGATTCTGTTTTTGATGCATAGTTTGCTTGTTTTGATGAAACTATCAGTTTATATTAGCGGATTAAGCCATGGAAAAGCTATATTACAGTAGAAACAATGCAAAAAAATATGAATTGGTTTGCTACAGTACTTAGAGTAGTGATTTGTTTTATTATACTAATGGATCTTACCGAGTTTTCTGTTGAAGTTTTGTGTGGATGAAGTGTTTGATAGAGGAGGTCTCGATATGAGGAAAAGGAAGAGAGGCAATAGCTCAAGCTTGGGGATGCCCAAGCCACCCCAAGTAAATATTCAAGGAGACTCAAGCGTCTAAGCTTGGGGATGCCCCGGAAGGCATCCCCTCTTTCTTCAACAAGTATCAGTATGTTTTCGAATTCGTTTCGTTCATCCATTATGTGCAAGTCTTGGAGCGTCTTTTGCATTTAGTTTTCACTTTTCTTTTATGCACCGTGCTGGTATGAGATAGTCCTTGGTTGATTTATAGAATGCTCATTGCACTTCACTTAAATCTTTTGAGTACGGCTTTATAGAATGCTTCATGTGCCTCACTTATATCATTTGAAGTTTGGATTGCCTGTTTCTCTTCACATAGATAACCGCCATTTGTAGAATGCTCTTTTGCTTCACTTATATTTGTTAGAGCATGGGCATATCTTTTGTAGAAAGAATTAAACTCTCTTGCTTCACTTATATCTATTTAGAGAGATGACAGGAATTCGTCATTCACATGGTTAGTCATAAAATCCTACATAAGCTTGTAGATCACTGAATATGATATGTTTGATTCCTTGCAATAGTTTTGCGATATAAAGGTGGTGATATTAGAGTCGAGCTAGTTGAGTAATTGTGAAATTGAGAAATACTTGTGTTGAGGTTTGCAAGTCCCGTAGCATGCACGTATGGTGAACCGTTATGTAATGAAGTTGGACCATGGGGTGCTCTTTGATTGCTTTCCTTATGAGTGGCAGTCGGGGACGAGCGATGGAATTTTTCCTACCAATCTATCCCTCTTGGGGCATGCGTAGTAGTACTTTGCTTCGAGGGCTAAGTAGGCTTTTGCAATAAGTATATGATTTCTTTATGACTAATGTGAGTCCATGGATATACGCACACTCATCCTTCCACTTAGCTAGCTCTATTATGTCGTGCAATTTTCGCCGGTATCATGAACCCATTATTATCCTTCCTCAAAACAGCCACCATACCTACCTATATGGAATTTCCATAGCCATTCCGAGATATATTGCCATGCAACTTTCCACCGTTCTGTTTATTATGACATGTTTCATCATTGTCACATTGCTCTTTGCATGATCATGTAGTTGACATCGTATTTGTGGCAAGGCCACCTTCATAATTTCCATACATGTCACTCTTTATTCATTACATATCCTGGTACACCGCCGGAGTCATTCATATAGAGTCATATTTTGTTCTAGCTTTGAGTTGTAATTCTTGAGTTGTAAATCCATAAAAGTGTGATGATCTTCATTATTAGAGCATTGTCCCAGTGAGGAAAGGATGATGAATACTATCCTCCCACAAGTCGGGATGGGACTTCGGACTTTATAAAAATAAAAGAGGCCAAAGAAGCCCACCAAAAAAAGGGAAAGAAAAAAAATAAAAAAAGAAAAAAAAGAAAAAAAAAGAAAAAAGAAAATGAGAGAAAAAGAGAGAAGGGACAATTGCTACTATATCTTTTTCCACACTTGTGCTTCAAAAATAGCACCATGATCTTCACGATAGGGAGTCTCCTATGTTGTCACTTTCATATACTAGTGGGAATATTTCATTATAGAACTTGGCTTGTATATTCCAATGATGGGCTTCCTCAAAATTCCCTAGGTCTTCGTGAGCAAGCAAGTTGGATGCACACCCACTTAGTTTATTTTGTTGAGCTTTCATATATTATAGCTCTAGTGCATCCGTTGCATGGCAATCCCTACTCACTCACATTGATATCTATTGATGGGCATCTCCATAGCCCGTCGATACGCCTAGTTGATGTGAGACTATCTTCTCCCACTTTTTGTCCTCACAACCACCAATTAGACCACCATAGTGCTATGTCCATGGCTTGCGCTCATGTATTGCGTAAGAGTTGAAAATCTGAAGTGCGTTAAAAAGTATGAACCAATTGCTCGGCTCGTCATCGGGGTTGTGCATGATGAGAGCATTTTGTGTGACGAAGATGGAGCATAGCCAGACTATATGATTTTGTAGGGATGAGCTTTCTTTGGCTAGGCTATTTCGATAAGACATAATTACTTGGTTGGTATGCTTGAAGTATTATTGTTTTTATGTCAAATGATAGACTATTGCTTTAAATCACTCGTGTCTTAATATTCATGCCATGATTAGACATATGTTCAAGATTATGCTAGGTAGCATTCCACATCAAAAATTATATTTTTTATCATTTACCTACTTGAGGACGACCAAGAATTAAGCTTGGGGATGCTGATACGTCTCCGTCGTATCTATAATTTTTGATTGTTCCATGCCAATATTCTTCAACTTTCATATACTTTTGGCAACTTTTTATACTATTTTTGGGACTAACATATTGATCCAGTGCCCAGTGCCAGTTCCTATTTGTTGCATGTTTTATGTTTCGCAGAAAACCAATATCAAACAGAGTCCAAACGGGATAAAAATAGACAGAGAATTATTTTGGAATATTTGGGATTTTCCGGAGGAAGAATCAACGCGAAACGGTGTCCCAGGTGGCCACGAGATAGGGGGGCGCGCCCCAGGGAGGCAGGCGCGCCCTGGCCTATCGTGGGCCACCCGTAAGGTGGTTGATGCCCTTCTTTTTCCGCAAGAAAGCTAATTTTATGAGAAAAATCTGGGCGAAAGATTCACCCCAATCGGAGTTACGGATCTCCGAATATTAAGGAAACGGTGAAGGGGTAGAATCTGGGAACGCAGAAACAAAGAGATAGATCCAATCTCGGAGGGGCTCTCGCCCCTCCCAAGCCATGGGAGCCAAGGACCAGAGGGGAAACCCTTCTCCCATCTAGGGAGAAGGTCAAGGAAGAAGAAGAAGAAGGGGGCTCTCTACCCCTTGCTTCCGGTGGCGCCGGAACGCCGCCGAGGGCCATCATCATCACTGCGATCTTCACCAACACCACCGTCATCTTCACCAACATCTCCATCACCTCCCCCCTCTATGTACAGCGGTCCACTCTCCCGCAACCCGCTGTACCCTCTACTTGAACATGGTGCTTTATGCTTCATATTATTATCCAATGATGTGTTGCCATCCTATGATGTCTGAGTAGATTTTCGTTGTCCTATCGGTTATTGATGAATTGCTATGATTGGTTTAATTTGCTTGTGGTTATGTTGCTGTCCTTTTGGTGCCCATCATATGAGCGCGCACGTGGATCACACAATAGGGTTAGTTGTATATTGATAGGACTATGTATTGGAGGGCTAGAGTGACAGAAGCTTCAACCTAGCAAAGAAATTGATGCATACAGGATTAAAGGGGGACCAATATATCTTAATGCTATGGTTGGGTTTTACCTTAATGAACGTTGGTAGTTGCGGATGCTTGCTAATAGTTCCAATCATAAGTGCATAGAATTCCAAGTCAGGGATGACATGCTAGCAGTGGCCTCTCCCACATAAAACTTGTTATCGGTCTAGTAACGTAGTCATTTGCTTAGGGACAATTTCACAACTCCTACCACCACTTTTCCGCACTCGCTATATTTACTTTCTTGCTTCTTTATCTAAACAACCCCTAGTTTATATTTACTTGCTCTTTATTTTCTTGCAAACCTATCCAACAACACCTACAAAGTACTTCTAGTTTCATACTTGTTCTAGGTAAAGCAAACGTCAAGCGTGCGTAGAGTTGTATCGGTCGTCGATAGAACTTGAGGGAATAGTTATTCTACCTTTAGCTCCTCGTTGGGTTCGACACTCTTACTTATTGAAAACGGTTGCGATCCCCTAAACTTGTGGGTTATCACTGCACTTAGGCTCATTGCTTCTAAGCCACCCCTGAAGATGTGGGTGGTTAAGAAAACTTAACTCTCTTTTGCAGGGAAAGGTCTCCAGCCGAAAATCAAATGCATCCAATGCTTATGTTGGGGACCTTAAACATCTTGTGGGACACAAGATAAAATTTCCAAATGGTCTTACTATGTATTTCGTCCCAGGATTCCTTGAAAATCCTCCTATATATCCTAACCAAGATTTGAACTTTCATGTTCCACTTGTTCGTCAAATGTTTCTGCTTCACAACTCTCTTGGTGAAGCCTATCCCCCAAACTGTACTGTAGGATATGACACCAAAGGCTTCAGAATGGATTATGGATAGTGGTCGCATCAACCATATGACTAGTGACCGAAGTCTTCTGACGGATTCAACCCTACGCCCGTCTGACAAAAGTCACATCACATTTGCTGACACTGGTAAAAGCAAGGTATTGGGTCTTGGTAGAGTTGCAGTCTCAAAGGATTAGCACATGGATAACGTGATGCTTGTTGAATCCCTTGGTTTCAACTTAATGCATGTCTCAATGATTTGTGATTTGAACTTGATTGTGATCTTTGGAAAATATCGTTGCCTTGTGCTTATGGAATCTGACAAGTCTCTAGTCTTTGAAGGGTATCGAAAAGATGATCTGTATATGGTAGATTTCTCAGCAGGACCACAATTGGATGTATGTCTTCTAGCAAAAGCTTCAGAGTGCTGTCTCTGGCATCGTAGGCTAGGACATGCTGGCATGAGGAACTTGTACACTCTCGCGAAGAAGAAGCATGTTGCGGGATCGAAGGCGTCAAGTTCAAGAAGGATCATCTATGTGGTGCTTGTGAAGCTGGGAAGATGACTAGGGCCAAGCATCCCTCGAAGATAATCATGAAGACATCACAACCCTTCGAGCTGCTTCACATGGACTTATTCGGCCCTACTCATTACTCTACTCTTACTACCACTTCTTGTCTCTATGGCTTCGTCATTGTTGATGATTACTCAAGATATACATGGGTGCATATAATCCTCTACAAGACTGAAGTGCAGGATGTCTTCAGACGATTTGCCAACCGTGCCATGATGAGCTATGGCATCAAGATCAAGCACATCAGAAGTGACAACGACACATAATTCAAGAACACCGACCTCGACACTTATCTTGATACACTGGGCATCACTCATGAATTTTCAGCTCCTTACACACCTCAGCAGAATGGCATCATGGAGCGCAAGAACAGAACCCTCATTGAGATGGCTCGGACGATGCTTGATGAGTACAAGACTCCAAGGAAGTTCTGGCCTGAAGCCATTGATACTGCATGCCATGTCATCAACTATGTTTATCTTCACAAGCTTCTGAAGAAGACATCATATGAGCTGCTAACTGGTAAGAAGCCAAACATCAGTTACTTCAGAGTATTTGGTGCTAGGTGCTGGATCAAGGATCCACATCACACTTCAAAATTTGCACCGAAAGCACATGAAGGTTTTATGCTTGGATACGGAAAGGATTCACACTCCTACAGAGTCTTCAACCTCTTTCACTATAAAGTGGTTGAAACTGTGGATGTGCGGTTCGATGAGACTAACGGCTCGCAAAGAGAGCACCTGCCAAATGTGCAATATGAAGTCCCTCCTAGTGAATCTATCAAGCTCATGGGTACTGGAGAAATTATACCTTCAGAAGCTCAGGTTGAAGACGAACTCATCATTGCACCAAGTCAACCTGAAGACAATGCTCAGCCTGAAGTCAATGTTGAAGCTAAAGTCAATGATCTGCAAGGGCAAAGTCTTCGTCTAGTTCATCCCCATGTTGCAAATGAAGTACAGATTGAGAAGATAATTGATAGCATCAATGCACCTGGTCCACTCACTCATTCAAGAGCAACACAACTAGCAAATTTCTGTGGGCACTTTGCATTTGTCTCTATATCTGAACACAAGAAAGTTGCTGAAGCCTTTATGGAACCTGAATGGATTCAAGCTATGCAAGAAGAGCTTCATCAGTTCGAGCCGAACAATGTATGGGAACTGGTCAAGCGTCCTGATCCTCGCAAGCACAATATCATTGGCACCAAATGGATCTATCACAACAAACAAGATGAGCATGGTCAAGTTGTCAGAAACAAGGCTCGTCTAGTTGCTCAAGGATACACTCAAGTAGAAGGAATTGACTTCGATGGAACATTTGCTCCTGTGGCAAGGCTTGAAACCATTCGCATACTGCTAGCCTATGCCAACCATCACAACATTCTTCTTTACCAAATGGATTGAAGAGTGCCTTCCTCAATGGCAAGATTGAAGAAGAAGTATATGTTGCACAACCACCTGGATTTGAAGATCCAAAACATCCTGATATGGTATACAAGCTCAAGAAGGCACTGTATGGCGTCAAACAAGCTCCTCGCACTTGGTATGACACACTCAAAGACTTCCTGAAGAGCAAAGGCTTCAAACCTGGTTATCTAGATCTGACACTCTTCATGAAGACATGACGGTGAACTGTTTGTGTGTCAAATCTATGTGGATGACATTATCTTCGGCTGCACTGACAAAAGATATAGTGATGAGTTTGGGCACATGATGCAAGAGCAATATCAGATGTCCATGATGGGTGAGCTGAAATTTTTCCTTGGTCTTCAAATCCGTCAGCAGAGCAATGAAATCTTCATATCACAAGATAAATACCTCAAAGATTGCCTGAAGAACTTTGGAATGCAAGACTGCAAAGGATACACGATGTCAATGCCAACCAAAAGTCATCTGGGTCCTGACGACAATGATAAAGAGTTCGATCAAAAGGTATATTGCTCCATGATTGGTTCTTTACTTTACTTATGTGCATCTAGGCCAGATATAATTCTTAGCGTTTGCATGTGTGCCCGATTCCAAGCGGCACCAAAGGAGTCGCATCACCTAGCGGTGAAGCGAATACTTCGATATTTGGCTTACACCCCAACAATAGGATTATGGTATCCAAAGGGCTCAACATTTGATCTGATTGGATATTCTGATGCTGATTATGCTGGTCACAAGGTTCATCGCAGGTCCACTTCAGGAACATGTCACTTTCTCAGTAGATCTCTTGTCTATTGGTCTTCAAAGAAGCAGAACTGTGTATCACTCTCCACTTCTGAATCTGAATACATTGCTGCTGGATCGTGCTATGCTCAGCTTCTATGGATGAAGGAAACTCTCAAGGACTATGGCATCAACACGAATAATGTACCACTCTTCTGCCATAATGAAAGCGCCATCAAGCTTTCCAAGAATCCAGTTCAGCACTCGAAGACAAAGCACATTCAGATCCATCATCACTTTCTCAGAGATCATGTCAACAAAAAAGATATTGATATCATTCATGTCAACACTAAAGAGCAATTGGCAAATATTTTCACTAAGCCCTTGGATGAGAAAAGGTTTTGCAAGTTGCGGTGTGAGCTAAATATCTTAGAATCCTCAAATGTCTTGTAATTGGACACACATCCTAACGCTTATGCATGTTGACGACTTAGATGTGCAACACACGAAGTAATGTATATCTTCAATCAATGAAGACTTGCCCTCTGAGTGTGAATACATTAATGTGGAATTTGACTTCGGAGCGCCAGATAATTGTGCGTCGTGTATGGGTCTAATACTTCCTATACGGTGGGCAATGCCACCACCAAAGTCTTATTGAAGTGTTTCTCTTGGCATTATGGTTGCATAGTCTTCGCATTTGGTTTGTCTTCAACATCAATTTGTCTTCAAGGTTTATCTTTACAATGTTGAGCTGGTGTATATATATATATATATATATATATATATATATATATATATATACAATTGCTTGTGTTCTGTCCTCTATAGCATTCACTTATAGCTATGTCTTCATTCTTGAATCCTTATTGATCTAAGTGAATGTGATCGGACCCTAACCTATTTTGTACCTCTACCTCAAATTCTAACTGTACAAATCATATTCATTCTATTGAAACTTGTCGATTGTCTTCTCTAAATCCTTGTCAGTAGAAGACAAAGTGATAAACATTTAAATCTTTTTTTAATGCTATATCCTTACTGTCTGAAAACCGGAGAAGCCGGAACGACCACCCAACAATCCAGGCTTGTGTGGGAACATGGAAGAACTTTCAATGAGTTGCATGCATGCCACATGTCTCTCAGATGTGAACCGCCAGGGGCACCTGCGTAAATACTCACCCGTGCGGTCAATATCTGTTCTTCCGCCTCGCCACCTAGCACAAACCCTAGCGCCTTCGCTAGCTCGCGTCGACGCTGGAGACGAAGCGCTTAGCTGCCACGACTTCTTCGACGCCGTCCTCACGCCGGCCGCGTACCTTATCCTCTCCGCCGCCACCGTAGGTGTCTTCCGCCACCAAGTTAGGGCGCGGGAGATTGAACTGCTCAGCCTCTCTTTCAACCTCGTCTAGCAGTTCATCAGCGGTAATTAAATCTTACTTTTTACTGCCTTTTTGATCCGTCAAATCCGTCCAGTTCAACCAAAAGTGGTTTCTTCACTTCCAAATCTGGATTTGTTCTCTTCAGCATCTCATATCATGCCAAGTATATTCACTTATGCTTCATAATTAGTTAGATACCTCACTTGTACTTAATCATGGATTCGTCTAAATCTGGAACCAACTCTCTCCAAATAAGTGAATGACTTCGCACCATGAGGTCAATGTCTTCTAAACTGATTTATCTTCAAAATCTTCTGAGAATGCATATGACCTCTTCCCCTTCCCCCGCATCTCTAATGTTGTCACAGGTACATGTCCGTGGGAGAATCCCTTGGTTCTCATAGTCTACATTCATTTGTAGAATACTTACAGCATTGCATTGAATCACCTTGCTACGTCTTGAGCTTGCGTTGGTTTTCCTTGAAGAGGAAAGGGTGATGCAGCAATAGTAGCGTAAGTATTTCCCTCAGTTTTTGAGAGCCAAGGTATCAATCAAGTAGGAGGCTCCTCACAAGTCCCACGAACCTACACAAACAAACAAAGAACTCGCAACCAACGTGATAAAGGGGTTGTCAATCCCTTCACGGCCACTTGCGAAAGTGAGATCTGATAGAGATAATATGATAAGATAAATATATTTTTGGTATTTTATAATATAGATGCAGAAAGTAAAGATGCAAATAAAAGTAGATTGAAAGCTTATATGATAAAAGATAGACCCGGGGGCCATAGGTTTCACTAGTGGCTTCTCTCAAAATAGCATAAGTATTACGGTGGGTGAACAAGTTACTGTCGAGCAATTGATAGAAAAGCAAATAGTTATGAGATTATCTAGGCATGATCATGTATATAGGCATCACGTCCATGACAAGTAGACCGACTCCTGCCTGCATCTACTACTATTACTCCACACATCGACCCCTATCCAGCATGCATCTAGAGTATTAAGTTCATAAAAACAGAGTAACACATTAAGAAAGATGACATGATGTAGAGGGATAAACTCAAGCAATATGATATAAACCCCATCTTTTTATCCTCGATGGCAACAATACAATACGTGCCTTGCAACCCTTTCTGTCACTGGGTAAGGACACCACAAGATTGAACCCAAAGCTAAGCACTTCTCCCATGGCAAGAAAGAACAATCTAGTAGGCCAAACCAAACTGATAATTCGAAGAGACTTGCAAAGATAACTCAATTATACATAAAAGAATTCAGAGAAGATTCAATTATTTCTCATAGATAAACTTGATCATAAACCCACAATTCATCGGATCTCGATAAACACACCGCAAAAAGAGTTTACATCGAATAGATCTCCACAAGAGAGGGGGAGAACATTGTATTGAGATCCAAAAAGAGAGAAGAAGCCATCTAGCTAATAACTATGGACCCGAAGGTCTGTGGTAAACTACTCACAACTCATCGGAGGGGCTATGGTGTTGATGTAGAAGCCCTCCATGGTGGATTCCCCCTCCGGCAGAACGCCGGCGACGGCTCCAAGATGGGATCTCGCGGATACAGAAGGTTACGGTGGCGGAAATATTTCTTCGGTGGCTCCCTGGATGTTTTGGGGGTACGTAGGTATATAGGAGGAAGAAGTACGTCGGTGGCGCTCGAGGGGCCCAGGAGGGGTGGGCATGCCCTCCTATCTCCTGGCCGCCTCGATTGCTTCTTGACTTGCACTCTAAGTCCTCTGGATCACGTTCGTTCCAAAAATCACGCTCCCGAAGGTTTCATTCCGTTTGGACTCTGTTTGATATTCCTTTTCTTCGAAATACTGAAATAGGCAAAAAAACAGCAATATGGGCTGGGCCTCCGGTTAGTATGTTAGTCCCAATAATGATATAAATGTGTAAAATAAAGCCCATAAACATCCAAAAGGGGTAATATAATAGCACAGAACAATCAAAAATTATAGATACGTTGGAGACGTATCAAGCATCCCCAAGCTTAATTCCTGCTTATCCTCGAGTAGGTAAATGATAAAAACAGAATTTTTTATGTGGAATGCTACCTGGCATAATTCTCAATGTATTTTTCTTTATTGTGGCATGAATGTTCAGATCCAAATGATTCAAGATAAAATCTTATAAAACATAAAAATAATAATACTTCGAAGCATACTAACAAATAACCATGTCCTACCAAGATAGCATAGCCAAAGAAAGCTTATCCCTACAAAATCATATAGTTAGGCCATGCTTCATTTTCATTACACAAAATACTCCCATCATGTGCAAACCAATGACGAGCCGATCAATTGGTTCATACTTTTTAATGCGCTTCATCTTTTTTCAACTCTTACGCAATACATGAGCGCAAGCCATGGACATAGCACTATGGTGGTATATGGTGGTGATTGTAAGGACAAAAGGGAGAAGATAGTCTCATATCAACTAGGCGTATCAACGGGCTATGGAGATTCCCATTAATAGATATCAATGTGAGTGAGTAGGGATTTCCATGCGACGGATGCACTAGAGCTATAAATGTATGAAAGCTCAACAAAAGAAACTAAGTGGGTGTGCATCCAACTTGCTTGCTCACGAAGACCTAGGGCATTTTGAGGAAGCCCATCGTTGGAATATACAAGCCAAGTTCTATAATGAAAAGTTCCCACTAGTATATGAAAGTGACAACATAGGAGACTCTCTATCATGAAGATCATGGTGCTATTTTGAAGCACAAGTGTGGAAAAGAGATAGTAGCAATTGTCCTTTCTCTCCTTTTCTCTCATTTTATATTTTTTTTCTTTTTCTTCTTTTTTTTCTTTTTTTCTTTCTTTTCTTTTTTCTTTTTGGTGGGCTTCTTTGGCCTCTTTTATTTTTATAAAGTCCGAAGTGTCATCCCGACTTGTGGGAGAATCATAGTGTTCATCATCCTTTCCTCACTTAGGACAATGCTCTAATAATGAAGATCATCACACTTTTATTGATTTACAACTCAAAAATTACAACTCAAAGCTAGAACAAGATATGACTCTATATGAATGCCTCCGACGGTGTACCGGGATATGCAATGAATCAAGAGCGACATGTATGAAAATTATGAAGGTGGCTTTGCCACAAATACGATGTCAACTACATGATCATGCAAAGAGCAATATGACAATGATGGAGCGTGTCATAATAAACAGAACGGTGGAAGTTGCATGGCAATATATCTCAGAATGGCTATGGAAATGCCATAATAAGTAGGTATGGTGGCTGTTTTGAGGAAGGTAAATAATGGGTGCATGCTACCGGCAAAAGTTGCGCGGTATAATAGAGGCTAGCTAAATGGAAGGATGAGTGTGCATATATCCATGGACTCACATTAGTCATAAAGAACTCATATACTTATTGCAAAAGTCTACTTAGCCTTCGAAGAAAAGTACTACTACGCATGCCCCTAGAGGGATAGACTGGTAGGAAAAGACCATCGCTCGTCCCCGACTGCCACTCATAAGGAAGACAATCAAAAGAGCACCTCATGCAATAAATTTGTCACACAACTTTTACCATACGTGCATGCTACGGGACTTGCCAACTTAAACACAAGTATTTCTCAATTTCATAATTACCCACTAGCATGACTCTAACATTACTACCTTTATATATCAAAACAATTATCAAGCATCAAATTGACCCTAGTGTTTAATGCACTTTCTATGATAGTTTTTATTATACCCAACTTGGATGCTCATCATTCTAGGAGCAAATTCATAACCATAGAAAATACCATGCTGTTCTAAGAGACTCTCAAATAATATAAGTGAAGCATGAGAGACTAGCAGTTTCTCCAAAATTAAGCCACCGTCGTGCTCTAAAAGATATAAGTGAAGCACTAGAGCAAAAACTATCTAGCTCAAAAGATATAAGTGAAGCACATAGCATATTCTAATAAATTCTAATCAAGTGGGATTCTCCCAAAAGGTGTGTACAGAAAGGATGATTGTGGTAAACTAAAAAGAAAATACTAATATAATACACGATGTTCCAAGCAGAACATATATCATGTGGCGAATAAAAATATAGCTCCAAGTAAAGTTACCAATGAACGAAGACGAAAGAGGGGATGCCTTCCGGGGGCATCCCCAAGCTTAGGATTTTGGCTATTATTGAATATCTTGGGGTGCCTTGGGCATCCCCAATCTTAGGCTTTTGCCACTCTTTATTTGATAGTCCATCAAATCTTTACCCAAAACTTGAAAACTTCACAACACAAAACTCAACAGGAAATCTCATAAGCTCCGTAAGTGAAAGAAAACAAAACCACCACATAAGGTACTGTAATGAACTCATTCTTAATTTATATTGGTGTTAAACCTACTGTATTCCAAGTTCTCTATGGTTCATACCACTTAATACTAGCCATAGATGCATCAAAATAAGCAAACAACACACGAAAAAACAGAATCTGTCAAAAAGAGAACAGTCTGTAGAAATCTGTAACTAACGCAAACTTATGAAACTTTAAAACTCCTACCAAAATAGGAAGTCCTGGAAATTTGTTTATTGATCAGCAGCAAAAAGAATCATTGCAAAAGCACGTTTCTGTGATTTATTGAATTTTTTCTCGTGAGCGCAAAGTTTCTGTTTTTCAGCAGAATCAAATCAACTATCATCATAGGTTATCCTATAGGTTCTACTTGGCACAAACACTAATTAAAACATAAAAACACATCTAAAGATAAGGTATATGCAAAATTTATTACTAAACAGGAACAGAAACAAGAAACACAAAGAAAATTGGGTTGCCTCCCAACTAGCGCTATCGTTTAACGCCCCTAACTAGGCATAAAAGCGAAGATAGATCTAAGTAGTGCCATCTTTGGCACTTGTCTTTTTAATGGGGTTATGCTCTCCGGGAGGCTCCTTGCGTTTCCATTCATGCTCGGAGATCTTTTGATCTAAGGCATCCAACCGCTTATTACAAAGTGTAATCAAGTTATTCATGCGGTTGATATTCCCACCAATATTCTTAAGTGGTTCAAAGAATTTTTGCAATTCACATAGTTTCTCTAAAATTTGGGTTCCTTCATGAGAGAAAGGTGATCCCTTTTGTAGGGGAAGTACTCCTACTATTCCCTCTATAATTTCATAAGCGAAACTAGGATCAACTTCAATAAAACACCCTTTTGTGGCAAAATCAAGGAGTTGTCTATGGGGTAGGGTTAACCCAACATAAAAATTGTGAATTAAAATCGTGAAATCTCCTTCTACATCGCAACTACGATAAGATTCTAGCATCCTGAACCAAGCATCTTTTAAATTTTCTCCTTGTCTTTGTATGAAGTGAAGAACTTCAAAGTCGGGAGATGAAGGCATAAAAACAGAGCTAGCCATAACGACAAGGTAAACGATCTAACACGTGAGCAAACGGAAAAAGGCGAGTGAAAAAAGAGAGGAGAGATTGGGAAAGAGAGGGTAAATAAAACAGCAAGGGTGAAGTGAGGGAGAGGAAAACGAGAGGCAAATGGCAAATAATGTAAATGCGAGGGAGATGAGTTTGTGATGGGTACTTGGTATGTCTTGACTTGATCGAAGACCTCCCCGGCAACGGCGCTAGAAATCCTTCTTGCTATGTCTTGAGCTTGCGTTGGTTTTCCTTGAAGAGGAAAGGGTGATGCAGCAATAGTAGCGTAAGTATTTCCCTCAGTTTTTGAGAACCAAGGTATCAATCCAGTAGGAGGCTCCTCACAAGTCCCACGAACCTACACAAACAAACAAAGAACTCGCAACCAACGCGATAAAGGGGTTGTCAATCCCTTCATGGCCACTTGCGAAAGTGAGATCTGATACAGATAATATGATAAGATAAATATATTTTTGGTATTTTATAATATAGATGCAGAAAGTAAAGATGCAAATAAAAGTAGATTGAAAGCTTATATGATAAAAGATAGACCCCGGGGGCATAAGTTTCACTTGTGGCTTCTCTCAAAATAGCATAAGTATTATGGTGGGTGAACAAATTACTGTCGAGCAATTGATAAAAAAGTGAATAATTATGAGATTATCTAGGCATGATCATGTATATAGGCATCACATCCGTGACAAGTAGACCGACTCCTGCCTACATCTACTACTATTACTCCACACATCGACCGCTATCCAGCATGCATCTAGAGTATTAAGTTCATAAGAACAAAGTAACGCATTAAGAAAGATGACATGATGTAGAGGGATAAACTCAAGCAATATGATATAAACGCCATCTTTTTATCCTCGATGGCAACAATACAATACGTGCCTTGCAACCCTTTCTGTCACTGGGTAAGGACACCACAAGATTGAACCCAAAGCTAAGCACTTCTCCCATGGCAAGAAAGATCAATCTAGTAGGCCAAACCAAACTGATAATTCGAAGAGACTTGCAAAGATACCTCAATCATACATAAAAGAATTCAGAGAAGATTCAATTATTTCTCATAGATAAACCTGATCATAAACCCACAATTCATCGGATCTCGATAAAGATACCGCAAAAAGAGTTTACATCAAATAGATCTCCACAAGAGAGGGGGAGAACATTGTATTGAGATCCAAAAAGAGAGAAGAAGCCATCTAGCTAATAACTATGGACCCGAAGGTCTGTGGTAAACTACTCACAACTCATCGGAGGGGCTATGCATGGTGTTGATGTACAAGCCCTCCATGGTGGATTCCCCCTCCGGCAGAACACCGGCGACGGCTCCAAGATGGGATCTCGCGGATACAGAAGGTTACGGTGGCGGAAATATTTCTTTGGTGGCTCCCTGGATGTTTTTGGGGTACGTAGGTATATATAGGAGGAAGAAGTACGTCGGTGGCTGCTCGAGGGGCCCAGGAGATAGGGGCGCGCCCAGGAGGGGTGGGCGCGCCCTCCTATCTCCTGGCCGTCTCGATTGCTTCTTGACTTGCACTCCAAGTCCTCTGGATCTCGTTCGTTCCAAAAATCACACTCCCGAAGGTTTCATTCCGTTTGGACACTGTTTGATATTCCTTTTCTTCGAAATGCTGAAATAGGCAAAAAAACAGCAATACGGGCTAGGCCTCCGGTTAGTAGGCTAGTCCCAAAAATGATATAAATGTGTAAAATAAAGCCCATAAACATCCAAAAGGGGTAATATAATAGCATGGAACAATCAAAAATTATAGATACGTTGGAGACGTATCACACCTGAAGCCAGTTCTTGTCTGACCAACAGACGGAAGCCATTCACTATGTTGAAGCCAATCAGTCTGAATATGGCTTCAGAGAAGTCTGCACGCAAGGGTGGCAGACAACACCATGGCAACACTGCACTCGATCTGCCTCTTGATCTATATGAGTTGTACAAGTCAGATCTTGAAGAAAGTTACAATCAGCGCAAGAACCGGAATCATTGGATCCGAAGATAGTGGGCTAAGGAATGGTTCAAGTACAGGTTTATGATGCCTGAATATGCTGAAAAGAATGTCATCAAACGACCGTGGGCTAACTATCTCTACCACGGCTTGGTGCCGAAGACTAAGGGTGAAGCTGTTGAACGGAAGTTCTATCCCTGTATGGTCAGAGGACCACAGCCTGAAAATGCCGACCCATCTTCTCTGTTATGGTGTCGTGAAGACAATCTCTTCAAGTGCAACTATCAGTTTGCAAGAGATTTAGCGTTCAAGAATCAAAAGGAGTTTGGCTTCAACTTCAACCCTGGCCCCTCTGCTCCAAGATCTAATGGGACTCATGAAGCTAATGAGAACAGAATTGGCCCCTTCGCCAATTTTGATGGGCTTTTGTCTCACATTGCTGCTCAGAGAGCAGCTGTGGAGCAATCTGCTGGTGAAGCTGATTCTGATGATGCCCCCTCACCTCCAAAGGAGAAAAAGAAGAAGAAAGAAAAAGCTACAAAGCCATCTGCCTCACCAAAAGCTTCAACTAGGAAGCTTATGAAGTCTGCACCGCCTGAATCTAGTGTGCAGTCTGAAGAAGTATCTCGCGTGTCCAAGAGGACCAAGAAGCCATTACCCAAGAAGGCCACTGGGTAACCCCTGACTCCGTTTGCTGTTCTGCGCAACGAAGATGACACCATTGATCTGTCCGCGATGAAGATATTGGTGATGACGCTCTTGAGATGCTTATCAAGAGCAAGCAAGAGGCAGAAATCTTCAACGACCTGCCCCTCTTCGATGTTGATATTTTGAACAACATTCATCGATGAGTGGCTCGACGACCAAAGCATCAGTATTGATGATCTTCAGCTTCCTGTGGACATCGGCGTCACATTCCACGGAGCCATTGCAGGCGAGTTGGCCTTGGCTCAGAAGATTGTTGAGATCAAGAACAAAATCGATTATGAGAATGCTCACTTCAAGAAGAACATGGCCAAGCTCAGCGTGGTAGATGTTCAAATCTTCAAGAAGATGTTGCATGACCTTAAGGAGGAATTCCACAAGAAGCGCACGAAGCTAAAGGCTCACGAGAGCGCATGAAGTACCTTGCAGAGAAATGTGTTCAAGCACACAATGAAGCTGAGAAGCGCAAAGCTCTTGGGCGCCCTGGCATCAATCCCAGGATGGCTGCCAAACCAAAGAAGTCTGATGTGACTCAAACTGAAGCACCAAGGCGGGAAGAACCTCACGTTGTCTTCCCTGCCAGCATGATATGTTCAAAGCCTAAGGTCCCCTCAGAAGCTTCAGAGCTGAAGAAAAGAAGGGCAGCTGAAGCTGAAGCCAAGAAGCGCAAGCACAAGGATGCATCTGACGATGCCCCTTCCAAGAAAAAATTGAAGACTAAGGGAACTAAATCTTCAAAGAAAGAGTGTGCTACGACCTCTCAGCCTCTCATTGTTGAACCTATCTCTGTCGCTCCTCCAGCTGCCACCAACCAAGATCACTGTGTTGTGATCCACCAGCCTGCTTCTACAGAGGCTCATGTAGAAGAACAAATTCCAGCTGTTGACCCCAACACAGCTGAAGACATTGGTCACGAAGACAATGTTGTTGATGATGAAGTCCTTCCTCAACTCGAGCATCAGTTGGTATCATCGCCTGCTCCAACAAGCAGCGAATACATCAACATCGGTCGTCCATTGACGCCAATCGCTCAAGATGATTCATGGGCTGAGCGCCCGCAAGAAGAAACCCAAGTTCATGATGAGACACCCCGCACTCCACCAGCGCAAGTCATCAATCCAGTACTAAATGATGACAACTACATGGAGACCACTCCATCGCCAAAGGCATCGCCCGTGTTCCAACGGCTTCGCAAAGGTCTCAGGCCATCTGTCTCCATGTCAACCATCCCATAAGAAGATTCACAACAATCCAGCTCAGTGGCACGTCAAGTGTTCCCTGAAGAGAATCCTTCTGTGATGGTTCTAGTGTCTGAAGCCAAAGCTGCTGAAGACATTCCGGCTGCATCAGCCGATGAAGAAGAAGAAGAAAGAAGAGAAGAGAGAGTTGCCACACCTCCTGCCCCAGATCAAGTCATTCTCGAGGAGAATGTGATTGTGCAAGACCCTTCGGTCGTTGACCAAATGGAGGTTGAGAACAATGAGGCTGCCACAAACACTGCTGAAGCCAATGACCCTGTCTTGGCTGAAGATCATGTGGAGCCTGAAGCTAATGTTGTGCCTGAAGTCAATGTGAACCCTGAAGCTTCTGTGACGCCGGTCCCCATTGACGGTGTTGTTCCTCCCCCAAGGCCTCACACTATGGAAATGGCTTACAATCGTGATGGGGAGTTGGTCACTGTTCGCTGGCCAATCATGGTTCCTACCACTGCTCCCGGTCCACAATATGACTATCATGTGGAGCAGCGACCACAGGTTCAGAAGCCAAAGCCCAGGTTGCCAAGGCTTCCAAGTGCTGCTACATCGCCAGGATCTTTCAGTGTCAATAGCTTCAGAGCACACAATACCTTCTTTGACAGTGACAAGAATCCATACTCGAAGCCAAAGATCTCCTCGGATCGCTTGTGGAGCCATCAACAACGCAGCTATTACTCATATGTCCTCTACAATAAAGAGAGAATCTTTCCTCACATGAGTCTTGATTGTGAAGCTATTGCTGGGATCCCCTATCTTGAAGAAGCTCTGGACTGCTTTCGGGATGCTGAACTTCTGCAATTTGTCACTCCCAAAGAGCATTGGAATGAAGAGCGTCTGCTGCAGTTCTATGCTACTCTTCACATTTGTGGCTACAACATGGATCTGAAGACATGGATCCTCGAGTGGATGATAGGAGATGTGCACCATGAAGCTAAAGCTGAAGACATCATAGAACTTACCTCCCTGCCCACTCCAGGTGAATTCTATGAGCCTGGTTGTCAGCGTCACAGAGAAGAACTGCAGAGTATATTTCAGAAGCCTGAACCCAATATGAGTCAGATGCTCAGCATGATGAAGCCATTGCCTCAAGATGATGAATATCCCAAGGAATTCTTCGTCAAGGACCTCGAGTACTTACCCCGCACAGTCTATCATATACTGAGGCGTACTCTATGGCCTATCAAGGGACATTCGTCTGAAGCCAAACTTGAAGGCACCATGAAGACTTTGGTCTTCTACATTGTCAATGGCATCAGATTCAACTCCCAGGATTTCTTCATCAGACAACTTGCTGCATCTGGGATTGGTCTGTTTAGCCTGAAGTTTTATGCTCCATGGGTAATGCGCCTGATCAAACTCCATTCTTCTGTCAACTATCAGCCTTCAGCATGCAACCATCTTGTCTTTCTGCCTGAGGTTGATCTGTCAGTTGAAGCCATCTACCCCGAGCTTGCCAAGGAGTCGATATATCTTCATAACGCTGATCATCAAAGCTTCAAGCAGCCCATAGAAGGAGTTCATGTTCCAAATGCTGCTATTCCTACTTATCCTTTGGCTGGCAATGTGCGTATGCCTCATCGTGCAAATACCGAAGCCACTGCTAGTACAATTGCTCAAAGGCCTCGGAAGCGTTCTCGTGTACTCAATGACCGAGAGCTGCTTGTGGCCTTACATCAGAAGTAGGACAAACACCACGACTGGCTGAAGCATCAGATGCAGAGTCTCTTGGTGGATGTCAATCACATTCGCAACTTGTCCACCAAGAACTCATTTGTTGCCCATGAAAACGCGCGGCGGTCCTGGAAGAGCCTCACTCTGTTGTGTTCTAAAGACGATCTTCGCGCAGATGGCTTCACCGAGAGCTTCAAGTTTGATTCCAGGCCTCCACCAAATGCAAGCTGGCGCTGCACTCCCTCTCTTGAAGATTTTGAATATTCATCTTCGGCTGCAACTGTTGTTGCGAATGTCGTCGATGAAGAAGACGACGCCACTTCACCGACCATGGCTACACTGCATCTCGACTCTGCACCAGGCCCTTCTGCACCACCAAACTCCAACGCCGACCCTGCTCCTTCTCGGAATGAGTAGACGCTCTATGTCTTCAAACCTTTTTGGTCATTACTAACAAAAGGGGGAGAAGCATATGAGTTGACAGTCTTCAAACGGGTCCTTATGGGTGATTGCATTATTTTTCCAAGTTTTTACAACTCTCGTCTTTTGATACATTTGGTTCTTTGAGTTGTAACACTGAAACTCGATGGTCGTCTGCTACTTTTTCTGCTATTTTGTGTTGCCATGATAAAATCTGCATGAAGTCATTCTGCAAATGTCCATTTTCCATTATGCATATCATTATCTTCATTATCTTTCTATATGCATAATGTATTGTCTTCACACTTTGAAGATGGCCTCCACAAAGCAAAACCTGCCATGTGCATTTGTATTCAAAAGCAAATCGTTTATATGCACATCTTCAGGGGGAGCCTTGTCATATGTATGAAGACAATACTCACAACACTAAACTTTCACATACTTTTATCCCCGTTGAAAACTCCAACCAGCTTGTCATCAATCACCAAAAAGGGGGAGATTGTAAGTGCATCTAGTGCCACCCCTAGTTAGTTTTGGAGTATTGACGAGAAAGTTGGTTGAGGGACTAATATGTTTGTGAGAATTGCAGGATAACACAGGTAGTAGTCCCATATTGATTCGGTTTACCTACCAGAGATGACCCCTAAAAATGTGTGAAGACATTGAAGACAATGGTGGTCTGTGAAGATATTCACATTGAAGACTATGACTAGACAAGACATCGCATGAAGACTATGGAGTGCGAAGACATGATTGTTTTGTAGTTTCCTTTTCTTCTTTGTTGAGTCATAGGAACCACCGTACTGTTAAGTGGGGTCCAAGTGAACAAAGTCAGAGTGACTGAAGTGATGCTCAACCAAATCCAAAGTCTTCGAGCGAAGACAATGAGAGCAAATCTTATCCAGAGCTGGATGAGTCAGCTTTGCTTGTAGCCCAAGCCAAGCTGCCATGTGTGTTTGAAATCTCACCGTTGGACACGTGCCAGTTCCTTAGTGACCCAGGGTCATTTTGGACAAATCAGGTTGGGTTGCCTCCTGGCTATAAATAGCCCACCCCCTACACCATAAATTGGTGGCTGCTCAGATTTAGTGCATGAATTTTGTCGTTTGAGAGCAACCCACCTCCGAAGCATTTGAGAGAGTAATCCTTGCGAGGACAAAGCCCAAAACACCCAGAGCCAAAGAGTGTTAGGCATCACTGAAGTCTTCCTGTCCGCGTGATCTGAAAACTTATTACACTTGAGGACCGTGAATCCTCCAGCCGGTTAGGCGTCGCATTCTGAGCATCCAAGAGTCATTGTGGATTGTCGATGAACAAAGTCTGTGAAGGTTTGGAAGTATCCCTTGAAGACTTATCAAAGTGATTGGGGGAGGACTAAGTGTTCTTAGCTCAAAGGGAATAAGGTGAAGACGCCGTCTTCTGAGTTGAATCTTAGCCTCCCTAACCAGACGTACAATTGTCACAGCAACTGGAACTGGTCCAACAAATCCCTTGTCCTCTCCAAGCAACTGGTTCTATCCATCATCTCTCTCTTTACTTATAATTTGTCTTTGTGAAGTCTTTGCCTATTTGCCTGATCTGATTGACTTCACTATGTGAAGACTGTTTACTGTTTGGCTTCATACTATCTTCCATCCTGATCCATACTGCCTAGCTGCTGATAGTCTTCGTGCTTTCACTACATTGCTTACTTGACTATGGCTTGTCTAGTGTAGTCTACCTTCCACTGCATATCAATAGGTTCATTTCTATTATTTGTCTTCAAAGCACCCATGTTTTGAATACTTCCATAAAAATTGCCTATTCACCCCCCCCCCCTTTAGTCGAATACTAGAACTTTCAGCCCTTGTAAAAATTTAAATTTTGTATTATAAGTCTCCTCCCTAGAAAGGAAGAGGCTATCAAAATTCAATGGTTATGTTCAATTTGTTTACTCAACGTGAGTTTCAAAATATTCACCCAAGTTGCAATAAATTGGGTTACCGTGATTGCTCACAAAGTGGTGAGACCAACACAGTCAAAAATTTTGCATGGGCGGCATATCTTAGAGAAAGTTGTTGCCCTACACAAAACAATTCATTAGTTGCACTATAAGAAACTTGATTGGGTTATTTTCAAGGTGGATTTTGAAAAGTATTATGACAATGCCAAGTGATCATTTTAGAAATAAGTAATGTGAATTAAAGGCTTCCGCACAAATGGTGTCAATGGGTTAACTCTTTTGTTAGTGAAGTTAGCATAGGAGTCAAGGAGAGGAGACCTCACCAAAAAAGTGGAGTGGTTCTTGTGCTTCTTAAACTCAGGGGTGGGATGCATAGTCTGTATCGATCATCTAAATGAGGGTACAATGGATACAAAGAACCTTCAGGCGGTACTCCGACGAGAACAAAGAGAACCGAGACTCCACAAAGAACGAAGAGCGATAAGACACAATTTACCCAGGTGTAGCCCTGATGCGGGCAACAACCCTCCTTTATTTCCTTGAGTAAGTCTTCCTATAATATCATAAAGATTAAGAGTCCTATTTGAGGCTAAAGAGGTTAAAAGCTAAAATCGGCTAGAGCTTCTCAATTGATGTGTTGCTTAAGAGTCTTTTGTTCTTTGCCACGTCCTCCAAATATTTATATATGTCTCATGTGTTGGCTTCTAGTTGAAATCAATCTGATCTACTCTCAAGGATCCTACAAGAAAGGAAAGAGATACCCTAATTAGACTATGTGGTCTAGGGTAGATCCTTCTAGAAGGATTTTTTCCCTTACATACAGATATGTCTTGATGTCTGATACATACATTTTGCATCACAATTTCGACAACTCAAAATCCAAACCAAGCTTTTAATGCAAGCAAATTACATGTGTTTATCCGTTCTCAAGTAATCAAACGATGTTAGAGCAACTCTAACAGATGCCTCATATGTCGCTGAATCACTATAATCATCATATGACATTTTGGCCACAGACATTACTTTAACTAATGCGCCATATGGATAACTATCAGAAAAATTATAGGAGGGCATTGCATATTCACACCTCGAGCATGCATATTTGGCGACTAGGCTACGAGGTATCATGAATCCCATCTTTCTTCATTTAGAAGAGTTTTGGACCTCCACAACATCAAACCATAGAAGACAACTCATTTCGGTCGAACCCTACGAAAGACGACTTTACCTTTTCTGTAGATAGTCTGAGTTCGAGCTACTGTAGTATACGGCTGATAGGGAGCTCGTTGCAAACCCAAGCAGCCAGTGTGAGAGGGAAACTTCACCCTCTTTCCCTCTCTCTTTTGCACCTGTACCAATGTTGTGGCCATGTTTCCGACCAGAAAATGCACCCTTTAATGGGAGCCTGCCACCTTCGCAACTGGACCTTAATGGTTAGTCATGCCCAGTTTCACCATTGTTTCCCCCTGCCCACACCCTTTCCCGTTGTTCACCACTCAGGATATAAAAGGCCAACATCTTCCCCTCCAGTTCTCCATTTCCCTCCCCTACACCCCCTCCACTTCTATGTTCCCCTCTCCTACAAACCCCATCCATTTCTCCACTCCCCTCAATGGGCCTTGACTTGAGGTCAAACACCAAGGCCTCAGACATCAAGCAAGCACCCCACCCATCAAGTGGGAGGAGGAGGACGAGGAGGATGACATGAGGAGGAGGAAGGGAGGAGGAAGTCATGTCCAATGCGGAAGCAGGGTGGAAGGGTAATAAGCTCACCATGGAAGCTCACGTGGGAGGTGGACGCTTGTACTTGTGAGCTGCGTTGGGATTTCCTCGAAGTGGAGAGGATGATGGAGTATAGTAGAGATAAGTATTTCCCTCAGTTATGAAACCAAGGTTATCAATCCAGTAGGAGAACCAAGAAATGTTATGTAAGCAACACCTGCACACAAACAACAAATACTTGCAACCCAATGCGTAGATGGGTTGTAAATCCCTCAACAATTATGAGCATTTGTCGGTGTGGATCAACTATCTATGGGGTGATCTAGCCCCTTTGTGGTTTGGCGAGGGGAATGCACAAAACTCAAAGAGAAGGTACAGCAGAAGGCGCAAGGATTTTACCAGGTTCATGCCACCTTTGAGGTGTAACACCCTACTCCTACTTTGGTATTAAGAATGTATGGAGCAAAAGTACACAAATCGCTCTTCCCCGACAAGGTGTTAGGAGATGGCAGCTACACGAGCAAATGTGCGTGGGGTTTGAATGGGTTCCAACCCTTGTAAAGGTTGCCCTTGCCCTCCTTTTATATCTCAAGGGGTCACCACAGTGGAAAAAAGGTAATTACATAATGATTAGATAGCAAACAGTTCTATCATACCTAACTCTCCTAGTTAGGACAAGAAGCATTAAATGCATCACTAGGTGTCATGAGGAGGAGAAGCCCTGACAAGGATGTTGCACCACTTGCCTAGCTAACTCATATTATCTTGACATGCCATTTGGACGGGTGTCGATAAGGGTGATAATCCTTCCGACGCGCTGACATGTGTCTGGTAAGCTCCACCTAACCGCCTGCGAGCTCAACACCTCATTGGGCAACGACAATTGTTTGGTGAGGTGGAGCGCTGGCAGTTGGCCGAGGACTGACAGCCACGAAGCTTGTCGGGCCTTTGCCTTGCCGGCAAGGGTTGCTTTTGTAGTTGATCTTGAGGCTTGTATTGAACCTTGGTCTTCTTGATGTGCTCCTTGATATCCCAAAGAGTTGTTTCTTTAACTTGGAAATCGGCTTTACAGCTTGTTGGCCTTGATCTCAGGCTGGTTTCCGGCAAGCCCCCTTGTCAGGGGGTGTTGCCACTGTCCGTGCATAATCCCAGGGTACTAAGGGCCCTGTTCTTAGTGCACCAATTGGAGCCTAGGGCCTGGGCCATACGCGCATCTGAGGCGTCATTGGGCTAGGCCCAAAAACATGCACGAACACACGTGGCGGAGAACAACTACTATAATCCTCTGTTGCAATATATAATCATAACGGTTCCACCTAACACATGTCCAATCCGCGCATTAAATGCGGGTCATGGGAACATGGACAGCTGAGGTTACTTGTGGTGGTGTGCATGTAAAAGGCGCGACTAGGGTGAGCTGCGAAGAGCCAGCCTCCTCGCGTCTTCCCCATAAAAAGGTAACTACGAGGAGGTGCTGCTCATTCGCTCCTGTTCTCCCCCGCTCCATCTTCTCCCCCCCCCCCAGAACTGCTTCTGCTGTCGCCGCCACCCTCACACCAACCCAATCTTCACTTTCCCTTCCCGAGCCCCCAATGGCACCCAAGAAGGCTAACACCAAGGGGAAGAAGACGGCCAATCCACTCGACCCCTGGGCGGAAAGAAGAAGAAGGAACTAGAAGAAATGGATAGGCGTCGGAGAAAGAATGTGGTCTTCTCGCCGTCGTCCTTGACGGGCAACGCTCTGATTAAGAGGTATATGTACATGTGGGGGAGGGAAACTGAGGATCACAGAGCCCCCAAAGTCACCCCCTATGGCCCCAAGGTCACTGCAGATTCATATTAGTTCTTTTGCACGTATTTCTACTGTGGCTTGTCTCCCCCGTTTTCGGATTTTTTCTACGAGATGATGTCCACCTTCGGGTTCAGACTGCTAGATTTCGCCCCCAACGCAGTGACATGCATGGCAGTTTTTGCACATTTCTGCGAAAACTTTGTCAGGGTTGCTCCCAATGTGGATCTGTTCCGTCACTTCTACGTCCCATGGATTGAGGATAGATCATTATCTGGCAGTGTGACATGGATTCCAAGGGGAAAGAAGGGCCAGAGGGGTTATCTCCCCGAATTGTTTTACAGTAAATGGGAAGAGTGGAGGGGAAATTGGTGTTGGATCCAAGAGAAGGATTTTCATGCGTTCTGCTTGCCGTGGACAGAAAAGATCGAACGCGGTGATAACTAGAACAAATTTGTCGCCACTGAAAAGAAGCTCCACCCGGTGCTGAACAGAATTGCTCGTCTGAAGAGCACCGGTCTGGCCATAGAAATGGTGGGAGCTGATTTTCTTCACTCTGCATTGCTCCGTTGTAGTAGAGGAATAGGTTTGCTTGGAAGTACCAAAATGCCGCTAACAGAATGCGGTTGTACCTCGCGTGTGGCAACGACTTGACAGTCATGGGGCATGCCTGGCTCTGCCAGCAGCTATTCCGATGGGCTGACACATTCCACTTACTGGCCAAAGTTGTACCGTTGCACATCAACTCCGTGAGGAGTGCCATCTTGGCGTGGATGTCGGAGTGCACTGCCAAAGGGGTCAAAGGAGTTTGGAAACTGCCCAAGCTGGAAGACAAAATGGATGGGCCTCCAACTTGACGGAAGTACCTTTCCGGAAGCAGACAGATCTTGTTTGGGTCACTACCGAAGAGGAGGGGCCATACAACGCCAGCAGGGTTGCAGAGGCCTAGAGAATGAAGCTAAAGAAGATGCAGGAGCAGAGGATGATGAAGAAGAAGCTGATGATGATGACGAGGAAGAACTTGCCGAGGATAGTCAGGAGGAGTTTGTCGGAGGTGAGGTTGTTGGGGTTAAAACTATCGGATAGCCCGGAAGGGGAGAACCGGAGGAAGAAGGCCCTCAAGCTCCTGAGCCAAGGAGCCATCTTCGAAGCAGGGCTAGCCAAGAGCCGGTGGCCACTTCTGCACCATGAGCTGCCCCCATGGTGAAAAATTCAACCAGCAAAACTGGCCACTAGGAGGTGGTACACCGGCAACCTGCCTGGCATAACAAATCCAAACCCTCATCCTCCCGGCATGAACTTATCAGGGAATACAAGACCCCTCAGCCGACAAACTCGCCCCCACCAGCCATCAAGAGGACCAGGGAGTCTCCCCCGCCTCATAAATACGACATGAATGCCCTCCTCAAATCTGATGAAGAGTAAGTAAATACTTATTTCTTTTTAATCAAGTTTCGACTTTGTCCCTTCGCTATTCTAATTTGATTTATTTTGCCTTTCAGGGACAAAGAACCACTTGAGCAACGGGCAACGCGGGACAAGCTTTCGGTGGTGCACGGTTCTTCGACAAGCGCTAGGTAGGGGACTCTAGTAGTTGACTCCGTGGTCGCCAACCCCCGGCCCAGCCCTCCATGTGAGAATGAGTCGCTGGTCCAGTCGGTTGGCACCAGTGTTGAAGCTCCCTTCTCCGAACCTGTCAAGGAGATGGGAGAGGCCCGCCAAGAAGAGGAGCTCCAATAGGTGGATCCCATCATGGGGTCCCCATCAACCATCATCCCAGAGAGTGCCTCTCCGATAAGGGCCTCCACCAACGAACTTGCCCGCACGGGTGCCACCCCGACAACAGAGAATGTCGAGGGCACTGCACCGGCAATGAAGGTTGCCGGGGGAGGAGATGCCCTTCCACAGCAAGTACCGATGAGTAATCCTCTTATCATTGCAACCTCTCACAGAATTATTGTTTCTGACTTGCAGTTCAAATCTCATTTCTGCTCTTGGCCTCTAAACTGGTCCACAGTCCCAACTTCCCTCAAGAGGGTGAGATCCTTGTGGAGGTGGCAGATATCGCGAAGGCTACTACCGAGGAAGCCACCAAGATTGCTGCCATGGAGGATCTTGTGCAGGTTGTCGGGGACATCAGGGAAGCCCCCAAGGAACCGGAGGGGACACATGGCAACAGGCCTGATCCCACCAAGATGGACGTGGATGAGATGCCCACTGTCAGTGTCACGCCAGAACCCACCAGCCAATCAACAGTCGCGGTAACCTCACAGATCCCGCCAAGCAACACGGGGTTGGCCACTCCTCAGCATGGACTCGAAGCCCCCGGTTCATCTGGTACCGTGGGGCCAAATTTTAATGAAGACATTGCTCAGATCTTGCTTCCTTTGTCCCAAAGATCCATAGATGCCGATGACGCTGTCAACGAAGCTGAGGATTTTGCTTTCTTGAAAACCATGTCCATTGGGTTCAAGGGTGTACAAGAGAGGTATGACAAGAGGTGGAACAGAGTCCAGGAAGAGCGCAAATTCGTGGACTCGGCCGACCAATAGTTGAAGGAGAAAGCGGATGAGTTACGTACGTGGTATAACAAGCAATCCCGCGGTCTCAGAAGGCAAGAGGAAAAGCTTGTTGCCGCCAAAGGGGAAGTGGTGATCCACGACAGCAAGTTTACGGAGTGCGAGGTGCTGCTCAACACCAAGGAAAGATACCTTGCCGCCTGAGAGCAGACCATTGTTGCCACTCTCTACGGCAAAGATGAAGAGATTGAAGAACTTGTCAAGCGGTGAACCAAGAAGCTGGAGGACGACCATAAGAAGGCCATTAAAGCCCAAGCCTTGAAAATCGCCGCCAAGCTCAAACAAGTCACTAACGAAGCTGCAGCCATTGCCACTATAAAAGCAGGTCTTGAGGTCCAGGCGAGCAAATTGAAGGGAGAACTTGCCAGCAGCGGCAAGGTGATCGAGGCTCTCAAGGTCGAAGCACAGAAAACAACTCTCACCCTTTTGGAACTGCAGACGCTGCCTTCATCCAAGAACCAGGAGTTAGCCATTGCTAATGGCGTAGTTGAGGACTTGAAATCAAAGCTTGCCGTCCTGGAGGGGAACATCGAATCTGGCAAGGAACGGGATAAAATCTTGGTGGAGAAGTTCATAATTGAAGAAACCCTCCGAAAGGATGTTGAGAACAAGCATGAGCAGCTACAGAAGATGCACTCCCTCAAGACGGAGAAGCTAGTTGATATAGTAGAGCGTCTCACTTCTCAACTGGCTGAGATGGACATGAAGAGCTGGAGCTTCACCGCCAATGAGCACGAGGTTTCCAGCGCCAGATTGAATAAGTTCTTTGACGGTCTTATCGAGGCGCTGAAGACATATCACAAAGACAGAAGCGCCTCCTTCACCAATGAATCCCGACAATTCGCATGCAGTGTTATTTACGTGGTGCTGCTCAACCTTGCTCACCGAAACCCCGGACATGACCTCTCCAAGATCTTCAAGAAGTTGTCGGAGAACACAGATGTCACAACCACTGACAATATTGCAGCGTCTCTTGCCGACAAGGTCCTCAGGGTCCCCAGGATCCTAGGCGATCGCCACGACTAGGCTTCTTGTCCTACCCATCGTCGTGCTGTCATATGAAAGATACATTTGATCTTATGTTAGACCCGCGCTAATTTTGTGATGTAATACGACTTTAAGTAGGTGTATGAATGCATGGTGTCCCCCCATTTTAATTTTTCTTTCCTTTGTATAATCTGGTACCCTACGCTTGCCGGAAGCTTGCTGGGGGCAAATACTGGTTGCGAGCGCTTTGGGGACGGATCCCTAGCTGCCTGCTGGTAGTACTCCCACCGGTAAGTTTTCCCTCAACTTTTCAATGCAACCACTTAAATTGTTTAGCGGACTCGAAAAAAAACAAGGGCGCGAATGATCACGGCAGGGTTCCTTTGCATGCAGGTTTCTCATACAAGCACAAGATTAAACCAGGAGAATCGCAGAATGCAATAGAGGAATTTCTAGTTGAAAATTTGCAAACTTAGTTTTCTTTGTTGCGCTTCTTGTAAATGAGGGAACAACCGTTCGAATGCCACCCAAGCAGTATTCCTATCATCACTCAACCCCCAGGAAACTTGAACGCGGGGGATCTTTTTATCCTTGTCGGAGGCTAACCCACCGTCACAACCTTTTGATGGTTCGAGCACATTGACCCAGGCGAACGACCATTGGTCTTGCAGCAGCCCACAAGCGTGGCCAGCCATCCAATCCGATAAGATGATTGCCCGCGAATGCCGGGTGTAGGCTCGTCAATGACTCGGTCATCGCCCACACCATGTCACCGGGGGAGCCTCCTGGATATCGTTCAATAGTGGTGTGAATACTTTCCTGCCCATTTTTCGGCAATACCCGATGTTGGCTTTGTCGTGTCCGTGGATTTGAAAAGGCCTTCGACACTTTGTCGGGCTCAGCAGTTAGTTGGCAAACGGGTGTCTTGTTGCGCGGGCGGTGCTGTGCGCGATCAACAATGCTGCTCGGGGTCACGCCACGCCCATCCCGCGACGGGCACGGCGTGTGTTTTGACACTCTCTTCCGTGTTGCTACCATAGTCGCTGCAAGAGGAGGGTCTCGGCTTGCGCTCGACTAGACGGTGTTGCTCCGGTGGTTGCGTTTGCTATTGTGCTGGGGAGGCGGAGGCTGCGTGCCCGTGCCGCCTGCGCCACTGTTACTGTCTTCGCCGGAGGGTCATGGAAGGTGGCCGCCTCCAGCGCCCCCACCGCCCATTCTGCCGCACTGGGCACAATGACCATGCTGCCTGCACGGGTCGTGCCCACCATGAAGTTCGCGGCAGTGGAGCCACCTACGCTGCCCATGGACGCGTGTGAAGGGAGCTTGCACGTGGAAGGCTTTGTCGCCATGGGGCCCTTCTTCTTGGGTGCCATGGATGATGAAGATGACGAAGAAATTCGATGAAATCAATGCGCTGTCTGCTGACCAGGTTCATGCCAGTGACCCCCTACCTGGCGCGCCAAAGATGTCGGTGTGGATCGACTATCTATGGGGTGATCTAGCCCCTTTGTGGTTCAGTGAGGGGAATGCACAAAACGCAAAGAGCAGGTACAACGGAAGGCGCAAGGATTTTACCTAGGTTCGGGCCACCTTTGAGGTGTAACACCCTACTACTGCTTTGGTGTATTAAGAATGGAGCACAAGTACACCATGCGCTCTTCCTCGACAAGGTGCTAGGAGAAGCCAGCTACATGAGCAAATGTGTGTGGGGTTTGAATGGGTTCCAACCCTCGTAAAGGTTGCCCTGACCCTCCTTATATAGCACAAGGGGTCGCCACAGTGGTAAAAAGGTAATTACATAATGATTAGATAGCAAACAGTGCTATCATACCTAACTCTGCTAGTTAGGACAAGAAGCATTAAATGCATCACTAGGTGTCATGAGGAGGAGAAGCCCTGACAAGGATGTTCCACCAATTTCCTAGCTAACTCCTATTATCTTGACATGCCATTTGGACGAGTGTCGATAAAGGTGATAATCCTTCTGGCGTGCTGACACGTGTCCAGTAAGCTCCACCTAACTGCCCACGAGATCGACACCTCACTGGGCAGCGACAACTATTTGGTGAGGTGGAGCGCTGGCAGTTGGCTGGGGCCTGCCAGCCATGGAGCTTGCCGGGCCTTCGACTTGCCGGCTCGGCCATTTCCAGCAAGGGTTACTTCCGTAGTTTATCTTGAGGCTTGTCTTGAACCTTGGTCTTCTTAATGTGCTCCTTGATCTCCCAAAGAGTTGTTTCTTTAACTTGGAAATCTGCTTTACAGCTCGTCGACCTTGATCTCGAGCTGGTTTTTGGCAATCCCCCTTGTCTGGGGTGCTGCCACTATCCGTGCATAATCCCTGGGTACTAAGGGCCCCGTTCTTAGTGCCCCGAAAAAACTGTATAGTTTTTTATTGATAGATCAGACAAGAATACAAAATAAAATAAATAAAAGAAAATTGTAGCAATGTATTTCACTACAGGAATCAGCTACTTTGCCATCTGCCACGGCGGACGGCAAAGACCTTTGCCGTCAGCCACGGACGGCAAAAGGGGACGACAAAGTAGGGGACGGCTAAGAGCTGTGTTGCCATCCGCTTCGGGCAGCTGACGGCAAAGGGGCCTTTGCCATCAGCAGCGGACAGCAAAGAAGGCGGATGTCAGTAAATGCGTTGTTACTCCGTTAGGTGGTTAACGGCAGGCCTTTGCCGTCCGCTGCGGACGGCAAAGCCTGTGCTGTCAGCCACTGTGGGCAAACTGACCAAATTGGTCAGCCTCCCAGGAAGCACAGTTGCCTGCCACATGGCCTCTTTGCCGTCCGCTGCTGATGGCAAAGATCTCTTTGCCGTCGGTGGCAGACGGCAAAGATCCTGCATATTGTCTCTTTTTTTGTTTTTTTTACTCCAACAATTTTCACAGCAAATATATATCACATATACAGCACATAAGTTTCATATCAAATATCCAGCACATAAGTTTCATATCACATATCACATATCACATCAGTTTCATCCATACACATTGTTCATACATAAGCAAGTTCCAACCATACACATTGTTCATACATAAGCAAGTTCATGATAGCAAGCTAGATGCAATGCAAAGTTTCATGAAAGGAAAAGCAAGCACTCCATCATAGCAAGCTAGCTTCCATGAAGTAAATGAAATCTACAAAATGGTAAATAAGAAAGTTAGAAATAGGTGACTAGAACAAGAAGAAGACTAGAACAAGAAGTATATGTCATTTATGAGCTAACTTAGGTGAAATGGATCATATATGAGCTAACAAAGTTGAAATGGGTTGTTTATGAGCTAACTTAGTTGAAATGGATCATTTATGAGCTAACTTAGTTGAAATGGGTTGTTTATGAGCTAACTTAGTTGAAATGGATCATTTATGAGCTAACTTAGTTGAAATGGGTCGTTTATGAGCTAACTAAGGTGAAGGGCATCCTTTTTGAGCTAAGTAAGGTGAAATGGATCGTTTTTGAGCTAACTTAGGTGAAATGGATCATTTATGAGCTTTTATGAGCTAACTTAGTTGAAATGGGTCGTTTATGACCTAACTAAGGTGAAATGCCACGTTTTTGAGCTAACTAAGGTGAAATGGATCGTTTTTTAGCTAACTTAGGTGAAATGGATCATTTATGAGCTAATTTAGGTGAAATGGATCGTTTTTAGCTAACTTAGGTGAAATGGATCGTTTAGGAGCAAATCTAGGTGAAATGGGTCATTTTGGAGCTAACCTAGGTGAAATGGGTCATTTTGGAGCTAAACTAGGTGAAATGGGTCATTTTAAAGCTAACGTAGGTAAAATGGATCATTTAGGAGCTAATCTACGTAAAATGGGTCATTTTAGAGCTAACTTGGATAAATTGGATCACTTGTAAGCTAACTAAGGTAAAATGAGTCATTTTAGAGCTAACTTTAGGTAAAATGGATCGTTTATGAGCTAACTAAGCTAATTATGCAATTTTTGACATAAGTAACCTAAGTACATATCGTTTTAGAGCTAACTTAGGTAGAATGGATGGTTTATGAGGTCAGTAAGCATATTAAGTCATTTTGGAGGAAAAGAAGCTAACTCTAGGTCATTATGGTAAGCATATTGGAGGAAATAAAGCTAAGTCTAGGTCTTTATGCATTTGTTAAGCAAAACACTAGAGAAACTTACCGTGATCAGGGAGGTGTACGAGCGGGCTGGCTCGCGCCGGTAGCTGGAGAAGGATCGTGCGATGCGTTTTTGGAGTTAAGCTACACCAAAGATCATTTCCAATGTCTCGTTAGCATTATGACACTCAAATGTTAAGACTAGCAAGTAATGTCCATTCTAATTAAACTCACCGTGCTCCCAGGAGCAATCACTGGCATCGGCGGAGCGGTCTGACCGGACTTCTCGCACACAGACTGCACATTTGGTTTTCACAACAGAGTCATACTAGTTAGTAATGAGACTCAAATGTTAAGACTAGCAAGTAATTTGCAGAAGAAACTTACCACAAGGAGCTCATACATGGCCCTTGCCTGCATGTCATTCCGTTCCCTCTCCTCCTCCAACATCTTTGTCGTCCTCTCCTCCAACTCCCACTGCCTCTCTGCCGCCTCCGCCAGAAGTTTCTCCGTTCTATCTCTCTCACTATGTATAGCAGCCTGCAACACCACTCACATGACCATTTGTAATCATTGATGGAAGCGCACACAATGTAATGGAGAAAGATAGCTGAGTACTTATAACTAACCTTGAAGGCGAGTTGGACTGGCCGTTCACGAGGCCTTATCTCCGGAGCAGAGCTCGACTGGCGCGCCTTGATCTTCGGGAGAGTGCTAGGACAATGGATAAGTCCATCTCCCATGGCTATGGAGCCATGGGACCCCCCGCCACCAGATATCATCAGCAGCTCTGTATCAATGGGACCCTGGCTCGGGTTAAAGTCCTCCCCTTTCCTCGCCTTCCCCTGATCTCTATATTGCACGATCTTGTCGTGGGCGGAGATGTTGGTGAAGTTCTTTGGATCATCGAGGTCAGACGCAGAGAATGCCTTGACTTTCTTGTAAGAGCCAGTGTGGGCCATGGCATACAGGTCGTACACCTCTGGCACCTTATCCGCCTTATTGTAGCGTGCCTGAAAGAGAGAAACAAAGTAAATTAGTAATTAAAGGGCTAAAGCTAGCATGATGAATGAATTGCATGAATCATGAAGCAAACCACATACCCAGTTCCGCCCGTACTGAAATAAGTTGGAGCTGCCTTGGTGGTGTGGCACACCTTCCATTTGGGCACGTTTGTCCTTGGCCTCGTTGTGGGAGGCCCGCCATTGTTTTGAGCACCACGCATTGACCAACACCTCCCAACAATCCATCCGATCCGCACACCATCTCGGAGGGGCCTAAGTTAGCAAATAGAAACTTGAGCGCTACGGCTATGAATTACTAAATGAAGGAAGTAATTGCAAGGCCTTAAGAATTACCTTCATGTACTGCTCCTTACTCAAGAACTTATCGCGGCACTCCTGCTTGGTCTTCTTGATACCACGCCCGGCGTAGTAGTCTCGAACAGCCTGCACCCGAACTTCATGGCGTAAGTTCTGAAGTAGGCGCTTGCACTCCTCGTCGATAACATATGCCGCCTCCTTCTCGTATCCCTCCTCACACCTGTAGAATGTCTGCAATCAAATGATACAATATTGATTAGTACAATTAATAACTAGCTAGTTCAAGATTTTTAATTGTGTAAAGGAGAAATTACCCAGAACTTTCTGATCACCACGTCTGCCCTCGTCTTGCACAAGAAATCGTCGATAATCTCACCCGGTGGGGCCGGGGCAGCCAAGTAGTGCTCCCAACTCAATCCAACCTCTGGAAGCCGACCCTCACCAGGCAACGTGACAAACCCCGGGAAGTTTTGCCGAATCAGAACTCCAAGGACGAAGTTGGGCTGGCGGACACTTTCATGGTGGTCCCAACCCCTGCAGCATGGCAAGGCCAACGCATTAGTTATCTGAAGAAACGTGAATGCAGAAGGTACAAAAAGATTAAATGCACTTACCTCCCCATCGGGGAAAATCAACCACCTCTGCTCGCGGGTTGCCGGCATGGACGGGAGCCGTGTAGCACCATGCTGGTAGACGTTGCCCCCCTCCTCCTCAATATCAGTCGGCTCCCTGTCATCATCAGCATGGCCACTCGGCTCCCCGCCATCATCAGCATGGACACTCGGCCCTCAGGCTGACCCGACCAGGTACCCCACCCAGACGTGTGCTCCTCCGGGGTCTTGTGGGCCGAAGGCCCGTCGACCGGAGGCTCGTGGGCCGAAGGCCCGTCGACCGGAGGCTCGTGGACCGGAGTCCGTGTAGCCTCCTCCTCGGACGAGTCCACCCTAGCAGTCACGTGCTCGGGTGAAACAGTTGGGGGTGGCGGCGAGGAAGGAGCCGTAAGAGTCACCCTACCTCCTCTCTCGCGACCACGTGCTCCACCTTCTCTCTTCTTCTTACCTCGTCCCTGCTGGGCACCGCATTCGACGAAGAAGGGCCCGGTGGTGTCGACATACTGTCCAGCAACGCTCGACGGAGAGGTGCGTGTGCAATGGAAGACCTCGCAACACGCGCCGACGAAGAAGGGTCCTCGGCGCGCTCCCGACCAGCGCCCACCATCTTTCAACACCTGCCATAACAAAGAATAAACGAAATTAGTACAACATAAAAAAAGTACCGACATGAATAATAATATGTATATCACTTAAATGTATCATCATCAAGTACAACATAAAAAAATTGAATACCTGACACTACTAATAATCTCGATCAGTATCATCAATAAATGCATAATCATCATCATCACTATAATCAATGATGGGCTCACTATAATCATCATCATCACTATCATCACTATAATCATCATCATCATCATCACTGGACACACAACAATTATATATATAATTCACCATGTATATATTCATCAGTTGATCTACTTTGTCAATTTTATTACGTCCATGCAACCTACACTCTAATAGGCACTGACGAAATTTATGCGTCGGATCCGGAGCAAAGCATATGCGTCGGATCGGGTGTTGTTTCGGGGTCGGGGGTTCGGGGTGTCGTGTTGGTGTCGGGGTGCCGTGTCAGGGTAGGGGTGCTGTTTCGGGGTAGGGGGTTGGGGTGTCGTGTCGGGGTTGGGGTGTCGGGGTCAGGGTCGGTCTCGGGGTCGGGGTATCAGGTGAGGGTGCCGGGTCGGGGTCGGGGTGCCGTGTCGGTGTCGCGGTCGGGGTGTCGGGTCAGGTCAGGCTCGGGGTCGGGGTGTCGGGTCAGGCTCGGGGTCGGGGTGTCGGGGTCGGGGTCGGTCTCGGGGTCGGGGTGTCAGGTCGGGGTGCCGGGTCGGGGTCGGGGTGCCGTGTCGATGTCGCGGTCGGGGTGTCGATCGGGTCAGGCTCGGGGTCGGGGTGTCGGGGTCGGGGTCGGGGTCGGGGTCTCGGGGTCGGGTGTCGTGTCGGGGTTGGGGTGTCGGGGTCAGGGGGTCGGTTGTCGGGGTCGGGGTGTCGGGTCAGGTCAGGCTCGGGGTCGGGGTGTCGGGTCAGGCTCGGGGTCAGGGTGTCGGGTCAGGCTCGGGGTCGGTGTGTCGGGGTCGGGGTCGGTCTCGGGGTCGGGGTGTCAGGTCGGGGTGCCGGGTCGGGGTCGGGGTGCCGTGTCAGTGTCGTGGTCGGGGTGTCGGGTCAGGTCAGGCTTGGGGTCGGGGTGTCGGGTCAAGCTCGGGGTCGGGGTGTCGGGGTCAGGGTCGGGGTTTTTTCCCTCTCTTTTTCCTTTTCCTCTTCTTCCTTTTCTTCCTTTTCTTCCTTTTTCCTTCTTCTTCTTCTTTTTCTTCCTCCTTTCCTTTTTCCTCTTCTTCTTCTCCTCCTCTCCTCTTTTTTTCTTCTTCTTCTTTCCTAAACCTAAACCTAAACCTAAAACTAAACCTAAATCTAAAACTAAAACTAAAACTAAAACTAAATCTAAACTAAACATAAACCTAAAACTAAAAAAACAGAAAAAAGGTAAAAACTAAATCTAAACCTAAAACTAAACTAAAACTAAACCTAAAACTAAAACTAAAACTAAATCTAAACTAAACATAAACCTGAAACTAAAAAAACAGAAAAAAAAAAAAAGAAAAAGGCCCGTCGACCGGAGGCCCGTGGACCGGAGTCCGTGTAGCCTCCTCCTCGGACGAGTCCACCCTAGCAGTCACGTGCTCGGGTGAAACAGCTGGGGGTGGCGGCGAGGAAGGAGCCGTAAGAGTCACCCTACCTCCTCTCCCGCGACCACGTGCTCCACCTTCTCTCTTCTTCTTACCTCGTCCCTGCTGGGCACCGCATTCGACGAAGAAGGGCCCGGTGGTGTCGACATACTGTCCAGCAACGCTCGACGGAGAGGTGCGTGTGCAATGGAAGACCTCGCAACACGCGCCGACAAAGAAGGGTCCTCGGCGCGCTCCCGACCAGCGCCCACCATCTTTCAACACCTGCCATGACAAAGAATAAACGAAATTAGTACAACATAAAAAAAGTACCGACATGAATAATAATATGTATATCACTTAAATGTATCATCATCAAGTACAACATAAAAAAATTGAATACCTGACACTACTAATAATCTCGATCAGTATCATCAATAAATGCATAATCATCATCATCACTATAATCAATGATGGGCTCACTATAATCATCATCATCACTATCATCACTATAATCATCATCATCATCACTGGACACACAACAATTATATATATAATTCACCATGTATATATTCATCAGTTGATCTACTTTGTCAATTTTATGACGTCCATGCAACCTACACTCTAATAGGCACTGACGAAATTTATGCGTCGGATCCGGAGCAAAGCATATGCGTCGGATCGGGTGTTGTTTCGGGGTCGGGGGTTCGGGGTGTCGTGTTGGTGTCGGGTGCCGTGTCAGGGTAGGGGTGCTGTTTCGGGGTAGGGGGGTTGGGGTGTCGTGTCGGGGTTGGGGTGTCGGGGTCAGGGTCGGTCTCGGGGTCGGGGTATCAGGTCAGGGTGCCGGGTCGGGGTCGGGGTGCCGTGTCGGTGTCGCGGTCGGGGTGTCGGGTCAGGTCAAGCTCGGGGTCGGGGTGTCGGGTCAGGCTCAGGGTCGGGGTGTCGGGGTCGGGATCGGTCTCGGGGTCGGGGTGTCAGGTCGGGGTGCCGGGTCGGGGTCGGGGTGCCGTGTCGATGTCGCGGTCGGGGTGTCGATCGGGTCAGGCTCGGGGTCGGGGTGTCGGGGTCGGGGTCGGGGTCGGGGTCTCGGGGTCGGGTGTCGTGTCGGGGTTGGGGTGTCGGGGTCAGGGGGTCGGTTGTCGGGGTCGGGGTGTCGGGTCAGGTCAGGCTCGGGGTCGGGGTGTCGGGTCAGGCTCGGGGTCAGGGTGTCGGGTCAGGCTCGGGGTCGGTGTGTCGGGGTCGGGGTCAGTCTCGGGGTCGGGGTGTCAGGTCGGGGTGCCGGGTCGGGGTCGGGGTGCCGTGTCAGTGTCGTGGTCGGGGTGTCGGGTCAGGTCATGCTTGGGGTCGGGGTGTCGGGTCAAGCTCGGGGTCGGGGTGTCGGGGTCAGGGTCGGGGTTTTTTCCCTCTCTTTTTCCTTTTCCTCTTCTTCCTTTTCTTCCTTTTCTTCCTTTTTCCTTCTTCTTCTTCTTTTTCTTCCTCCTTTCCTTTTTCCTCTTCTTCTTCTCCTCCTCTCCTCTTTTTTTCTTCTTCTTCTTTCCTAAACCTAAACCTAAACCTAAAACTAAACCTAAATCTAAAACTAAAACTAAAACTAAAACTAAATCTAAACTAAACATAAACCTAAAACTAAAAAAAACAGAAAAAAGGAAAAAACTAAATCTAAACCTAAAACTAAACTAAAACTAAACCTAAAACTAAAACTAAAACTAAATCTAAACTAAACATAAACCTGAAACTAAAAAAACAGAAGAAGAAAAAAGAAAAAGGCCCGTCGACCGGAGGCCCGTGGACCGGAGTCCGTGTAGCCTCCTCCTCGGACGAGTCCACCCTAGCAGTCACGTGCTCGGGTGAAACAGCTGGGGGTGGCGGCGAGGAAGGAGCCGTAAGAGTCACCCTACCTCCTCTCCCGCGACCACGTGCTCCACCTTCTCTCTTCTTCTTACCTCGTCCCTGCTGGGCACCGCATTCGACGAAGAAGGGCCCAGTGGTGTCGACATACTGTCCAGCAACGCTCGACGGAGAGGTGCGTGTGCAATGGAAGACCTCGCAACACGCGCCGACAAAGAAGGGTCCTCGGCGCGCTCCCGACCAGCGCCCACCATCTTTCAACACCTGCCATGACAAAGAATAAACGAAATTAGTACAACATAAAAAAAGTACCGACATGAATAATAATATGTATATCACTTAAATGTATCATCATCAAGTACAACATAAAAAAATTGAATACCTGACACTACTAATAATCTCGATCAGTATCATCAATAAATGCATAATCATCATCATCACTATAATCAATGATGGGCTCACTATAATCATCATCATCACTATCATCACTATAATCATCATCATCATCACTGGACACACAACAATTATATATATAATTCACCATGTATATATTCATCAGTTGATCTACTTTGTCAATTTTATGACGTCCATGCAACCTACACTCTAATAGGCACTGACGAAATTTATGCGTCGGATCCGGAGCAAAGCATATGCGTCGGATCGGGTGTTGTTTCGGGGTCGGGGGTTCGGGGTGTCGTGTTGGTGTCGGGTGCCGTGTTAGGGTAGGGGTGCTGTTTCGGGGTAGGGGGTTGGGGTGTCGTGTCGGGGTTGGGGTGTCGGGGTCAGGGTCGGTCTCGGGGTCGGGGTATCAGGTCAGGGTGCCGGGTCGGGGTCGGGGTGCCGTGTCGGTGTCGCGGTCGGGGTGTCGGGTCAGGTCAGGCTCGGGGTCGGGGTGTCGGGTCAGGCTCGGGGTCGGGGTGTCGGGGTCGGGGTCGGTCTCGGGTCGGGGTGTCAGGTCGGGGTGCTGGGTCGGGGTCGGGGTGCCGTGTCGATGTCGCGGTCGGGGTGTCGATCGGGTCAGGCTCGGGGTCGGGGTGTCGGGGTCGGGGTCGGGGTCGGGGTCTCGGGGTCGGGTGTCGTGTCGGGGTTGGGGTGTCGGGGTCAGGGGGTCGGTTGTCGGGGTCGGGGTGTCGGGTCAGGTCAGGCTCGGGGTCGGGGTGTCGGGTCAGGCTCGGGGTCAGGGTGTCGGGTCAGGCTCGGGGTCGGTGTGTCGGGGTCGGGGTCGGTCTCGGGGTCGGGGTGTCAGGTCGGGGTCGGGGTGCCGTGTCAGTGTCGTGGTCGGGGTGTCGGGTCAGGTCAGGCTTGGGGTCGGGGTGTCGGGTCAAGCTCGGGGTCGGGGTGTCGGGGTCAGGGTCGGGGTTTTTTCCCTCTCTTTTTCCTTTTCCTCTTCTTCCTTTTCTTCCTTTTCTTCCTTTTTCCTTCTTCTTCTTCTTTTTCTTCCTCCTTTCCTTTTTCCTCTTCTTCTTCTCCTCCTCTCCTCTTTTTTTCTTCTTCTTCTTTCCTAAACCTAAACCTAAACCTAAAACTAAACCTAAATCTAAAACTAAAACTAAAACTAAAACTAAATCTAAACTAAACATAAACCTAAAACTAAAAAAATAGAAAAAAAGGAAAAAACTAAATCTAAACCTAAAACTAAACTAAAACAAAACCTAAAACTAAAACTAAAACTAAATCTAAACTAAACATAAACCTGAAACTAAAAAAACAGAAAAAAAAAAGAAAAAAAAGAGGAGGTAGAGCTCACCTGGGGCAGGGCCGGTGGAGGAGGTGGCTGGTGGAGGAGGGGGGCGGGGCGGCCTGGGGCGGCGGCGCCAGGCGGCAGTGGCGACGGGGCCGGGGCGGTGGGGCACGTGGGGGCCGGGGCGCGGCGGCGCCGAGCCGTCAGGGCGGCGGGGGTGACGGGGCGGGGGGGGCGGTGGGGCGCTGGGTGGTTGGGCGTGGGGGGGCGGAGCTGGGGCGGTGGGGCGCGGGGGGGCGGGGCGCGGTGGCGCCGAGACGGCAGGGCGGCGGGGGCGACGGGGCCGCGGTGGCACCGGGGCAGGGGCCGGTGGGGCGGCGGGGTGGTGGGGCGACGGGGCGGCGGAGAGTGGTGGGGGCGGCGGAGAGTGGTGGGGCGATGGGGCGGCGGAGAGCGGTGGGGGTGGCGGCGCGCGTGTGAAGAGGGAGAGAAACAGAGAGAGAGGGGCGGGGTGGGGCGCGGCCGCCGTTAGATGAGTTAAATCTTTGCCGTCCGCCCCCCTTTGCCGTCCGCTTTTTTGCTCTTTGTCGTCCGCTAGCGGACGGCAAAGAGGTGGGGCGTTAAGTTTTTTTTAATCAGGCGGGTGGGTGGGGGCCACCTCCCTCTTTTCCGTCAGCTGGCGGACGGCAAAGAAATGGCACATGGCAAAGAGCTTCTTTGTCGTCTGCCCTTTCTTTGCCATCGGCTTTTCGGTGGCTGATGGCAAAGAGCTTCTTTGCCGTCCGCTAGCGGACGACAAAGATCTGGCAGATGGCAAAGTAGCTGATTCCAGTAGTGTTTTTAGTTTTAATATATTATGAAAGATAGACGCGAGGGGCCATAGTTTTCACTAGAGGCTTCTCTCAAGAAAATAGCATATGGTGGGTAAACAAATTACTGTTGGGCAATTGATAGAAAAGAAAATAATTATGACGATATCCAAGGCAATGATCATACATAGGAATCACATCCGAGACAAGTAGACTGAAACGATTCTGCGTCTACTACTCTCTTTTTTAGGGTTAGATAGTAGGAAAAGCTCCTACTGCATGTATGTATTTAAGTTAAACTAGTTCACTGTATGAGGAGCATGGGGGTGTGGGGGTGACCTATACAAGATCTAAGCTTACAAGTATGTCTCAGAGGGAAGCTATGCTACAGTGTCTAAAAAATTGGAAACAAGTTGTTTCTTGTGTGCTGGCAGTCTGTGAGCAATGTTGGAGAAGTCAGTCTTGAATCTGGTCCTCCAAGTAGAGAAGGAGGGTGTCACTTGCTAAAAATAATTGTTATTCCTTTCTTTCCAGAGACTCCAAGCAGCCACAAGAAATATATCCATGATCATTTTTTGGCGATGTCTTGTCTTCAAGTGGGTCATCATGTGCAGGTGATTGCCAACAGCTGGCCAAAATATATTGAGCTCGCGCCAACAATGCTTACTGAATTTGCAATGGAAGAAGAGATGCTCAACCGTTTCTTCAACATGATCACCACAAATCAGACAATCAAGATTAGTCCCGATGTTATAGTGTCTTCTCTTCAGCATGTTGTGTGTATTAAGGCAATCAGCGAGGAGGAACCACCCGAAAACCTTAATTTTGGGAACACTTTTGGCCTTCCATAGCCATCCAAATGCTGCATGTGCAACTACATCCCGGAAGCAGAAATTGTAGTAAGCCATGGTTTTGAAAAGCTACTCTCCCCACGTACAAATCCAAGTATCTTTGTTCTCAGAGAGGGTGGTGGAGCTGACATCAGTCTGGAGGGCGTGGAGTTCTTCATGAGCCTGTACGGAAAGGGGTAGCTGAAACACTTCCCTAATATTGGAAATTGTGAGCATTGTTTGGACCGAGGCATCTTCGAATGTGGTGTAAGAGCATTCTCGGGGGAAGGCTTCCTCCAGGATGTGTTGGTTCCAGTCATCTTTCCAGAAAAGGGTTGTCTTACCATCATTGATCAAAACTTTCATGACCCCACGATAGATTGGCATGAGTTTCACTAGTTCGCGCCACCAGAAGGATCCGCAGGAGGGCATAGCATGTGGGACCACATCAGAGTAGTAGGTGTCCCAAATAAGTTTCACCCAGGGTATATCTAGCTGATTATAGAATTTGTGAAGCAACTTGAGCAGCATCGCATCATTTTTAATCTTGAGATTGAGAACTCCCAGGCCACCATTCTTCTTTGGGCGACAAACCATATCCCATGCAGCCAGCGAGTTAGATTTATTTTCTTCCAGAGCCCATGTCTTCGAATTTTGTCGAGTTTCTCAATTATTTTGGGAAGTAGTCTCAGTACCCCCATTGGATAAATGGCCAACGAAGTGACCAGCGAATTCATGAGCGCTAGTTTCCCAGCATATGACATGAGGGACATGGCAGCCGTAATCCGGCCTTCTACTTTGCACACCCAGGGATTCATGTCCAACACTGATGGTTTAGTGGTTCCAAGGGGGAGGCCAAGGTACGTGAATGGCATGCAGGCCATGATGCACCCAAAGATGGCGGCCATGTCGTTACACTTGTCTTCCATAGTGTTGATAGGGATTAATGTGGATTTATGGAAGTTGATGTGCAGACCAACTGAGGCAGCATAGTCTGTTACAGTCTTCTTCATGGTTGCCGCCTGATCAATGCAAGCCGGCATGATGATGATTGTATCGTCCACGTACTGAATCACAGGGTAGTCGGTCGTGCAGTTGGACGGAATAGGCAGTTGCAGATGATTATCAGCCAAAGCCTCATTAATAGCTGATTATAGGAGGTCGGCTGCAAAACAAAGATCAGGGAAGAGAGAGGGCCCCCCTGACGCACCCCACATTTGCACCAAAATTGCTTCCTCGGTGCCCCGTTTAGCAAGACAGAAGATTTCCCTGATGACGAAATACTAGTGATCCAAGAAATCCATTTATCATCGAACCCCATGCTCTTCATTATCTGGATGATGGCGTCATGTTCAACAGTATCAAATGCTTTAGCAAAGTCCAATTTGAGAAGGATTATTTCACGTTTGTAAGCTTGACACTGGTGTATGTACTCGAAGGCCCATGCAAGGCAGTCATGGATGGATCTGCCCTTCAAAAGCCCGTACTGATTTTTGTGCACAATGCTTAAGATCACCTTTTGGAGTCGGTTGGCCAGGACCTTGGTGATGAGCTTGAGACAACAATTAAGCAAAGTGATCGGAAGGAAATCATTGACTGTTTTAGGAGCCCTAGTTTTAGGTATGAGCGTGATGTACCCGTAGTTTAGGCTCTCCAGGTTTAGAGTGCCATGATAGAATTCATCACATAAGAGGTAAAAATCTTCCTTGATGATGGGCCAGCAAGATTTTAAGAATGCACCATTGAATCCATCCGGGCACGGAGCACGGTCAGGAGGCATTTCTTTGATCACATTGTCGATCTCTCCATGCGTGAAAGCATTCGTTAGACTATCAAAATCCACTTGTGCTCTGAGCATATGGGAAAGATTAAATCTCATCTGTGGCGTGCGCTTCATGCCCATGCGTTTTTTGAAGGCCTCAAATAAAAGAGATTCCTTGCTGGAGTGATCATCCACCTGTGTCCCATCATCAGTTTTCAAACTAGAGATGCAATTTTTTCTATATCTTTCCGCTGCAACTGCTTGAAAGAACTTATGATGCATCTACTACTATTAGTCCACACATCGACCGCTATCCAGCATGCATCTAGTGTATTAAGTTCATGGAAAAATGGAGTAATGCCTTAAGAAAGATGACATGATGTAGACAAGATAAAATCACGTATGAATAAACACCATCTTTTTACCCTTAATAGCAATGATACATACGTGTCATGTCCCTTTCTGTCACTGGGATTGAGCACCGCAAGATCGAACCCATCACAAAGCACCTCTTCCCATGGAAAGATAAATCAATCTAGTTGGTAAAACCAAACCAATAAATCAGAGAAGAAATACGAAGCTTATTAATCATGCATAAAAGAGTTCAGAGAAAACTCAAATAATATTCATGAATAGATCTGATCATAAACTCACAATTCATCAGATCCCAACAAACACAACACAAAAAGTCATTACATCAATTAGATCTCCAAGAACACCAAGGAGAACATTGTATTGAAGATCAAAAAGAGAGAAGAAGCCATCTAGATACTAACTATGGACCCATAGGTCCGTGGTAAACTACTCACGCATCATCGGAGGGGTAGCAAGGATGATGAAGAACCCCTTCGTGATTGATTCCCCCTTCAGTAGAGTGCTAGAAAAGGCCTCCAGATGGGATCTCGTGGTTCTTGTACTTGTGGTGGTGTAAAAAGTATTTCATGGACTCCTCTATTGGTTTCACGATTTTAGAGAATTTATAGAGGTGGAGTTAGGTCAAGCGGAGCCTCATGGTCCCCACAAGCCACCAGGGCGCGCCCTGGTGCCTTGTGGGCTACTGCTTAGGCTTCTCGTCCCCTCCTGAAGCTTCCAGGGTCTCTTATTGCCTGAAAAAAATCTCCAAAAATTTTCTAGGCATTTGGACTTCATTTGGTATTGATATTTTGCAAAGTCAAGAACAAGCAAAAAAATAACAACTAGCACTGGGCACTAAGTTAGTAGGATAGTCCCAAAGAATGATATATTGTTGCTTGAAAGTGTATATAAAGCATCTGAGATTGATAATATATAGCATGGAACAAGAAAAAATTATAGATACGTTGGAGACGTATCAAGCACCCCCAAGCTTAATTCCTGCTCGTCCTCGAGTAGGTAAATGATAAAAACAGAATTTTTGATGTGGAATGCTACCTAACATATTCATCATATATTCTTTTCTTTGTAGCATGGATATTTGGACTTGAATGATTCAAAGCAATAGTCTATAATTTGACATGAAAACATCAATACTCAAGCACATCAACAAGCAACAATGTCTTTTAAAATATCAATGTTAGAGAAAGCTATCCCTAGCCCATTATGCTCAATCATTGACCCATTAATGAAACACACTCAAATATTAGCTACATCCAATACACAAGTATGACAATACTGTTCCCTAGTTGGTGCTTTGTAAGAGAAGATGGAGACTCAAATAAAATAAAATTGCGTAAAAGTAAATAGATAGGCCATTCGCAGAGGGAAGCAAAGATTTGTAGAGGTGTCAGAGATCATAGCTTACATTTAGAGGTAAAATTATTTTGAGAGGCATGCTTTCTGTCAACGAAAACAACCAAGAATTCCCAAAATCTTGCATGCTAGAAAAATCATAGGCGGTTCCCAAACAGAAAATAAAGTTTATTTCCTCTCCACCATTCTTTCACAACCATGGCTAGTCGTATCCATGGGTGCCTTCCATACCAACACTTTCCAAGAAATTTATTATTATTAGCATATTGTTTTTCATTTCGGGACTGGGAATCCCTATTACTTGCCACACTTTCCATGTAATGATGAGTGAACAAACATGTAACGCCCTCGATGCGGCTATAGCTCCCACGTGTCGAGGCACGACTTAGAGGCATAACCGCATTGAAAGCAATGTCGCAAGTCGGGCAATCATTACAACATCCCATGTAATATATAATAAAAGGGGGAGATAACATAGTTGGCTTACACTCGCCACGTCACATCAGAGTACATAAATAACATCCATCAAACAAACACTCATGGCCCGACTACGGCGCCAAAATAGAAAAGAACCCAACATGCGACAAGGTCCTGAATCGATAACCCCAACTAGGCACCACTACTGATCATCTGGAAAGGACACGTAGTATCGCTGAGAGTCCTCGTCGAACTCCCACTTGAGCTCGTAATCGTCAACTGGAGCGGAATCACCTGGACCTGCATCTGGAGTTGTAGTAACTGTGAGCCACAGGGACTCAGCAATCTCACACCCACGCGAACAAGACTATTTAAGCTCATAGGAATGGATAAGGCAAATATAAGTGGAGTTGCAGCAGCGACTAGCATATGTGGTGGCTAACTTATACGCAAAAGAGAGCGAGAAGAGAAGGCGAAGCACGAGCGAGATGCTAAAGGAACATCCTGCGCAAGCATAACTCCAACACCGTGTCCACTTCCCGGACTCCGCCGAGAAGGGGCCATCACGGTAACACACACGGTTGATTTATTTTAATTAAGTTTAGTTCAAGTCATCTACAACCGGACGTTAACAAATTCCCATCCGCCCATAACCGCGGGCACGACTTTCGAAAGATCAATCCCTGCAGGGGGGTCCCAACTTAGCCCATAACAAGCTCTCACGGTCAACGAAGGAATAGACCTCCACCCAAGACACATCGATCAGACTCGGTATCTCGGTACAACAAGATGATTCGACAGGTTAAAACAAGTCCAGCAACACCGCCCGAATGTGCCGACAAATCCCGATAGGAGCTGCACATATCTCTTTCTCAGGGCACGCTCGGATAGGTCAAGCTACGAGTAAAACCAAACCTCAAGTTTCCCCGAGGTGGCCCCGCAGGCTGCCTGGTTCGGACCAACACTCAGAGGAGCACTGGCCGGGGGGGGGGGGGTTAAAATAAGATGACCCTCGGGCTCCGGAAACCCAAGGGAAAAAGAGGCTAGGTGGCAAATGGTAAAACCAATGTTGGGCATTGCTGGAAAAGCTTTAATCAAGGCGAACTATCAAGGGGTTCCCATTATAGCCCAACCGCGTAAGGGACGCACAATCCGGGAACATAACACCGATATGACGGAAACTAGGGCGGCAAGAGTGGAACAAATCACTAGGCGAGAGGCCGAGCCTTCCACCCTTTACCAAGTATATAGGTGCATTAAGATAACATAGCAATATAATGATATCCCAACAAGAATATAAATGTTCCAACAAGGAACGGCTCCAATCTTCACCTGCAACTAACAACGCTATAAGAAGGGCTGAGCAAAGCGGTAACATAGCCAATCAACGGTTTGCTAGGACAATGGTGGGTTAGGGGTTCAACATGGCAATTGGGAGGCTGACAAGCAAAAGGTAGGCATCGTAGCAGTGGCAAAGCAAAAGAGCGAGCAAACTAGCATAGCAAAGATAGTAGTGATTTCGAGGGTATGATCATCTTGCCTGCACAGTTGTCAGAGTTGACTGGATCCTCACAAGCAAACTCAACGGGCTCCTCGGTAGCGAACTCGTCTCCCGGCTCTACCCAAAGACAAACAAGCAACAAGGATACAATCAACCACGGGCAAGACCAAGCAATATGATGAAATGACGATATGCTATGCGGGATGCGATGCGGGATGCAAAATGCAAGATATAACAGAAAATGCATGAACCTGGCATCAACTTGGAAAACCAAGTGTTCCACTGGATAGAGGGGATGAAATCGCTTGAAAACGATGTAAAGATCATTGGAATCGGAGTTACGGTTTAGAAATGGCAAGCGTTTTAAGATATGACACCGGTCTGCGATTTACAGCAAGTAGGCATCTAAATGCAACGAAATGAACATGCTGCAGCCACCAAACATGAAAACAAAATACATGGCAGTGAAGTACACAAGATGGTTGACAAAACACTAGCACTGAGCCATAGGCAAATTCATCCATTAAGAGGTTCAAACAAGCATGGCTAAAACGCAAATGCAAAACAGATTTCAGACTTAGTGAAATTAACACTAGTCTGAAATTTCAGGTCACGATGCTCTCTTCGGAGCAGCAAAACAACATGATAGAGAACCTGAACATGACAAGTAAGAACATGGCATGGAGCTACTCATCAAGCTTAACAAAACACCCAAAGTGACCTGGGGCCAAAAGGGTTCACAAAATACTCTACCGAGCTCACGAACATCGCTCGAACACAATCAGTTTTCAGACTTAGTGAAAACTGAGACATGCTGAAATTTAACTCACGAAGGCATGTAAACGAGCTCGATGCACTCGCTACGGTGCAAGTCATGGCAAGGAAAGCATATAACCAGCAAGAAGGCACAAAGTGATAGCTACACATGGCAATAACAAAGGCATAGCATGCATGGAACACTAACGGTAGCATCGGCAAAATCGCAAACAAGTTGACGATCTGCCCAGATTAACAACGAAGCAAAAGTTGAGCTCGATTGAGTCAACCTAGAGCACTCCACATATGCAAACAAAGACATGGATGGATAGAGCATAACATAAATATGAAAACTCCCTTACTGATTATCCTCAAAAGAGGCACGGATCACTAGGAAACAAGCTGGACATATAGCATCATGAACTAAAATATCCCAGACTTAGTGAAAATCACTAAGTCCCTGAAATCTGCAATCTCAGGTACCCCTCTTCGCAAGCTTGCACAAGACAACACACACATCCTAAAAATGCATGGGTGACACCTCTGGAAAGAAGCCAAAATGCTTCACAATTCATCCCAAAGGGGCACAGGCATATCATGCACGAATTAAATATAGCAAAAAATGACAAGAGTGCATGATGAACTAACGGATCTGCAATTTAACTCACGAAGCCTCCTTCTTACAGCATTTAGGGTATCAAGATGACCTCAAATGCAATTGATGCAATGGAATGAAATGATATACATGTCGAGACGAAGATTTTGATATATCATACGCCCAAAACGGAGCTGCAACACACACGAGGCCTTTTCGGTCCCTCGGTTTACCGTTGGAGCATCAAACGAAGTCCAAATGATACTAAACTTGACAGGCGGTCTACCGGTAGTAAACCAAGGCCGCTTGGCAAGTCTCGGTCCAATCCGGAAATGTTTAATCCCCACACAAGAAAGAAAGCTAGAAATGACCACCGGAGGAGAACGAAGCGCCGGAATGCAAAACGGACAACGGGGAAAATGATCGAATACATGAGATGAACATGTATGCAAATGCAATGCACGTGATGACATGGTATGAGGTGCATGAAAACGAAAATAACACACGGAGACAAGGACCCGAACCCGAGAAATAAATATAACTTGACACCGGAAACGGCAAGAGTTGGAGTACAAATGGGGAAAGTTACATCTGGGGCGTTACAACACTCCACCACTACGAAAAGATCTCGTCCCGAGATCTAGGACTGAAAGAACTCCGGGTACTCAAAACGGAGGTGATCCTCGCGTTCCCAGGTAGCTTCACGGTCGGAATGGTGAGACCACTTGACTTTGAGAAATTTGATTGACTTGTTGCGAGTCTTGCGTTCAGTCTCTTCAAGAATAGCAACTGGGTGCTCACGATAGGAGAGATCTTCTTGGAGCTCAATGTCCTCGAAGTTGACGGTGCGGTCAGGAGTCTTGAAGCACTTTCGAAGCTGAGAGACGTGGAACACATCATGAACATTTGCAAAGTTTGAAGGAAGCTCGAGTTGATAGGCGAGGTCGCCTCTCTTGCTGACAATCTTGAAAGGTCCCACGTATCTAGGGGCAAGCTTCCCTTTGATACCGAAGCGACGAGTACCTTTCATAGGAGAGACGCGGAGGTAAACATGATCTCCGATCTCAAAAACCAGATCACGGTGCTTACTATCATAGTAGCACTTCTGGTGGGACTGGGCTGCTTTGAGGTTATCACGAATGACTTTGCACATTTCTTCTGCTTCTGTGATTAAGTCATTACCCAGCAGCTGACGTTCACCGGTTTCAGACCAGTTGAGAGGGGTACGGCACTTCCTGCCATATAGAATTTCAAAAGGGGCTTTGCCCGAACTTGCTTGAAAGCTGTTGTTGTATGAGAATTCAGCATGAGGAAGACAGTCCTCCCACTTCATGCCGAAAGAAATCACACAAGCCCTGAGCATGTCTTCGAGAATCTGGTTGACACGCTCGACTTGACCGCTTGTTTGAGGATGGAAAGCTGTGCTGAAGCGGATGTTGGTGCCCATGGCCTTCTGAAAAGAATCCCAAAACTTGGAGGTAAAGATGCTGCCACGGTCTGAAGATATCACTTGAGGAATACCGTGCAGAGAGACAATGCGAGAGGTATAGAGTTCCACCAATTGAGCTGCAGTGATTGACTCTTTGATAGGCAGAAAATGAGCCACTTTGGTGAGCTTGTCGATAACGACGAATATAGCATCATTGCCACGCTTGGACTTTGGAAACCCAGTCACGAAGTCCATTTCAATGTGGTCAAACTTCCATTCTGGAATGGCAAGAGGTTGGAGGAGACCAGCTGGCCTTTGGTGTTCTGCCTTCACTCTTCTGCAGACATCACATTCATTCACGAATTGAGCGATCTCGCGCTTCATTCGAGTCCACCAATAAGCTTGCTTGAGGTCCTGATACATCTTCGTACTACCAGGGTGGATGGAGAGGAGAGAGTTGTGAGCCTCGTTCATGATCACCTTACGAAGTTCACCTTTGGGCACAACAATTCGATCCTCGAAGAAGAGAGCGTCCTTGTCATCAAGTCGGTAGCACTTGTACTTGGACTGACTCTTTGCAATACCAATCTTCACCTTCTTCACCATAGCATCAAGAAGTTGGGCTTGGCGAATCTGGTCTTCTAAGGTAGGAGAGACTTGAAGGTTGGCGAGGAAACCTTGAGGAACAACTTGCAGATTAAGTTTGCGGAAAGCTTCACAAAGCTCGGGTTGATAAGGCTTGAGAATCAGACTGTTGCAATATGCTTTTCTGCTCAAAGCGTCAGCAATTACATTAGCCTTGCCTGGAGTATACTCGATACTCGGATTGTACTCTTGAATCATTTCGACCCATCGAGTCTACCTGAGGTTGAGATTAGGCTGAGTGAAGATGTACTTGAGACTCTTGTGATCAGTGAAAATATCCACTTTCCTTCCCAATAGAAGATGTCTCCAAGTCAACAAAGCGTGCACAACTGCTGCCAACTCGAGATCATGAGTGGGGTAGTTCTTCTCATTAGGCTTCAACTGGCGAGAGGTATAAGCAACAACTTTCTTCTCTTGCATCAGTACAGCACCGAGACCTTGGAGAGAGGCATCACAAAAGACCTCGTACGGCTTGGTTTCATCAGGTGGAGTCAGAACTGGAGCAGTGACCAATTTCTCTTTCAAAGAGTTGAAAGCAATATCACACTCCGGAGACCAAACGTACTTGACGTGCTTCTGAAGAAGATTTGAGAGAGGCTTGGCGATCTTAGAAAAGTTTTCAACGAATCTTCTGCAATAGCTTGCAAGACCGAGGAAACTGCGGAGTTGCTTCACGTTCTGAGGAGGTTCCCAATTCACAATTGCGGACACCTTCTCAGGATTCACGGAAATGCCCTTGGCAGAGATGATATGACCAAGATAAAGAACCTCATCGAGCCAAAATTCACACTTGGAGAACTTGGCGTAGAACTGATGTTCCCTGAGCTTGTCAAGAACCAAACGCAAGTGCTTGGCATGATCTTCCTTGTTCTTCGAGAAAACCAGAATGTCGTCGAGATAGACCAAAACGAATTCATTGGTGTAGGGGTTGAAGATGAAGTTCATCATGCGAGAGAACGTCGGAGGAGCGTTGGCGAGGCCAAAAGACATGACGGTGTATTCATATGAACCAAAGCTTGTCCTGAACGCCGTCTTGGGAATATCTTGCTCACGAATACGAATCTGATGATAACCCATACGGAGATCAAGCTTGGAGAATACTTGAGCACCCTTGAGTTGTTCGAACAGCTCATTGATGTTGGGAAGTGGGTATTTGTTCTTGATGGTCTTCTTGTTTACTGGACGGTAATCAACACAAAGTCGACTCGATCCATCCTTCTTCTTCACAAAAAGAACACCACAACCCCACGGAGAAGTACTAGGCCGAATGAGACCCAATCTTTCTTGCTCATCGAGTTGTTTCTTCAACTCCTTCAACTCTTCGGGGCCGAGCTTGTAGGGACGTTTGCACACAGGTTCCGTACCGGGCTCAAGTTCAATAACAAATTCAACCGGCCGGTTTGGAGGCATCCCTGGAAGTTCTTCTGGAAAGACGTCTTGATATTCGCAAACGACAGGAATCTGCGAAATAGCATCCAATTCACCCTTCCCATTGAGAGAAAACAATCGGATGGTATTATTCCGAGCAGCAAAGACAATTACATCCTCAGACGAATGAGTCAATTGAATCTGCCTGGCTGCACAATCAAGCCGAGCTTTATGCTTAGAGAGCCAGTCCATCCCGAGAATAAGGTCGATATCAGAGTTACCAAGAACCATAGGAGAAGCAAGAAACTTGAAATCGCCCATCGTGATAGCGACATCTGGCACCTCCAGACTTGCGCTCAAACGTTTGCCAGGAGAAATGATATCCATATGTTTACCCAAATGAGAAGAAACGAACTCATGCTTGGTAAAAAATGGCTTTGACATGAAACAATGCGATGCACCCGTGTCAAAAAGAACTTTTGCAGGAATATCATTAATAGGAAGGTTACCCATAATGACATCTGAAGAATCCTCAGCCTGAGCTGCATTCAGCATATTGACCTTGGCGTGCTTGGGATTATGCTTGACCACAGCTGTACTTGCCGATCTGACAGGAGGAGGAGGAGGAAGACGCCTCTGGTTGGTACACTTGTTGGCATAGTGACCCTTCTGTTGGCACTTGTTGCACGTGACCTCTGAAAGCGGACGGTGATACGGAGCACTCGATCTTGGAGCTTGAGATGAAGACTTGTTCTGAAAGCCTGGGTTGGGTGGGTGGGAGAAACCACTGCCACCTTTGCTCTTCTGCTGATACGGCTGACGGAACGGAGGAGGAGGAAGCCAGAACTTCTGCTGCTTGACCACTTGAGTAGAGGAAGAAGGAGTAACATCTCTGGCACGCTTCCTGGAAGCATCACATCTCATCTGAGCAGCCTCTTGCTTCAGTGCCATGTTGTAGAACTCATCGTATCTCAACGGCTCAAAGAGGACAAGAGCGAGCTGAATTTCCTCACGAAGACCACCCCTGAACTGATAGATCATGCTCTTCTCATCAGGAACATCCTGCTTGGCAAAACGGGCGAGCTTCTGGAACAACTTGTTGTAGTCATAGACAGACAAAGAGCCTTGCTTCAGATTGCGGAATTCCTGACGCTTACTCTCAACCACACTTTGAGGGATGTGATGAGCGCGGAAATCTTGACGGAAATCGTCCCAAGTGATAACACGTCCACCTCTGGAATCCTTGTACTGCTGGAACCACTCTGCAGCCTGATCTTTGAGCTGGAAAGAAGCGAACTTGACGAAATCTTCAGGCCTGACGTTGCTACATTCAAAATGCTTGCCCAGATCCACTAGCCAATCGTCAGCATCGGTAGCCTCAACACAACCGCTGAACGTCTTTGGGCCATTAGCAAGGAACTGGTTCAGAGTAGCAAAGTGGTGCTGATTATGGCCTTGATTCCCTTGACTGCCTTGATTGCGCTCTTGAAGGATTTGCATGATCAACTGTGTGTTTGCATTAGTAGCGGCCATCACAGCTTGCCATGCTTCCGGAGGAGGCGGAGGTGGAGGCGGATTAGGATTCGGAGTCGTGCGCGTTGGAGGAGCCATCCTGAAGAGGTTGACCACCATTAGCACATAGATAGACAACAATATAGAAGCTGAATCCAACGGAATGAAAATTGCAACATATAGTCTTCACATCCGAACAAAATGAACGAATGCATTCCTCTTCAAATGGTCACATATCCATAAATTGAGAAGCCACGAAGAATTAAGGAAGAGAAATAATTCAACAAGGTACGGATCAAGAACGAATAATCGGTAAGAAATCCCAATCTCAAACCAATATCCGTGGAAGAAGAACTAGAGCTACTAGAATTCCCACCTATGAAACTCCCGAACCTTTCCGGTTATGCAATCAGGTGTTGGGGATACAGGGGAAGCACAATATCTCACCCAAACTAGCAAATCCTACATCCAGCTGTATCCATCCTTCAACACATAACCAGGAAAACTTCGGAAACCATCTACCTCAACCTTCGAAAAGCATCCGTTATACAAGTTATGGCGATACTCCCGAACTCCCGCCCCAGTACTGGGTGGCGTCGAGGTTATCTCACCAACGAACTGCATAAAAGAGATTTTCGATGTCGGCGAACATATCTCAAGTATACCAGAATTGCAACGATAAAATTGTGACGACAACACCTCGGAGCTCAACTCCCCGGGACACTGCCACAACCCCTAAAGACAGGAGGCACCAAGAACAATGTTCTCGTCACAAAACCATCGGAACAAAACCAAGATACTCGCGTGATCCTAAAAAAATTTTAGTGAAATTTGAGAAGAGAAGAGTCAAAACTCTACGCCAGGATGCCTTACCAGAGCGATGAGGAGACTGGGAAGTAAAAAGAATTCCTAAGCTCTCCGATATATAATTCCTAAGGACTCAAAACATTTTTCTAGACACAACTCGGCTGCTAAAAACGATCAAGCAATGGGGCTCCTAAGGTCGGGGAAGGCTCTGATTACCAACTTGTAACGCCCTCGATGCGGCTATAGCTCCCACGTGTCGAGGCACGACTTAGAGGCATAACCGCATTGAAAGCAATGTCGCAAGTCAGGCAATCATTACAACATCCCATGTAATATATAATAAAAGGGGGAGATAACATAGTTGGCTTACACTCGCCACGTCACATCAGAGTACATAAATAACATCCATCAAACAAACACTCATGGCCCGACTACGGCGCCAAAATAGAAAAGAACCCAACATGCGACAAGGTCCTGAATCGATAACCCCAACTAGGCACCACTACTGATCATCTGGAAAGGACACGTAGTATCGCTGAGAGTCCTCGTCGAACTCCCACTTGAGCTCGTAATCGTCAACTGGAGCGGAATCACCTGGACCTGCATCTGGAGTTGTAGTATCTGTGAGCCACAGGGACTCAGCAATCTCACACCCACGCGATCAAGACTATTTAAGCTCATAGGAATGGATAAGGCAAATATATGTGGAGCTGCAGCAAGCGACTAGCATATGTGGTGGCTAACTTATACGCAAAAGAGAGCGAGAAGAGAAGGCGAAGCACGAGCGAGAAGCTAAAGGAACATCCTGCGCAAGCATAACTCCAACACCGTGTCCACTTCCCGGACTCCGCCGAGAAGGGGCCATCACGGTAACACACACGGTTGATTCATTTTAATTAAGTTTAGTTCAAGTCATCTACAACCGGACGTTAACAAATTCCCATCCGCCCATAACCGCGGGCACGGCTTTCGAAAGATCAATCCCTGCAGGGGGGTCCCAACTTAGCCCATAACAAGCTCTCACGGTCAACGAAGGAATAGACCTCCACCCAAGACACACCGATCAGACTCGGTATCTCGGTACAACAAGATGATTCGACAGGTTAAAACAAGTCCAGCAACACCGCCCGAATGTGCCGACAAATCCCGATAGGAGCTGCACATATCTCTTTCTCAGGGCACGCTCGGATAGGTCAAGCTACGAGTAAAACCAAACCTCAAGTTTCCCCGAGGTGGCCCCGCAGGCTGCCTGGTTCGGACCAACACTCAGAGGAGCACTGGCCCGGGGGGGGTTAAAATAAGATGACCCTCGGGCTCCGGAAACCCAAGGGAAAAAGAGGCTAGGTGGCAAATGGTAAAACCAATGTTGGGCATTGCTGGAAAAGCTTTAATCAAGGCGAACTATCAAGGGGTTCCCATTATAGCCCAACCGCGTAAGGGACGCACAATCCGGGAACATAACACCGATATGACGGAAACTAGGGCGGCAAGAGTGGAACAAAACACTAGGCGAGAGGCCGAGCCTTCCACCCTTTACCAAGTATATAGATGCATTAAGATAACATAGCAATATAATGATATCCCAACAAGAATATAAATGTTCCAACAAGGAACGGCTCCAATCTTCACCTGCAACTAACAACGCTATAAGAAGGGCTGAGCAAAGCGGTAACATAGCCAATCAACGGTTTGCTAGGACAATGGTGGGTTAGAGGTTCAACATGGCAATTGGGAGGCTGACAAGCAAAAGGTAGGCATCGTAGCAGTGGCAAAGCAAAAGAGCGAGCAAACTAGCATAGCAAAGATAGTAGTGATTTCGAGGGTATGATCATCTTGCCTGCACAGTTGTCAGAGTTGACTGGATCCTCACAAGCAAACTCAACGGGCTCCTCGGTAGCGAACTCGTCTCCCGGCTCTACCCAACAAGACAAACAAGCAACAAGGATACAATCAACCACGGGCAAGACCAAGCAATATGATGAAATGACGATATGCTATGCGGGATGCGATGCGGGATGCAAAATGCAAGATATGACAGGAAATGCATGAACCTGGCATCAACTTGGAAAACCAAGTGTGCCACTGGATAGAGGGGATGAAATCGCTTGAAAACGATATAAAGATCATTGGAATCGGAGTTACGGTTTGGAAATGGCAAGCGTTTTAAGATATGACACCGGTCTGCGATTTACAGCAAGTAGGCATCTAAATGCAACGAAATGAGCATGCTACAGCCACCAAACATGAAAACAAAATACATGGCAGTGATGTACACAAGATGGTTGACAAAACACTAGCACTGAGCCATAGGCAAATTCATCCATTAAGAGGTTCAAACAAGCATGGCTAAAACGCAAATGCAAAACAGATTTCAGACTTAGTGAAATTAACACTAGTCTGAAATTTCAGATCACGATGCTCTCTTCGGAGCAGCAAAACAACATGATAGAAAACCTGAACATGACAAGTAAGAACATGGCATGGAGCTACTCATCAAGCTTAACAAAACACCCAAAGTGACCTGGGGCCAAAAGGGTTCACAAAATACTCTACCGAGCTCACGAACATCGCTCGAACACAATCAGTTTTCAGACTTAGTGAAAACTGAGACATGCTGAAATTTAACTCACGAAGGCATGTAAACGAGCTCGATGCACTCGCTACGGTGCAAGTCATGGCAAGGAAAGCATATAACCAGCAAGAAGGCACAAAGTGCTAGCTACACATGGCAAGAACAAAGGCATAGCATGCATGGAACACTAACGGTAGCATCGGCAAAATCGCAAACAAGTTGACGATCTGCCCAGATTAACAACGAAGCAAAAGTTGAGCTCGATTGAGTCAACCTAGAGCACTCCACATATGCAAACAAAGACATGGATGGATAGAGCATAACATAAATATCAAAACTCCCTTACTGATCATCCTCAAAAGAGGCACGGATCACTAGGAAACAAGCTGGACATATAGCATCATGAACTAAAATATCCCAGACTTAGTGAAAATCACTAAGTCCCTGAAATCTGCAATCTCAGGTACCTCTCTTCGCAAGCTTGCACAAGACAACACACACATCCTAAAAATGCATGGGTGACACCTCTGGAAAGAAGACAAAATGCTTAACAATTCATCCCAAAGGGGCACAGGCATATCATGCACGAATTAAATATAGCAAAAATGACAAAAGTGCATGATGAACTAACGGATCTGCAATTTAACTCACGAAGCCTCCTTCTAACAGCATTTTGGGTATCAAGATGACCTCAAATGCAAATGATGCAATGGAATGAAATGATGTACATGTCGAGGCGAAGATTTTGATATATCATACGCCCAAAACGGAGCTACGGTTGCAAAGTTACGGGACCTCGAACAGAGCAACATGGATCAAAATTTCAGGACTTAGCAAAAAAAATCGGGGTTAGGGTTTACTGTTCACGCGACCGGATCCAGATCGGGATCGCGGCGCGGAAGCCGAGGCGGCGCCGGCGGCGGAGCTCGAGCTCGCCGGAGGAGGGGAGGCCGGCGAGGCGGCGGGGAGAGGCCGGGGCGACGCCGGGGGAGGCCGGTGGCGGCGCCCGGCGGCGGTGGACGCGGCCCGCGCCCGGCGAGGGCGGCGGCGGCCGGCGCCGATGCTCCCGGGCGGCGAGGGAGCCGCGGGCGGCGGCGCGGAGGCGGCGGCGGCCGGCCGCGGGGAAGAGGCGGCGAGGCGACGCGAGGGCGGCGGCGGGGCGACGCGGGCTCGGAGGGCCCCGCGTGGGCCTGCGGGCCGGCGGCGGTGGCGATGTGGTCCTGCCACGTGGCGCGACCCGGCTGGCTGAGGCGGGCGGCGGCGGACGTTGTCCGGCCGGGGCGGACACGTCCGTCGGCGCGGATCTGGCGGGGATGATTTTTTTTTAGGGTTTCGGGGAGAGGGAGAGATCCGAAAACGGAGGGGTGTATATATAGGCATAGAGGGAGCTAGGAGAGTCCAAATGAGGTGCGGTTTTCGCCCACACGATCGTGATCGAACGACCGAGACGATGGAGCAGAGTTTGGTGGGTTTTGGGCCAAATTTGGGGGGTGTTGGGCTGCAACACACACGAGGCCTTTTCGGTCCCTCGGTTAACCGTTGGAGCATCAAACGAAGTCCAAATGATACGAAACTTGACAGGCGGTCTACCGGTAGTAAACCAAGGCCGCTTGGCAAGTCTCGGTCCAATCCGGAAATGTTTAATCCCCACACAAGAAAGAAAGCTAGAAATGACCACCGGAGGAGAACGAAGCGCCGGAATGCAAAACGGACAACGGGGAAAATGATCGAATGCATGAGATGAACATGTATGCAAATGCAATGCACGTGATGACATGGTATGAGGTGCATGAAAACGAAAACAACACACGGAGACAAGGACCCGAACCCGAGAAATAAATATAACTTGACACCGGAAACGGCAAGAGTTGGAGTACAAATGGGGAAAGTTACATCTGGGGCGTTACAAAACACTCATTGTGAGAATAAAATACCTAGCATGGAAAATATTGGCCACCCCTTGCCGCTTCATGAGCGGTACGGGCACACACAACAAAAATTCATTTTGAAAACTTAGAGTTGGCACATGCTAATTTACTTAGAATGGCATGGCAATACCGCATATAGGTAGGTATGGTGGACTCATTTGGTACAACTTTGGGTTTAAGGATTTGGATGCACAAGCAGCATTCCTGCTTAGTACAAGTGAAGGCTAGCAAATAGATTGAGAAGCGACCAACCAAAAAAAACAGTCATAAACGCGCATTGAACATAATTAACACTGAATAATGCACCACAAGTAGGATATAACTTCGTCGCATAACTATTAACTTTATGTGCTTGCATAGGGAACCATAAACTTTAACACCAATATTCTTACTAAAGCATACTTCCTCACCAACATGACTCACATATTACTTTCTCCATATCGCAAAACTATTGCAAGGAATCAAGTTTATCATATCCAATGATCTATGTCAAAGTTTTTATTATATCCCCGTTGGATATCCATCACTTTGGGACCAAATTCATATCTTGTGCAAACTACCATTCCTATTATAAACTCTCAAAAAGATATAAGTTAGGCCTGAGAGTGCAATTATTTCTTCAAAACATTTCAACTCTAAAAATAATATAAGTGAAGTATGAGAGTGCATTTCTTTCAAATATAATTATATCAACTCTCAAAATAATGTAAGTCAATCATGAGAGTGCATTTATTTAAAATATAACCACTGCGTGCTCAAAAAGATTTAAGTGAAGTACTAGAGCAGCTGCCTAGCTCAAAAGATTTAAGTGAAGCACATAGAGTATTCTAACAAATCATGATAAGCATGTGGCTCTCTCAAACAAGTGTGTTCAGCAAGGATGATTGTGTCAAACTAAAAATCAAAACAAGCAAAGACTCATATAATACAAGGCGCTCCAAGCAAAACTCATGATATGTGATGAATAAAAATATAGCTCCAAGTAAAGTTACCGATGATCGTTAGAAGAAAGAGGGGATGCCTTCCGGGGCATCCCCAAGCTTAGTTGCTTGGGAGTCCTTGAATATTACCTTAGGGTGCCTCCGGTATCCTGAAGCTTAGGCTCTTGCCACTCCTTATTCCTTCATCCATCGTGATCTCACCCAAAACTTGAAACCTTCAATCACACAAAACTTAAGAAACCTTCATGAGAACCCTTAGTATAATAATGCAAACCACCATTTTAAGTACTGTTGTAACCCACACATATTTTGTTATTGCATTATACCTAATGTATTCTAACTTTACCATGGCCTATACCCCCCCCCCCGATACAATCCATAGATTCATCAAAATAAGCACACAACGCAACGAAAACAGAATCTGTCAAAAGCTGAATAGTCTCTAGCAATCTGAACATTGACCATATTTCTGTAACTCCAAAAAATCTTTAAAAAATAGGAAAATGGGAAATTTTTATATCAGTTATTTAAAAAAAATAGAGCAAAATCATGTTACTGTGAATTTACCAAATTCCAGAATTAAGCACAAAAGTTTCTATTTTTTAACAGAATCAAGTCAACTATCACCCAAACCATCCTAAAGTCTTTACTTGGCACAAACACTAATTAAAACATAAAAATCACAATCATAGCAGTAGCATAATTGTGTGTTTATTAAAAAAATAGAAAAGAAGCAAAAAATTAAGGGATAACTATTGGGTTGCCTCTCAACAAGCGTTATTGTTTTATGCCCCTAGCAAGGCATGATGCATAGTTTCAAGTGTTGTCATCTTTGGTTTTAGTTCCATAGGTGGCCCTCATGATTGAATCATATGGTGGCTTAACTCTAGTTATAGGGAAGTGTTCCATACCCTTCTTTAAGGGAAACTGAAATTTAATATTCCCTTCTTTCATGTCAATAGCGACACCTATAGTTCGTAAGAACGGTTTACCAAGTATTATGGGGCAAGACGGATTGCAATCAATGTCAAGTACAATAAAGTCAACGGGAACATCGTTCCTATTTGCAAAAATAATACCATCATTAATTCTACCCAAAGGCTTTTTAATAGTAGAATCCGCCAAGTGTGAATTAAGAGAACATTCATCCATATTGGTAAACCTAGCACATCACATAGAGATTTCGGAATTGTGGACACACTAGCACCCAAATCACATAAAGCATTGCACTCATAATCTTTAATCTTTGATTTTAATGGTGGGTTCTCATTCATCATATAATTTTCTAGGAATTGAAATCTCTAATCCTAGCTTTTCTTCTAAATCTTTCATCATCGCTTCTATAATATATTTAGTAAAAGCTTTATTTTGTTCATAGGCATATTGGATGAATTTAGCATGGATTCCAACAAATAAATACACTCAATCAAAGAAAAACTATCATAATTAAAATCTTGGTAATCCAAGAGAGTGGGCACATCACTAGTTAAAGTTTTTACCTCTTTAAACCCACTTTTAGTAATTTTTTCATCAAGTTTTTCACCCTCAAAATCATGAGGACGCCTTCCAGCTAAAGTTGACTCTTCTTCAGTCCCCTTATCATCAATTTTAATATTACTAAACAAAGAATCAATAGAAGAAACACTAATCATTTTAACCTCTTCATTATTTCTAAGGAAAAAATCATGGAGAAATGCTTTCTCTAAAAATTCTGGTTTTGCTCTTAGCCTAGCGCTTATTTTCTTACTCTCATCCATTGAGACATATAAAACTTTAGTTGAATCATTAATATAAACCTTAGGTGGCAAAATTTTAGTCTTAAGATTTTCCACATCATGAATAATTCTATCAATGCTCCTAAACATATCATCAATTTTACTCAATTTTTCTTCTATCATAGTGTTGAAAACTTTTTGAGCATTGATATTTTTTTTAATATTATTTTCAAGATCAGAGGGCATCCTATTATTATTATTATTATTATTATTATTATTATTATTATTATTATTATAAGAATTGCCATAATTATTAGAGGAATTTACATGAAATGGCCTAGGATTAAAATTACCTCTATAAGCATTACTATTAAAATTGTTTCGCGAGACAAAATTCACATCTACCGGATCATTATTTTGCTCAATCAGAGTGGACAAAGGCACATCATTAGGGTCAATAGGAGCATTTTTACTAGCAATCAATTTCATAAGTGCATCAACTTTATCACTCAAAGTATTGATTTCTTCAACCGAATTCACTTTTTTACAAGTAGGAGCTCTTTTAGTATGCCGTTGTGAATAATTTGCCATAATATTATCAAGCAATTTAGTAGCTTCATCCAAATTAATTTCCATAAAAATACCACCCGGTGCGGAATCTAAAAGAATTTTAGAGACAAAATTCAATCCCGCCTAAATTTTTTGTATGATCATTCACAAATTTAAACCATGAGTAGGGAAATTTCTTATCATTAGTTTCATCCTTTCCCAAGATTGTGCAACATGTTCATGCTCAAGTTTCTTGAAATTCATAATTTGATTTCTGGGGTAAATAATTTTCACAGGAGGAAAATACTTAGTAAAGCATCTTTGCACCTATCCCAAGAATCAATACTATTTTGTAGTAAAGATGAAAACCATATTTTTGGACGATCCTACAAAGAGAACATGAATAATTTTATTTCCACAAATCATTGTCCACATCTTTTTTCTTTTTCATATCACACAGTTCTACAAAAGTGTTTAGATGGGACGGTACATCCTCATTAGGATTACCGGAATATTGTTCTTTCATAACAATATTCAATAAAGCGGCATTAATATCATACGACTCCGCACTAGCGGCGGGAGGAGCAATTGGAGTACTAAGAAAAGCATTATTATTAGTATTAGAAAAATCACACAATTTTATATTTTCTTGAGACATCGTGACTACACAAACAAGATAACAAGCAAGCAAATAAGCAAACAAGAAAAAGGTGAACGGAAAATATTTTTTGTATTTTTGTAAAAAAGCTTTTTAGAAGTGGGGGAGATGAAAACGAGAGGCAAATGACAAATAATGTAAATGCAAGGAGATGAAAGTTTATGCGTAGGTACTTGATAGTTGTTGATGGTGTCTCCCTGGCAACGGTGACAGAAATTCTTTCTGCTACTTGTGAGTTGTGTTGGGATTTCCACGAAGAGGAGATGATGAAGCAGTACAATAGAGATAAGTCTTTCCCTCAGTTATGAAACCAAGTTATCAATCTAGTAGGAGAACCAAGTAACACTATGTAAACAACACATGCACACAAACAACAAATACTTGCAACCAAACGCGTAGAGGGGTTGTCAATCCATCAACGATTATGAGCAAGATTAAATTGTATAGCTTTTGATAGATAGATCAGACAAAAATACAAAATAAAAAAATTACAGCAAAGGTATTTTTAGTTTTAATATATGATAAAAGATAGACCCAGGGGCCATAGTTTTCACTAGAGACTTCTCTAAAAAAACAGCATACAATGGGTAAACAAATTATTGTTGGGCAGTTGATAGAAAAGAAAATAATTATGACGATATCCAAGGTAATAGGCATCACGTCTGAGACAAGTAGACCGAAATGATTCTGTATCTACTACTATTACTCCACACATCGACCGTTATCCAGCATGCATCTAGTGTATTAAGTTCATGGAAAAACAAAGTAACGCCTTAAGCAAGATGACATGATGTAGACAAGATAAACTCACATAGGAATAAACCCCATCTTTTTAGCCTTAATAGCAATGATACATACGTGTCATGTCCCTTTCTGTCACTGGGATTGAGCACCGTGAGATCGAACCCATTACAAAGCACCTCTTCCCATGGCAAGATAAATTAATCTAGTTGACCAAACCAAACTAATAAATTGGAGAAGAAATACAAAACTATATTAATCATGCATAAAAGAATTCAGAGAAAACTCAAATAATATTCATGGATAGATCTGATCATAAACTCACAATTCATCGGATCCAAATAAACACACCGCAAAAAGTCACTATATCAAATAGATCTCCAAGAACACCGAGGAGAACATTGGATTGAAGATCAAAAAGAGAGAAGAAGTCATCTAGCTACTAACTATAGACCCATAGGTCTGTGGTAAACTACGCACGCGTCATCTGAGGGGCAACAAGGATGATGAAGAACCCCTCCATGATCGATTCCCCCTCCGGCAGAGTGCCGAAAAAGGCCTCGAGATGGGACCTCATGATTATGAAACTTGTGGCAGTGAAAAAATTATTTCGTGGACTCCTCTGTTGGTTTCACGATTTCAGAGCATTAATAGAGTCGAAGTTAGGTTAAGCGGAGCCTCATGGGCGCCACAAGCCACCAGGGCACGCCCTGGTGCCTTGTGGGCTACTGCTCTGGCTTCTCATCCCCTCCCGAAGCTTCCAGGGTCTCTTATTGCCAGAAAAAAAATCTCCAAAAAGTTTCATGGCGTTTGGACTATGTTTTGTACTGACATTTTGCAAAGTCAAAAACAAGCAAAAAATAGTAACCGACACTCGGCACTAAGTTAGTAGGTTAACCTTAAAAATGATATAGTGTTCCTTTAATGTGTATATAAAACATCCAAAATTAATAACATAATTGAATGGAACAGTAAAAAATTATAGATATGTTGAAGGTGTATCAGACGCTGAGAGGGAGCACCAAACCTGGGACCGCGAAGCCACCCCCGTGGCACATGGCTCTTGTGGGACGAGGCCGCCCTGGCCCGTTCGCATGCCATTGATGCACGTTCTGCCTGGCCACATTTGGGACTGTGCGGACGCCCCTAACGTCAGCGATGGCGGCACATGGTCGGAGAAGGATGAGGCTGCCCAGGCCCGTTTGCATGTCATCAAGGCCTGTTCTGCTCGTCCACATTTGGGATTCCACGGCCGCCCCTGACGTCGACGATGGCACATGATAGGAGAGGATGAGGCTACCCTGGCCCGTTTCCGCTCCATTGAGGCCCACAAAGCCGCATTCCATGTCAGCAAGTCTGTCACGGCCACCGCAACTAGTCTCACTTATGTGTTGTAGTTAATTTTCTATATGTGCTAAGTCGTCATGCGACTCATTTCTATCCTTCTATATGAATGGAATCCGGTACTCCTCCCACCCGTCCATATTACTTGCCGCCCGATACATCTGTTTGAGCAACAAGTAACATGGATCGGAGGGAGTACTTTAGTTTCAACATCGCTTGTAGAATCCATTTCAATGAATCACATGTTTGTTGCGTGTGGGCTGGAGGAGAATTGGCGAAGAAAGAGTTAGCCAGTGGAAGAAAATTTTAAAGGATGTATTATAGCGATTTCGAGTTTGTGCGTAGAGCCCCTATAATTTATAGCGATCACCTCCACAACGATAATGGTGATAAAAAATATGGCGCATCTGTATAGAGTTGCTCTTAAGGCATTTCTAACCGATCTCCTAAAAATAGCGGAGGATCCGGCGGATTAAACCCTTAGTAGAGTATTTTTACTCCATTAAGATTTATTCGGACCTAGTTGATCCCCTATATATAATGGAGTAAAAATAAATTTGCATAAATTCAACCTGGTTTCAACCGAAATTTGCATTAATTTAAACATAAGTTCAATCTAGTCTTAACAACCAAAATTTAGACATAAAACTAAACTTAAATCTTGACATGGTAGAGGTCAAGCCAATCTTGCCTCGACATGCCACCGCCCATTGGGTTCGGGCCGGTGTAGTCGTCGTCGTTGTCGGGGAAGATGCGCCGCCACTCCTCGGCTTCCAGCTCCTTCTCGTTCTGGTCGTCATCGTTGTTTCCTTGCACCTCATCGTCGGAGATGATGATGACCTCCCCACCATGCTCCGCGAATATTGCCCGCTCCGCCTCCACAAGCTCGGGGTGCTGGCAACGGAGGTCCGCCATGTACGCTTCTTCGGCGGCCTCCGCCGCAAGGCGCTCCCTCGCCTCCCGGTCCTCTGAGCCATCGACACACTCACCACATCCAGCGCGGGCGGAACAATGTGGACATGAGCCATCCAAAACAGGAAGTTGAGCCTCGCGGCGGAGCCGTGGAACCGGACTTGCCACCGGTTGTATTCGAGTGCGGCAAGGTCCACCATGTGGAACGACCCAATCCACTTCTTCGCGTGGGTCTCCCGGTCGTTGATCTGCGCCACCAATGTCCCCATGCGCGATGGCGGACACCGAAGTATTTCCTCTGCGGCTCCCTCGGCGGAGGGAGGTCCGGAAAGTCGGTGAAGTGGGCGGGGGCATGGCGGCATGGATCTGCGCTGCAGATCGGCGGCGGGGAGCGACGGCGAAGGGACCCAGTCATTGGAAGGTGGGAGGCGTCGAGGAACGGCGGGGATGGAGAGGAGAAGAGGTAGAGGTGGAAGAGGAGGCGAAGTGGATATTTTTTTTTTTGCTCGTCCGCCGAACGGGGGAAGTAAATATAGGGAGGTGAGCGGCGGCTGAGGATAATTGTTACTCCTCTAATGCCGATTGTGGATCGGTTAGGTTTCGGTTAAAGGAGTAATAACATGTTATTGGGGGTCTTTTTTTTATGCGGAATGGTTATTGGGGATCGGTTAGAAATGCCCTTGCATGGATATGGGCGATACAACATGGTAAGGTTTTTTTTCTCTCTTTCTATTTTGCGGGTAACAAAGGTAAGGATTATCCATATTACATGTGCTATTAAAAGTACGTGGGCAGATTGGATACGCCCAAAACCAAATCTGAGCATGTCACCTATATTCCAGCCAGTTGCAGAAGGATCATTAGCAGAGTACCTGATACCCCTGAATCCGAATAAAAACGATGAGCTCAGCCATGCCCAGAATCTCGCAAGCAAAGCATCCCGGTAGTGCTCGTTGACACAGGAGAGGCAAGGGCTCCTGTCGACGTGGTTTCGGGCTTGTGGCCACCAACATCCCTTCATTTTGGGCTGCTCTGCGTAGCGCACACACATCGCACTTGTTTCCACAGGTAGTATCTTCAGGCGGGAGAAACAAGGAGAACCAAGAACCAGATGCCACGCTCGCCATATCCATGAACCTTCAACGCTGGGTGATTCCTTCCTCACTGTTCCATGTGCATACTTGCGTAGCGAGCACTAGCTACAGCTCTACGAGACAATACCAGTACGAATCTGTGATCTGAGATATTCGTGGCTGCTAGCCACAGAAGCGAATCCTTGGACGCTGTCACACCATCTGTTCAAGTTTGTGTATCCGCTGAAACTTTCCAGATATGTGGAATCCGGTGGATTCTACTGACGGCTGATGCATCACGCATTCGCCCAAGGTTCCCCTAGAATATTTGAGGTTGGATGCAGCGAGGTTTTTGCCGGCCCTGCGTTTATCCTCGAGATATGAACACTTGCTGAGTGCTGAATCATGTGCTGTAGCAATACAGCCAAGCGCTTTATTCTATCCTGCAAACATATCCTGCTTCTCTTTTCAGACCTAGTTGAGATTCGGTGCAGCTAATTAGTCGGTTTACGTCGATGTTTATAACTACCAAAACAATAGAAAATGGATTGATAATCTGCACAGATCTAGCCAAAGAACGTTAGACTATTAGACATGATGAATCGAACTGTTTTTTAGGGCAAGTTGTGCTCGTCGAAAATGGCAAATCCGTCTCAGTTTATTTTTTGACAGCAAAATTATTGTGCTTGCAAATTAAATTTGTCATCTTCGCGCCAATATAATTTGTCATGAAAAACGTAGTATTATCTGCGTTGCATTTGGTAGTATGTTTCTTGGACCTTTGCTTGCAATGTAAGAGTGCCAGCCGCAATACAGTTTTTAGTTGTCAACCCGGTCATGGCCAACAATTAATATTTGACAGTCCTGTATCTTTCAGACCAAGTAATCTAGCACAACCGGGAAAAAATCTGAGTAAAAAGTCGAACTTCATAATCATAGCAGACCAAGCACCACTGCAACCAGCTTTTGACTTAGGTCTCCCAGCACGTCCCACAAAGGCATTACACAAAGCAATTGGTTTCATTCTCACAAAAGGCAAGTTCATGTCTTTCAGAGCTGGCCAAGCAATATGCGTTGCTAGTGTGGCATGCCATCACGGCAGTTTTCCGAAAGGATGCCATCACGGCAGTGCAACATAAGAAGACCTGACTATTATAAACTGTGAGTAACTTTCTAGTTCAATAGTGTCAAAGCTTTTCCGTCGGTGTAACTCTAAAAATACTTAGGGCATGGCCAATGGGTAGCCCCAGCCCTGCTGCCCCGCAGGCCAGCTAGGCTCGGATGCCATCGTGGCTAAAAAGCTATCGCTTGCAGACACCAGGTGACTCCTGCAGAGGAGGCCGCTTCCTCGGGCGAAAAAGCGAAGAAAAAGCAAGAGGGGGCGAAAAAGAAGAGAGCGATCTCTGCGTCATAGTCTTGGACCGCCGTGGACAGCACCGGTGCTCGTATGGTGCCGGACAGCAAGCACGACGGCCAGGCTTGGCGAGGCGAAGACGACGGCCGGATGTGGGAAGGGCCATGAAGAACGGGATGAGCTCGGACGCGTCTTGGCTCCTACCTCGTGGATCCACAACAGGCTGAGCCTCTACCTTAAATCTGAAGCAATTTCTTTTCATGGAGATGGACAACCATGAGATTGAGAAGATATTTGAGCCATGGGGAAAACGACCTAAGCTAAAGCACGCGGGGGAGAAGACCTGCGTGTTGGGTTCCACGAGATTTACATAGAGGTCGGAGGCTCTTGTTCCATGGTTGGGAGAAGCGAATCTGCTCTGAAGAAAAGATGAGAGAGGATCCATGGATGAACTCGAGGAAGAAGATGCAAAAAGAAGATGGGGCCCCGATAAAAGCGGTGGTTTCAGATTAGAGCGTTGGGTGATAGAAACTAGTACGTATGGCTTCGTTTATTTTCACCTACGTGGATGCACCGGGCAGCACCTAGGTGCTGCCCCCATTGTACATGCCCTTAGGCAACCCTCAGAACATAGGGACTTCCCATGAAAACCCAATAGAGTTTTCATACGAATTTCACATTAATTAATTCACTTTTTTTTTCAAGAAATTTTCAATCTATCCATCTTCAATCATGGCGGTACAAAGAATAACAAAGGTAATAAAAATTACAACCATGTTTTTGGACCACCTAGCGACGACTGCACGCACTGGAGCGAGCCGAAGGCGCACCGCCGTCATCGCTCCTCCCTCACCGGAGCCGGAAAAACCTTGTTGTAGTAGAGAATCGGGAAGTCGTTATGCTAAGGCCCCATATGACTAGCGCACTAGAGCAACAACCATCGCCGATGAAGAAAGTCATAGATCAGAAGAATCAACCATGTAAACACTCAAACGAAGACCGGATCCAAACATTCTCCGAAGACCAGCATGCACCGAATCCCGCAAAATCCGATGAACACATACCTCCACACGCCTTTCGACGATGCTAGACGAGTCATCGAGGCGGGAATAAAACGTGGAAGATATTATTCCTACTAAGGGATATCGTCGCCGCCACATGGCCCCAACCAAAAAGCTCATTCTAACAAGAACGAGATCGGGATCCCTACCGCCGGTGGGGGGCCGAGATCCTCCGCACCCCCATGGTCTAGAGGCCATCGGATATGGGGTGGATCGGCGGCGGCACCGAGAGGAGGCGAATACCCGAACGCAAACAATACCCAAATGTAAACGCAGCATTAGGATGCTCCACTAGGTAGCCTGGTACACTTATCATTTTTCTATAGGAATTCAAATGCAGCCTGAGGATGCTCCTCTCGTTGTAGCTCCATGTTGGGGCTTAATTGAATATTTAATTTTTAGATGTTGACTCCCCATATCCTGATCGTGTTGCAGACCTGTAGCTGCAAGACAGCTGAACACGAAAGGCCGCTTATTCCCTCCACACTCCACAGCATCCGCCCCCCGACTTATGGCTCAAATTAAGGTTCCGTTTGATCTATACATGACCCAGTGTGAGTCCAAGTATCAGAATAAGCACAGGAGCTGTGTGGTGGCGGCCTCGTCGATCCTCAAGGGGTAGAAGAAAGAAGGAACCAAAAAGACATAAGAGCAAGTGTCCCGCCCGGCGCATATGTTCGTCTATAGCATGTGTTTTAATAATGGCTCCACCTTTGCTACTCCTACTAGTGGCTGGAATCAGAGATCCACTAGCTTCGCTCTCCACGGGTCCACACCTTGTGGAATCCACCTCCAGATCAATTGCTCCTTCCTCCGGGGGAAATGCAGTGAAGCAAGAATCTTTCGGCGCAATTGCATCGTGACACGGCTCGTTCTAGCGAGGAACTCCTCCCTGAAATTTCTTTTAGAAACTCCATACCCTTAATAGCGTGACCAGTTCATCACAAACACCTCGTAGTAGACGGACACTCCGTAACAATATCACCACAAAGGCTACAATAAATTTAGAAAATATGTGAGCATACATACCAAGTCTAAAACTTAAACCCAGGTGGGTTAGTTCCGCCAAAAAAGAAACTCTCCACTTAGTTATGCTTGGATCGCCTACGTGAATTTCAGGATGTATTCTCACGGACGAGAATTGCCGGTGACTTAAGTAAAGCACCAGCTTCCTGCTTGGCTTGGCAAAAAAGGATCTAATCTAGGGGACAACGAGAGCTATCTTTGAGAGGATATGCATTGCATGCTACATGCATTTTGATGCGTATCGTGCGTGCGTATGTAGTGTCATGGTCTCATGGAATGCTGGTGCCACTCTACTTGTGGATCCGTGATGGAACAAAACATGGATGTATAGCAGCCAGCAAGCCAGGAACAAACGAACCATTCCTTGCGTGTGTTGTCACTTGTCAGTGGAATCGGCATCAGCGCGCGGGACGGGAGATATGTTCCGGGGGTTGAGGAAGCGATGTCACCTCCGACGGGAGAATCCCAAGCATCATCAAACCATCCCATTGGGCTGCCTAACCGGTGTCGGGCGCGGTGCTGGCCGCCTACGCTTCCACTCGAAAAGATGGGTGTTTTCTTAAGCAAATTGCGTGATGTGTGCACGCATCTGCTACCACTTGACGCCGCTGCAGCTTTACATGTGTCAACCTCCTGGTTAACAATGCAGAGGTTGTGATTAAACGGGGGGAGGAAACAAATCCAAACCGGATCACAAACCATATCTAACGGCTAAAATTTGAATGGTAGGCTGAAACAAGTACCAAAGCACAGCCGCTCTTTTCAACTGATATGCCCAGATCCACTTTTTATTTACTCTATACTATTCCCTCCGTTTCTAAATACAAGTCTTTTTTGAGATTTTAACAAAGCTACATCTGGATGTATCTTAGAGTGTAGATTCATTCATTTTACTTCATATTTACTCCATATTGACATCTCTAAAAAGACTTATATTTTGAAACAGAGGGAGTACATTATTGTCCAAGGGAGGGCTCCCTGGAGCGGTCTGCCGGAGGTAGGTGGCTCAGTGGGGTGGCCGGGGCTGACATGGGGAAACGGTGCCGAATGGCTGAGGAGGCATGGTGACACGGACGGTGACAACCATATCATATGAGGCCTAGACATGCATGCTGGTGGCGGTGGCCTCCTCTGGTCAATGCGTCCGAGGCGGCAATCCTCGATGGTCGCGACAAGGATATCAAGGAGCACAACGACACATCCACAGATGCAATGATGTACCTACAGGCACGGCGGCGCTGGCCGCACGTGGCACTTTGGGTACTCGTTGGCAGCACAAAGGAAATTTTTGCCTTGTGCGAGGGCAGTGGCCACCACACTAGGAGATTTGTGCTTCCGAGGAGGTATCATTGCGGTTAGCAGGAAGCTTTTCGTGGCCACGTCGTATGCGGAAGACAATATCCGCCAGACATATGTCGAATGTACTGGAACGATCCAAGCATTGAGGGCTGACGAGGAGCACAGGGACAACGACTCAGACGGCGGCAAGGAGGAGGACAACCGTGACGACGATGAATAAGTTCAAGTAGTTCTGCTAGGTTCTAGAAATATGCATGTTAATTACGTATGAAGTTCTGCATATCTTGTAATGATATTAAGTATTATCTTTATGTTTTATGAAGTTGTTCATTGAATTCTCTCATCTCCAGTCTAGTTTCAATCATAATCATGACAATCAATGATATTTCATCCAATTTAGAAGGTGACCACGCCATTGGCATGCTATTCCGGCGGTCACTATGACGAAGGCATCATTTCCTTGGCTCGAATCCATGGGCTAATATTTCTGCTAATGGGTTATTTCTGTCCCTGTCAAGTGGCCCCGCACAGCGGAGGTGACAAATGTAATTACAAGTATATATTTTGTGATTTGGCCCCACACAGATAATTTTGATATAATCAAATGAGATCTTAAAAGAAAATCTGGAGTTTTCAAATTATTTTCGGTGATGCTACAAATCATCGCATAATAAGCACATGCCTAATGACGGCCAAATACATCGCCCAAAATCAGCCCGGAACGTCGCCAAAGTTGTCGAGGGCACTGCCCGGTGGTGGGGGAGACCTCGTGACGGTGGACCGTCACAGAAAATGATCGTTGGCGGCGTTTCATGTTTTGTCACCAGAGTTTTTGTCACAGAATAGAGCAAAGTTTGTAGTGTCTATCTAGACAACATCTGACTTGGCACCAAAGAAGACATGGGAGGGTACGAGTTGCCAAATTTGTTGTCTTTGTTCAGATCTTGGCAGTTGGTGTGTCAATCAAGGGAACCATCTATCTAGCTCTTGGTGTGGTGGCTTCAACCTCTTCTCCAGTTTGTTCAATGGCATGGCAAGCCTACATTTGTGTGGAGTGATCCTCCAACCCATGTTCCTTTAGTGGCTAGATCTCATTTGTAGTGGCAAGTGTCAGTTGCGATCTTCAAAGCTTGACATGATGAGGGCATTTGCAAGTGTTTCTTTCCTTTGATGTTGGTTCATTGCAATTTTTAATTTCCGGCGAACAACATACAATCAAAGTAAAAAGACACAATATGGTTTTTATGTAATTTTTTCTGATTGTTTGGTTTCTCATGGTCTATTTGTTGTAGTGGCTACTAGTTTACTTGATAATTGTTGTATACATGATGCCCTTTGGGTGTCTTTTCTCAAAAAAGATGACATCGCCCCATGATACATGTTGTTAGCATATAGTGCGACCCCAAAATTTTATTTTAATGGCAGTGGTATAACCAATAACACATAGTTTCTCCGTAGTCAACAATAATGCAACTATATATAATAGGGTGAGGAAAGGGAAAGATATTATCTGCGTGATCAACTCCACATGATTTTCCATGTGGCAAAGCCATCCTCGAATCCAAGGCTCTTTGAGACGAGTGCCATCTTCCCCCACATGTAGAGAAGCCTTATGAAACACTTTCTTAAGGGTTAACCCTCCATCGATTTGTATTTTTTTGTATTTGCAATAGTTTTGGAATTATTGGGAGAAAAATAATAATTTTGTAGTTTACGATTTTAGAATGACCAAGCAGCATATTTCAAGGTGCAGTATAGGAACTTTATCGGAAATAGATAATAGATAATAAGAAATTGTGGAAGCTTAAGATTCCCCAATAGATAATAGGAAATTGTGGAAGCTTAAGATTCCCCTAAAAGTGAAAAATTTCTTATGGTTTTTCACTAAATGAGTTATCTTAACTAGGGACAATTTGGCACGATGAAACTGGCCAGGTTGCAAAAATGTGTTTTCTGCCACCATGATGAGTCGATTAAGCACTTATTTTTTGAATGCAAGTTTGCTCGATCGGTATGGGCCATTGTCCAAATTGCTTCGAATCTATACCCCCCACGTAGTGCACGTAATATGTTCGGCAACTGGTTGAGGGGAATAGATAAACAATTTTCTAAACACATTCTTGTGGGGGCGGCTGCCTTATGTTGGGCACTCTGGCTCACTAGGAATGATATTGTTTTTAACCGTAAATGCATTTCTTCTCCTATGCAGGTTATTTATATATGCTCGCGATGGCTCCGTATGTGGTCTATCCTGCAGCGGCCGGAGGACAGAGAACTTTTTATGATGGCGTCTACACGGCTGGAGCGTTCGGCCAGGGAGATTTTCTACCCCCATGGATGATGGTGTGATCTTCGAATTGGGTTGGCCCCGCTATATATAAGCTTGTTTTATTTTTTACTTGTGGCTGTTTAGCCATATTATTTTTGATCTAGACTTCTTCGAACTTTTGGCTGTGTGCATCTAGCTATGCAGAGGCCGGGTGATCTTTGATGCTTCTGTATCAACTCGATATTTTAATTCAATGAAAATCCCTTTATCGAAAAAAAGTATAGGAACTTTATGCTATACAAATATATCTCACCTAATTACCTTTTTTATCTCAACAAAAGAGACTTCTTATATGTACATTATGATGCCTCAAGAGATTAAAGATGATCTTTGCAAATGTGAAGGGCCAAAAATTCGAGCTAGCCAATTTATTATTTTATTTTCTAAAGCAACAAACAAAAAAACATGTTAAAGTATGATCAAAGAAACCATTGAGGTTTAAATAAACGTCAATTCCATATCATTACTACTTCTAGTAAGTCTTTCTTAAAGGAGGATCTGTTAGAAGTTCACCGTGCTACATTATCTAAGGTTAATGGGACCATTCAAATGATCAGCCTTCCAATAGCCTATTGACATCACACATCGTAGATATCGTTAACGTATAGGGCAGCCCCAAGCTTCTATTTTCATGACAGTGATATGACCAATACACACATAGTTTCTCTATAGTCAGCATTAATGCGTCTATATATTGTAGCTGAGAATAGAGAAAGAATTAGTTGCTAGATCAGCTCGACATGAATACCCACGTGGGAAAATCATCATCGAGAGCAAGGCTCTTTGAGACTAGTGCCCTCTTCCTCCACTTATTGCCTTTTCTGTCTCAACAAAAAGAGACTGTGTATATGTATATTATGATGCATCGAGAGATTAAGACGACCTTTGCAAATGTGAAGGGCCACATATTAGAGTTAGCTAGCTTATTTTATTTTGTAAAGCAGAAACCCATAAAACATGTTGCTAAAGTGCGGTCGAACGAACCATTGAGGTTTAAATAAAGGTGAACTCTATATCATTACTACTTCTAGTAAGTTTTTCTTATGGAAGGATTCGTTACATGTTCACAATATTACATCTTGTAAGGCTGATGGAACCAACCAAATGATCAACCTTCCAGTAGCCTATTGACATCACTCGTCGTACAAGTTGTTAGCGTATAGTGAGACCCAATCTTCTATTATCATGTCAGTGATAACCAATACACATATAGTTTCTCCATGGTCAACATCAATGCAGCTATATATACAGTAGTGAAGAAAAAGAGAGATAAATTAGTTTGCTAAATCACCTCCACATGAATATGCACGTGGTAAAGTCATCCTCGATAACAGGGCTCTTTGAGACCAGTGCCCTATTCCTCCACGTGTAGAAAATGAACAGAAAAACTATCAAACTACAAGAAGCCTCACAAAACACTTTATTACTCCCTCCGTTCACAAATATAAGATGTCCTAACTTATTTCTGAATCGGATGTATATATGCACGTTTTCGTGTGTTTGTTCACCCATTTCAGTATGTATGTAATTCATATTAGAATATCCATAACATATTATATTTCTGAATGGAGGGAGTGCTGAACTTCCACCAATTCATATTTGTAGGGTGTATTTGCAGTAGCTTTGGAAGTCCCAAGAAAAAGTAATTGTTTTGTAGTTTATGGTGTTGTATGACCAAATAGCATATTTCAAAGTCCAATGCAGAAATTTTATTCTATACAAATATGTGACTCACCTTATTGCCTTTTACATCACAATAAAAGGAGATTGCATATTATGATGCCTCCGAGGATTAGGACGATCTTTGTAAATGTGAAGGGTCATAAATTAGAGCTAGCCAGTTTATTATTTTATTTTGTAAAGCAACAAACGAATAAAACGTGGTCCTAAAGTGTGAGCAGAGAAACCATTGATACTTAAATAAAGGTGAATTCCATGTCATTACTACTTCTGGTAAGTTTTACTTAAGGGTTACAGCAAAAAAAAGAAGGGGGGGGGGGGGGGGGTGTCCTTAAAGGAGTATCCATCACAATTTAACGGCATTACATCCTGGAAGGTTTGATGGAACCCGATCAAATGGTCAGCCTTCCAGTAACCCATTGATTGATCGTGCGCATCATCGTCATCATCTAGCTAGCATTAGCAAGTTGTGGATTGCAGTTGCGACCTTCCAAGCACCGCGTGCGTACTCTGTCTGATCTGATAACAAGGAATATATAGCTTTGATAGCTTCGTCTCCTTTTGCATGCTTCCACGTACTCAGCCATTTAGAATGACAAATACTATTGTATCTGCATAATTGCTGTGATTAGGGAAAACTTAGCGTAAAATAATGCCGGCATGCCTATCCAATATTAGCTTGCTGACACTTAGCAATCGAGAAACTTGTTTGACTTGCTTACAACCAAGAGAAACATTTGGTAGGCGATGAGGATGTTCAGTCCAGAACTCAACTCCCGGACATATACATATGTCATCCAGCTTTCCCATCGAGGATAAACATGAAACATGCCTTTCTTGCTTATATAGGTTTACACACACGCGGGTATATATATTGTGCACAGTGCTTAAGTCCACGGACCGGGGTACAGATCAGCACGGGCATAAGTTTTGTCCCTTGAATTACAAAAATATTTGGCCGTGCCCCCTGATAGAAATGACGGACGACCTAAAATCATACTGTATGTCTCCCCTATATTATTATTATTATTATTATTATTATTATTATTATTATTATTATTATTATTATTATATATTATATTATATATAATATATAATAATAATAATAATAATAATAATAATAAAGCATCTATTGCTTCTGGTGGTACGTCACCTAATTTGCCTCTAAAGTTGCTAAATATTACCCACCAATGCCACCTATAAGTGAGGAAAAACGATTCTTTTTTTTTCGTGGCCCTGGACCCTGGTTTATGTACCAGCGGTGTCCCTTTGGTAACAGACGGACTTAATTAGTGCATTGGCTGGTGCGTCTGTCTTGTATCCACGAGACGCAGGTTCGAACCCCGGTTCTCTCAAACGGTCTTCAAAATATTTAACTTTCAAACACTAACTCAAAATATAACATGTTACATATGAAATGGTCTTCAAAATATTTAACTTTCAAACACTAACTCCAAATATTTATCTTTCAAACACTAACTCAAAAAATAACATGTTATATATGAAAAAAAACATGAGAAAAAAACACAAACTCAAAATATAACATGTTACTCCTATATATGAAAAAAGACCTGAGAAAATGTGTATCTCTACCAAATATTAAAAGGAGGATTGTTTCTCCACTTTTTTTCGTCATCAAAGTGTTTCGTATGTGTTATTTTATTTTATTTTCGTACATCATTCTGTTTTGTCATTTGCGTTGTAGATAAATGAAACTGGGTTCAAAGAGAAATTATGTTGGAAGGAGGAATCGAACCTCGCCCGCTTAGAAAGACAGCATTCAAGCTAACTAGGTGACCTAACTATAGTTCTTTGAAAATTGTAAGGAAGGAATCCTCTCATCTTAAAGATATTTTCACAACAACAAAAGAAACCTTTGAAGCACGCACGCGCGATAAATACACGCTAGCCTCCCCTTCGTACGTAAGACGCTGGCCTCGACCGTCGATCTACACTTTTTTTTGTGAGTAGCACTATCCTTCTGTTATGGGCCTTCTCTTATGGGCTATGATCGAGCTAATCTTTTGGAATTTGTGGGAATCAGGGCATTTTATCACCTCGGTAAAAAGAGAGAGGGTGTTTAGAAGAATATACAAATGATTCTAAAAAAAGAATATACAAATTATAGTCTCACCTTGCTATCTCATACCAATTTCCACCAATTTATATATGTTGATAGGTTACTTGGAATATCAACAAGTGGCTTCCGGAATAAACAAACATATGATGAAAACAGAACAGACGCCTTCCAATGAATTAGCAAGCACGGGAGAGACCACTCAAAATAAAAGCAAGCACCGGAGAGACATAAAATATTAGTTCATGTAGTTAGTAGTCCTGCATATTTCATCATCAGGGAAGAATCAGGACTGAAACGTTCAATTGCACCGGCGAATTGCTCTCGCGCATCTAAGTGTGATGCTTCGCCGCTCACAGGTTGATGAGCCCGCAGATGCGACGAGCAGGCATTGAACCCACAACCATCAACTACACGCAGGATCACATGACAACTTTCTCGAAACAGATAGAAGGTGTGACTATCATCTTCTTCTCCGCGTAGGAGAATTGTTCGAGCACATGGCAATGGGATGTCTGACATGAATTTTGCATAAACAAACCTCCTTTTCCATAAAAGGTCTCTTGTCGAGCCTAAGTGGCAATCCATCTTTAGTATCCATAGATAATAGAAAACACAGATGTTGTGAGCTAGCATATTTTGCTAGGGGCATGTGATTTTTTCTCTTCCGTTGCAACGCTCGGACCTTTTTGCTAGTAGATAGCAATATGCATACTACTTCTTTATCCTAGAAAATATGACTACCTTGTATCGTTTAAGCGTGTACTTTGATTTATGCTTTATCTACAGAGCGGGCGAAAGTCTGTTTCGAGAGAGTATGGCATATAGGTGCACAAGCACACTATCACACACTCACAACACGTCATAAAAGACCGAAGCCCCGCAATTTCAATATTGACGAAATCACTGATAGAAGATAGCCATTGTTTGGCAAGATTCAACATATTTGCAAAATAAACCTCATATTTCATCAAAATCAACCTACACTTCATTTGGTTTGGGATTTTGGTTATTGTGCAAAAAAAATATCTATACTTTTTTATGAATATCAGATCGCATCTGAGTTTTATCAAGTTTTGGACAATCGGATCATGGTTCTCTATAATTTATCAAAATAGAAGTCTATCCTTTGAAAAAGAAATCCCAATGCCATCTGGAAGATGAAGATACCTCTAAAGAATAAAGTCTTTGCATGGTATCTTCGTCACGAAGTCATTCTTACTAAAGATAACCTTATTAAGAGAAATTGGCATGGAAGTCCGCAATGTGTCTTTTGTCACCATGATGGAACAATAAAACATTTATTCTTCCAATGCAAATTGGCTCGTTCTATATGGTCAGTCATCCAGATAGCTTCTGGCTTGTATCCTCCTTATAGTGTTGCTAATGTATTTGGCAACTGGTTACATGGGACTGATTACAGGTTTAGAACTATTTTTAGGGTGGGAGCGCTTGCCGTTATTTGGTCGCTTTGGCTATGTAGAAATGATAAGGTTTTGAACAATAAAAGTACTTCTCTGATGCAGGTTATCTACGGATGTACCATCTTCGTTTATGGTCCTCTCTACAACGTGTGGAGAATCGAGACCTGTTTACGAAGGTGTGTACACGATTGGAGGATACGGCGATGGATACTTTTACCCAACATGGGTGGCAGCATGATCTTAGGATTGGCCCACCTCCGCTTTAGGCATTATATAGACTCTACATGTTTCTTTGTATTTCGCCTCCTTAATTTTCGTTTGCGTGAGAAAACTTGTTTGGCTGTGTGCATCATAGTTATGCAGAGGCCGGGTGTAATGCTTAAATCTTTTAAGTAATAAAGCGTCCCTTTTCGGAAAAAAATCTATACCAATATAGTAAACACAAGTTATTTGAGATAAGTTTGATCTAAGTTGTCCAAACAAGTACGTACACACACCCAACCTATACAAGCCCCTTCGAGAGACTGAGCTGGCACATGATCTTGAGATTAATGAAATCGCTACAGACGTCTTCGTAGTCGACAGGGACGTCTGCTCCCACTAAATCACCATAGACGCCTTCATAGTTGACGGGAACGTCTCATCCCACTAAACGCACATCGCCGGAAAGGTGAAAATGCAAGCACGAGCGTCAAGTCTAGAACTTGAACCGTGGTGGACTAGGGATACCACTGTCTCCTAACCATCCAACCACATGTTGGTGCGCCATGTCTTTTGCTCTTGATATGTGCATGTTTTATTTGCAAAAAAAACACAATGTTTAATTTTAAAAGAAATCCCACTGTTATTTATATGCCTTTGTAATATGCTTGATTTAATATACACAATAGTTTTTCTTAAAATTATTACAATTTTTTCCCATGGCAACAAGACAGTAAGAAACACATGGAGTAAAGCATTTTTTTAGTAACTGTAAATAAAAAACAGATGTTTGTTCCTTTTCTAACTCCGAAGCTAACGACCTCATGTTTTCATTCCCGTTTTCATTTGTTTCTAAACTATGGTTGAAACACGTGCACGGTTACTACTTACAACTTTGCGTAAGCGTAGCGGTAATATCTCCTCGCAGCAAGATAAGCAACAAGCTGAATAAGGTAGTATGTTATGTTTGTTTGGAATGCTCCATCTGACTTGCGTGCCGAGCTGACCGGGTTTCCAAGAAAAGAAAAACAAACTAAACGAACTTGCAGTTCGCGGTTTCGCCTAACGCGTTGGTCACATTTTTGTACGACCTCTCGCCGCACAGAGTCACGACATACGTGTCGTCGCCATCTGAATTAGTCAGCACTACCACATGTCTCCAGCTCCGACGAGCTGGCCTCTAAATCGCGCGTCTAGCTAGCCGATGAATCCATGTCAGCGCCACATTCATTCCTCGTTTTTAATTGCCTGGATTTCGGCTAGTAAAACGCGGCTCTATCCGCCGCGTCACACTAGCCCGGTATAAATACCCCGCCCCGTTCCCCCATTCCGGCTCACCCACCAAACATCCCAGCTCGAGCTCTCGTCTCTGTCACGTACCACAAAGCCGGGAAAACTCGTGCCACCAAGAAAAATGGCGTTCCGCAGAACCATCGCACGGAGCATATGGGCAGCCAAGAACGCGGCCACCTGCGCCGCCGCCGTGCCCAAGCCCAAGCCCCCGCCTCCCATTCTCCCGGCGCGCCGGACGCTGCCGGTGGTGGAGGACTGCCCGACGCTCGCATTCCTGCGCCCGCGCCCGGCCACCGCCCGCTACTCCACCGTCTCCGTCCCGCTCCCGCACCACTGCTTCCCCGCCTTCCCCGTCGGCGACCAGCTGTTCAACCGCCTCGTCGACGGGCTCACGCCGCCGCCTGCCGCCGTGCCGTGGAGGCCCGGGGAGACGGGCGTGACGCTGCACGAGGCGAGGAAGGTGGCGAGGGCGGCGGAGATGGAGGCGGCGCGCGCCACGCTGAGGGCCAACCCCGAGAGCGTCGTGTCCAGGTCAGAGTACGCCGCGCTCTGCATCGACATTGCGGGCGGCGAGGAGGGCGGGCGCAAGCTCGCCGTGGCGCTCGACGAGTCCGGCGTCGTCATCGTCCTCGCCGACGCCGTCTTCCTCCGCCCCGACCAGGTTGCGAAGGCGATCGGGAGCATGCTGCCGTCGCCGGCGCGAGCAGCAGCCGCGGGCGACGACGTCGAGGCGCGCAAGCTGGAGCTGCGGGCGCTGGAGCGGCAGAAGGCGGCCATCGACGCCAAGGCGGCGGCGCAGGTGCGGCGGGAGCTGTGGTGCGGGCTGGGCCTGCTGGCGGCACAGACGCTGGGGTTCATGCGGCTCACCTTCTGGGAGCTGTCGTGGGACGTGATGGAGCCCGTGTGCTTCTACGTCACGTCCATCTACTTCATGTCCGGCTACACCTTCTTCATGAGGACGGCCACGGAGCCGTCCTTCGAGGGCTTCTACCGGAGCCGCTTCGCGACGAGGCAGCGCCGCCTCATGCGCGCCCGCCAGTTCGACGTCGCCCGGTACAACGCTCTGAAGCAAGCGGAGCTGCGCGGCGTGTCCGGTTCTGTGGCACAAAGCGATCATGGCGAGTGCGATGCCGACGTGTTTAGGCACGCCACGCACGTACATCAGTAGCGCCGTTCTTCTAAAGAACTCTGGTACAGACTAACTAGTTTGAGACGTAGTACAAAAAACTAGTTTGAGACGTGTAGATTGTAGAGTCCAGTGCTTATCTGGACTCACCGATTCATGATCCATGGCACAAAAAATTCACCGATGTTTGAGTTTGTTTATAACTTGTATAGTGATGGTAAAATTCACCATTTTATCGTGAAAACTGAATCGAACATTTTTATGTTCAAAAAGGTGAACGTGCACTGTTTTGATTATTTTTTTGTTGAGAAAATTTCTGTTTTGATTCTCAAAGGAAAAACATCTCCGTTTTGGGGTGTCAGCCTGTCACAACTCGTGTACACAGTTAGACCTGGCCATCCTCCGGGCCGGGCCTGACCAAGCCCGAGGTAGAAAACTCAGGCCCGAGCCCGGCCCGGCCCGGCTGTCGGGCCTAGTTTTCAGGCCCAAGCCCGGCCCATCACAGCAAAAACACGTCGGGCCTCGGGCCTTGGGCCGGGCCTCTTCAGTAAATGGCATAAACAGTGGGCTCAGGCCCGGCCCGACCTAGTCTTCGGGCTCAAAACCTAGGCCTAGGCCCGGCCCGGGAGCAGCGTCGGGCCGGGCTTTTTCGGGCCGGGCTGTCCGGGCCGGGCGGCCCATGGCCAGGACTATACACAGTACACGCTATTGGAATGGACTGAGATGGCCCGTCCCGCTGGTTTTGTTCATAGGCCAACTTCTCTTCCCAGGATTTGTACAAAGAGAAAAAAAATCTCTGGAAGCAGTGCACTAGCGCGAGAGCTATTTCTCGCCTTAAGCGAGTTGAAAGAGGATCACTTGCTGAAGGGTCGACACTAATCAGGCCGCATATGCACAGTAAAAGGAAATAGAGCATGCCAGGTAATCAAATTGTGGTCTCCAGCTTTCGAGCAACGGCGTCTGAGTGGTTTTCGCTGTTCTTTATTTATTTTTTGTTGGACCTCAATAAGTCCCGAACGTTCGACTTTTAAGCATGCTAATCCGAACTCTTTTCATGAGAATTTTAGTTAAGGCGATGTTGACAAACACGGCAATTTTTTAACAAAAAATCGAACTGGAACAAAGTTGCCATGTGTTAACAACTAAAGTTGACACCTCGCAGCAACTAAAATTGGCATCAAAAAACGTTCGGGATGACATGCTTAAATTCCGAACGTTCGGGATTTATCTATACCTTTTTTGTTTGGTTTTCTTTTTTCTTCTTCATTTTTGTTTTTTCTTATGTTTATTTTTGTTTTTACTCTGCATTTTCATATATGTCAGAATTTTCTTTTAATAAGTGATCAACATTTTTTATAAACGTTCAGTATTTTCCAAATGCTTATTCAATATTTTTAAAATACTTGTTCAACATTTTAATACTTACTCAATATTTTTCAAATAAATGTTCTACATTTTTCAAATATATTTTTAATATTTTACAATACTTACTCAACATTTTCAAATACTTATTTGATATTTGTAATATTTATTCCATATTTTGAAATACTTGTTCTACAATTTTTCAAATACCTGTTCAACAATTTTTAATACTTGTTTAATTATTCAGTATTTTCGAATACTCATCCACATTTTTCAAATGTATTGTTGAAATGTGTTTTTTTATACATATGTAGAATATTGTAAAGTATAAAGAAAAGTACAAAAATAAAGCAAGACGAGAACATAAACAAAAAAAACAGGCCGTAGCCTCCCGCTCTGCTGGGCCGGCCCATCTGGGGTCTTCCCGACGCGAGGCTTCCCCTGTGCTCGCTTAAAACGAGAAATAGGGTGCTTTGCACTAGACCATGAGGACAAAAAATCATCAAACCATACCCAGAAAAAAAATCATGTGACAAATAAATTCATCTATTTTGTGCAAAGTCCCAATGAATAAAAGCATATTTCTTTTTTTTTTGAAATGAATGAATCAAAAGCATACATATTGACACGACCAAACCAATAAACATCTGGTAATTCGGATGAACGATAGTACTAACCAAAATCGAGACACCATAACGATGAATGAACGACACTACTAGCCAAAATCGAAGGGCCGGACTACTGCTGCGCCGGGCAAAAGGTGATGAGGTACTGCGCTCCGGCGCCGCAGGTGAAGGTGCTGGTGGGATCGTCGTAGGCGTAGCTGTACGCGGCGGGGCATGCCGCCTTGAACAGCCTCGAGTACTTGGTCGGCCCGCAGCTGTTCGGCCCGCCGTGCGCGCCCGTGCAGCAGTACTCGGCCGTCCCGAACGCCTCGCACGCGCTCCGGCACGCCACCGTCTTCCCCTCCTGGTCCCCTTCCTTGCCGGCCACCTGCAGCTCCGCGGGGCACAGCGCGTTCACGTCGCCCACGCACCCGGCGTAGCCGCATGTCGAGGAGTTCACCCTGGCGCCCGTGGCCGCCACGCCGATGCCGACGTTGTACCCGTCCACCAGGCTCACGTCGTAGAAGTCCTTGCCGTCCGCGCCCCCGAGGGTGAACTCGGCGAGCGTGACGGGGGGCGCCCCGCCCAGGGTGCAGCGCACGGCGCCGCCGCAGTCGCCCGTGGCGCAGGCGAGGGACGCGCCGGAGGCGGCGGCGACGCAGCCGGTGCGCGCCCAGAGCCGGCCGGACCAGCCCGTCGGGCCGGGGAACGACACGTTGGCGCCCGGCGCGAGCTCGAAGCCGCCGCCCCCGACGGCGACGGCGCTGTTGCCGGACAATGTGGCCGGCCAGATCGTGAAGGTGCAGTTGTTGCGCAGTGTGAAGACCGTCGTGCCGGCCGCCTCGGCGCCGGGCTGTGCGCGTGACCAAACGACCCCTGCACGGAGACGTTACCATGCAGATACACGGTCAGTGCGAATGCAGCAACAACCTGAACTTCGTCTAACCAAGAACTCGCAGACGTACCGAGGAGGAGCAGAAAGGACGCGATCCGTGCGGCTTCCATGGCAATGGCGTGCCTCGATCGAGCTAGAAAGAGCTCGTTGGACAGACAGCGGACGATCGATCGCTTGGACAGAGCTGCAGCTGGAAGAGGGACGCAAGATTAGTGAAGTGATTCGGCAGATACTACGCCTTTTTTGAATGGTGCTTTATACAGACGTGTACGGTGTGAGGGGGCCATTAGGTGGGAACTCGGGAGGAGATATCGGAGTTCGTTGAGAATTTGGAGGGACGCACGACTAACGCCCGGTGTCGTGTCCACCTCGTGCCATCGCCCATGTACGCGCGAGTTTAGGTGCCGTGGCGGTACTGGTAGTGGCGCTTAGTCCAGGCGAGAAATCCGTGACAATTTGTGTACGATAAAAAGGCGTAACAGATTTCAATGCTTTTCTTTTTGCGAAGGCAACAGATTGCAATTTAGAGCAGATTAGTTGCAGGCCTGCAGCACATCTCGGCCCAGCATATCCGCCATAGACAAAAAGCGCACAGGTCATCTGGCATGTGTGCTGTAAATTTTTGTGCGCCACGTGTGAAAGTATAATGCTGTAAAATTTTCCACATGTGTTATGTACATGTACATGTGTATTAAAAAACGCAATAAAAAATGCGCTGTGTAAAATGTTATTTTAATACCAAGTTCTGTATATGAGCTCAGCCTCCATTGGCATTTTTCGATTCGCGCCGTTGGAGAACGGCCTGAGCTTTTTTTGTTTTTTATGAAGGTAATGGCCTGAGCTGAGAAGCAGTGCCCCGCCCACTTCTTTCTTCGCACCGGTTTTTTGGTTTTCATTGCCAGAGAGTTTGCCACAATCTCCTTAATGCTTAATGCCGATCTGGAAGGTAATTCCACAGGCTCGTCATGGGTTTTCATCCGACGATCCCACCACAGGTACAACGCAGCTACCATGACCGTGTCAATTCCACCAGAGATCGGTAGAGCACGAACAAGCAATAAAGTAGTGTTGTTTCTCTAAATAAAGTCTTCACGTAATGCCGGACTTGGGCACCAAACGCATTACCCCCCCCCCCCCCCCCACCCCACCCAAGAGCCATGGGTCATCCTAGTACATGATTCGTATTCTTTTTTCTACGATTTTGAGGACATTCTAGAACCTTCTTCAATTGGTATTTTTTTACATTTTCCAGATCTTTCTCTTTGGTTTTATTTTGATTTTAATTTTCTGCTTGATTTTTTCGTTTTCTCTTTATTCATTTTTTATTTTTTTAATTTTAAAATCATGTAAGTCATCAAAGTTGTGAGTATTTATGAAAATAGCAACATCATTAAAATTGAGAACATTTTTCAATTCATGAATATTTTTCTAAATTTTTGGGAATTTTTTTAAAATTCTGAAATTTTTTTAGATTGGTGAAAAAAGTTAAATTCCCATTTATTTTTTTAAAATTTACAAAAAATTTAAATTCATGTAGGTTTTAAAAATTCTCAAACATTTTTCGAAATTCATGAGCATGCCACACTAGGCCGGCCCACTTAGATAATTTATAAAATATTTTAATAGAAAACCAGGCTGAAATAAAAAAAAAGGGGTGAAAACTCAATAAATAAAGTCAAATGATCGGCCGCTCACATGCCACACTAGGCCGGCCCACTTAGAGTTGCATGGAATAGGAGCACCCCATTATGTTGATCGTTCGGCTCAAGGTCTTTTGGTTGGTATAGGTCGCCATCGATAACACTCCGATGCTCCCCCCGGAAAAAGAAAAGAAAAGATAACGCTCCGATGCTTTGGCGATCGCAAGAGCAGAAGAGCTCAACCTATTGTCATTTGCTTCAAAGGTGTGGTGGAATTCATAGTGACATTTGACCAAGTCCGCGTGGATGTCACTTGCGCGCATTATTTCTTCTGTAGATTCCTTGTGATCTCAGGTCCCTCAAAGCATTCTAGTCGAAGCCCAACAATTATCTAAAGCCATGTTCGGATCCACTCCGCTCCACAGCTGCAACTCCCGGAGCGGAGGGAGCGGTAGCGCAATGGCACGGAGCGGCTTAGACCCAACTCCTCGCACGGAGCGGAGTTTTGAAATGGCAGAGGTACCGAACAGGCACTAACTCCCAAGAATCGTTTTCAGACGTCTCGTATCAACTTCAAGTTCCTTCCCGAAACCCTACCCTAACATATACAGAAGGATCTTCACCTCCCAACCGTCACCACACATGGGTTTCCCGCTAGCGTCACCTCCAATCCAGCTGGCCCGAATCCCTTAACCCAGTCTAGGTCTAACCGTGCCTTGCCGCATCGCGCATGATTTCACCATCGCTAGTTAACCCTAGGTGCAACCTCCACAAGCCACGACCATCGTCCCTGATCGCCCACCCGTCGACCCTCATCTCCTCCCCCATCGTTCCTCACTTTCAATTGACCAACGCGTCGGCGTCAATGTCATCCTTGGTCGTGAGTGAGGAGGATATTGGCGGAAATGACTATGTCACTCCCACGAGGCAGCCGAGCAAGGGAATCTCCATCGTCTATTGTGGACGAACCTTGCCTTGGGCGATGAGGCAGTTGAGCTGTCGGAATTTGATTTTAGACTCCCGGTTTTTGGCTACGACGCCTAATTATGTGGCATCAATAGGGATCATGAGCACCGCAGGCACGACCTCAACCCCTGTCGGGGGATGGCCCCCGGGCAGGCAACGGAACCCGGTGAAGGAAATATGCCCTGGAGGCAATAAGCCAATAATAAAGTTGTTATTTTATATTTCCTTATTCATGACAAATGTTTATTATTCATGCTACATTGTATTAACTGGGAACTTGATACATGTGTGAATACAGAGACAAAACATCGTGTCCCTAGTATGCCTCTACTTGACTAGCTCGTTGATCAAAGATGGTTAAGTTTCCTAGCCATGGACATGTGTTGTCATTTGATGAACGGGATCACATCATTAGGAGAATGATGTGATGGACAAGACCCATCTGTTAGCTTAGCATTATGATTGTTCAGTTTTATTGCTACTGCTTTCTTTATGTCAAATACATATTCCTCCGACTATGGGATTATGCAACTCCCGGGCACTGGAGGAATGCCTTATGTGCTATCAAACGTCACAACGTAACTAGGTGATTATAAAGATGCTCTATAGGTATCTCCGAAGGTGTTTGTTGGGTTGGCATAGATCAAGATTAGGATTTGTCACTCCGAGTATCGGAGAGTTATCTCTAGGCCCTCTCGGTAATGCACATCATATGAAGCCTTGCAAGCAATGTGACTAATGAGTTAGTTTCCGGATGATGCATTACGGAACGAGTAAAGATACTTGCTAGTAACAAGATTGAACTAGGTGTGTAGATACTGACGATCGAATCTCGGGCAAGTAACATACCGATGACAAAGGGAATAATGTATGTTGACATAGCAGTTCGACCGATAGAGATCTTCGTAGAATATGTGGGAACCAATATGAGATCCAGGTTCTGCTATTGGTTATTGACCGGATAGGTGTCTCAGTCATGTCTACATAGTTCTCGAACCCATAGGGTCCGCACGCTTAACGTTCAATGACGATATGTATTATATGAGTTATGTGTTTTGGTGACCGAAGGTTGTTCGGAGTCCCGGATGAGATCATGGACATGACAAGGAGTCAAGAAATGGTCAAAAGGTAAAGATTAATATATTGGAAGGTAGTATTCGGACACCGGAAGGGTTCCGGAATGTATCAAGTACATATCGGAGTACCGGAATCCCCCGGGGAAAGATATGGGCCATATGGGCCATATGAGGAAGGCACACCAGCCCACAAAGGGGTGGCATGCCCCCTGACGGTGTCCTGGACTAGGGGGTACTCACCACGTCGTCTCCTGATCAGTTGGATTGGGCCGAGGATCCCCATGGCCATATACTCATGGGCCAGTCCGGACAGTTGCCGCATACAAGGAAGATTCCACAAGACTTGGCGATCAACACAAGGACTCCTCCCCTACCGGTGTATTCGGCTAGGACTCTTGTTATCCTAGGCCTCTGATGCATTATATAAACCGAGGCCAGGCTAGTCGATAGACATATACAACAATCATACCATAGGCTAGCTTCTAGGGTTTAGCCTCTCTGATCTCGTGGTAGATCAACTCTTGTAATACCCACATCATCAATATCAATCAAGCAGGATGTAGGGTTTTACCTCCATCAAGAGGGCCCGAACCTGGGTAAACATTGTGTCCCTTGCCTCCTATTACCATTGATCCTAAGACGCACTGCTTGGGACCCCCTACCCGAGATCCGCCGGTTTTGACACCGACATTGGTGCTTTAATTGAGAGTTCCGCTGTGTGATCGGCGAAAGGATCAATGGCTCGACTGCAGGTCAACTGCGACGTCGGCTTCTTCGTCACCAGCTCGACTGGTCCCCTTGGCTTGACCGAGGACTGCGCCCTACCTCCGATCGTCATGTTCGGATGAAGGCCTTCATCAACACCAACTCCGATCTCTATCAAGATCATGGAGGAGTCATCCATGGAGCTCGGGGGCTCAACGTCAACATTGCCCTCAGGCGACCGTGCTGTTTTTCTGGACAGCAAACTTGTATCCGCCGCCACCGCCTCCTCGAGTGTCGCTTAAACGATTACTTCGGTGGAATTATGCGGAATTAAGTATACAACAACCTTGCAAAAATTTCGTCGAGTTCCTATGTAGGAATCTCCGGCAATCTCCGATATACCGGAGCCCTGTTGAATCTGGGCGAGAATCTGGACGAGTTTAGGGCGTGGTATCCAACATCTAGCTCGGATGTCCTTTGGAGGATCCAACCGTTGATTTGCTGCGGAATTCCCATATCTACCACCTGCCAAAAATGTAGCTCGATCCGACCGTCCAAACTCCGGGAAACTTCCGATTAGTGCATCACTTTTTGGATCTGTTTTCTGCGCGAGAACGAATCCGACCCGAATTCATCTTCTTTATGAACGGGATCTCGGACATCCTTTTTGAAGGAAGTTTTCGTATAGGGTGTTGTCTTTTATTCTCAAACACATCCCAGTAGTATTAAAAATATTCTTGCAATACAAACTTCACCGTCATGTCAAACCAGCCCGACAACATCACCCAACGGCGGTCGACCTGCGTTAGACACGTCGTCGCTTTGTTGAGCCGAGCTCAATTTCTTCGGATCATCATCTCGGCCAGCCGAACAATAGTTCGGCATCGCGAAGGATAAATCGTCACCAACATCGCCGCCCCACGGATTACACGGAGCGGGCACACCTGCATCGCCACACGGTCACTTCATCAAGCCGGCATCGACCACGTCACGACTTGCATCGCTGTACCGAGGGCTTCATCATCTCTTCATCAACCTACTCCGGAGACTTCGGCGTCGCTGGCCGACCAGCTCCGTCACGTTAGCTGGACCGAGGGCTTTGCCTCGGCGAGCCAACCTTTGCCAGCATCGCCATGCCGTTGCTTTATCGCCCATCAGGCGATAGGTGTGCGGATCGAGTCCCAATTTTGGGAATCACCTTTCTTCAGATTGCTACAACAAATAAGCCAGGTGCTATTAATCCTAGTATTTTTTGCTTGTTAGGGTTCATTTTTTCCCAATGAATTATTACTCTGGTTTGTCCGTCATATGTACGCAGGTCTATCAAATGGTGGCCGCATTAACGACGGTCGCATGGTGGTTCGGTCAGTTTCCGTACATAGTCCGGCGAACGCCGCATCCGGAACTCGAACCGACCTGTGAATTCAGGCATTGCAGTGCCTTTACCGCATCACGCCGCCGCCCTGCATCGACATTGACTTCGGCGCCATGCCATATTTCTTTTATTACTCACTCTACATAAATTATTTGTTATGCAACGAATTTTTATTTACTATTATCTCCGGTTTGCACAATTTTTTGTGCACAGGAAAATGATCCAGCCAGACTATATCCTTTGGCGTCACCTCGGCTGGACGGGGGGCTTCGTCAACACTTCATTACCCCATGCCGGGGACTTCAGCATCACCCTGACGTCCTGCATTGACCGTGCTATGTCACCACTTCGGATGCCGAGCTCTTTGCTCCGCCACCTCGGTACCGGCTTGGGGGATGGAACCTTGTCCCGCATCAAGCTCGGACCGCGTCATCAATACCGAACACATTAACCAGCTAAGTTGCCTTCATGCTCAAACTTTTAAATTTTTAACTTGTGTTCGGCTCGACCAAGCATTATACTTTTTTTTGGAAAAAAGTTGCTTGTAAAAATTTCCTTGTCCAAACTTTGTTTGTGATGCGCAAATTCAAGTACCCCGTTTACTTGGGGGCTTCCTTCATGAAGCTTTTTCCTCTTGCATATGGTTATACTTGTACGGGTTCGTTCCTTGTTCGTGTATTACGCCACAATATGCACCATATTGACTTAAGCGATTTGCAAGCTGGGTTGCCTGGCTCCTATGCGTACCCCTACGTTCCCGATTGTTCGGCTAGGGAGTAAAGGGAGCACCTCTGCGATTGTCACGATCGGGTCAACCGAGCCGGACCTCAGACTGGGTGAAGCTGAAAGCTAGCGCTCTTATTGTTTTCAATCATGGTCGGCACACAACGGAACTCATGAGTACAAAAAATCTATTGCACAGGTCTCATAATAACAATGAGCACCGAAGAAAGGTATCGGTGGGGGTACTATTTTCTTCGAAGATGCTTCTTACTCTTCGCAGTAATATAGCATAAGTTCCCTGAGCGCGCTTTGTCTGTTACAGCCTTATGGCCTGATTGCCTGGTTATTGGAAACACCGTCGATATTCTCGACAGATGGAGTACATAACACTTTTCGGTCCTTGACCGAAGAGGGAGAAGCCGACGGTCGGTTAAGACGCGTTTAAAGTTCGGTTGAACATAGATATGATATAAGTACTTCGGTACATGCAATCATTCTTTTACCCAAGTCACTTGGGGGCTCTTAAATTTATATGAGCCGTTTTATGATAAGTGTTTTTCTTCTTAGTCGTTGCAAAGTTTTTATTATTATTTATCACTCCTTTTTTCGACACAAGTGTGCGGTCACTAGCGGGGAGCCTAATTTCTCTCTCAAAGCCGCTAGAGTTTAGTTTGCTAAACTGGCCTAGTAAGAAGTACTCCGCCTTCGGATAGGAGGTTGAAGCCGTAGGCTGACCCGCTTGAAGTTTTGAGATAGGATGTGTCATGTTAAAGCACGGCAGAAGCACCTTTTTTTTCTAAAGTCCAATTTTCGGATTGGCACCGAACACTTGATCTAGTTCGGACATTAACCTTTTGAATAAGTTTTTTGGCTTTTCGAGCCCATGGCACTTTTAAACTATTTGTGTGTTTTCAGCACAAGTCTCGCAGTGCAACGCCGGACACCTTTAGAGATTCGGCAAAAACATTCTCGGATATTGCTATATATGCATCGGTTTCGAATTGTGTCTTCGGTCAATAGTTGGGTTGCCCGGCTCCTGCGCTTGCCTCCTATGTTCCGCTTTGTTCGGCTAGGTGTGCAAAGGGAGAACCACTGCGATTGTGCTTCCAGCTCACATGGTTAAGCACCTCAGTGGAGAAAGCCGAAAACTGACTGTCACAATAAGCGTAAACTGGTCGGCGATCCGATGACGGCGTTAAACGACGGGCCATTCATAACAATGGCCGAAGTGTTTACGGCTTGACCTCGACTGTCGCCGAACACTACCGGGGGCTATTAACTGGCCTCCCAAACTAAATCCTCGATATTTTGCTCTTACATTGGAGCTGAGGTTTCATGATCATGCTTAGCATGACAACCCAAAGAAAGGAACCGATAGCGGGACTATTTTCTTTGGAAGACATTTCTTCTGTTAAACAGTAATATAACATGTCTCTCCGCGTACCTTTGTTTATAAAACCGTATGGCCAGATTGCCTTGTTTGTTGTAAATCTTTGCCCTCATAAAGGCTTTATAAAGTAGGACAAACACTCCTCGGCTATTGGCCGAGGAGGTGAAGCCGATGGTCGGTCAACAAAGTTTTGTACAATGCGGATCCGAGCATTAATGACGTAAAGTACTTGGATACATAGAGTCATTACACATAATTTGTGATTTTACTATGGATATCGATCCTTAATTCGGCCTCCCGTGACCACATTAAGGCTCAGGGGCTACTGGGCTTCGGGCTTATTATTTACAAATATTAAAGGGGCACATCGATCCCCTGATCTGGTGTTGCCACCCGACCAGTGTCTCGGGGGCTACTGCATTGCCTGTTCTATGCAGAAAATTTTAAGTGCAATACAGTTTCCGAGGAGATTTTGATCCTCAGGTTGGTCGGCCGCACCCAGCCTGATTCTCGAGGACTGAGCACGCCGCTTTTTGTGTCTCGAAGTATTCTGCCGAGCTAGGACTTGATCCTTAGAACGATTTTGCAAATCAACCTGAGTCTCAGCGGCTACGGGGATCAGCGGTCTTATGTCATCCTTCATGTGCATCTCAGGTTTTAGACCGATACCCACCTTGAGGGCTACTGGCACCAATCAAAAATATTGACAAAAATCGGTCCACATTCGGGGTGGTGCACCACCTCAGAAGCAGTCCGGCGTAAAGCTCGGGCGCTAGCGGCTGGCTCCATAGAGGGCACTTCCGGCATTAAGCTCGGCTAAACTCCTTCAAACTTCTTTGAACCAAGGTGATCTACGACACCTCGGATACAGTCCGACGTTGGAGCTCGGATACATAGTCCGGCGTTGGAGCTCGGATACATAGTCCGGCGTTAGAGCTGGGAAGCAGTCCGGCATTGGTGCTCGGCTGCAAAAGATACCTCGAATGCAGTCCGGTGTTGGAGCTCGGACGCAAGAGGACGTTGCCGCTCGGGAACAACTTCAAACCCGAGGTGTGGCATAAAAATAACAAGGCATTGATAAAGGCCGGAAACTTAAAGGGGCTCCTCGGATACCCGACGTGTAAACTCGTCGAATGCATTTCGGCGATCCTCAAGATCGAAGATGAGAAGATTTGTTGAACCAGTTTTCAAGACCGACGACCGAAGATGAAGAACAGTTCGAAAGAATCGAGGAGCGTCCCCAACTTGAAGACCGGTTCAGGGGGCTACTGACGGTGTCCTGGACTAGGGGGTACTCACCACGTCGTCTCCCGATCAGTTGGATTGGGCCGAGGATCCCCATGGCCGTATACTCATGGGCCAGTCCGGACAGCTGCCGCATACAAGGAAGAATCCACAAGACTTGGCGATCAAGACAAGGACTCCTCCCCCACCGGCGTATTCGGCTAGGACTCTTGTTATCCTAGGCCTCTGGATACAACAATCATACCATAGGCTAGCTTCTAGGGTTTAGCCTCTCTGATCTCGTGGTAGATCAACTCTTGTAATACCCACATCATCAATATCAATCAAGCAGGATGTAGGGTTTTACCTCCATCAAGAGGGCCCGAACCTGGGTAAACATTGTGTCCCTTGCCTCCTGTTACCATTGATCCTAAGACGCACTGCTTGGGACCCCCTACCCGAGATCCGCAGGTTTTGACACCGACACCCCCCATGGGGAAGGAGGCCGAATTGGACTCGGGGAGGAGGCAGCGCCCCCCTTTCCTTCTCCTACTCCCTCTCCTTCCCCCTTTCCCCTCTGATAAAAGGAAGGGGGGGGGTCGAATCCTACTAGGAGCCCAAGTGGGATTCCACCCACTTGGGAGGCGCCTAGGGCCGGCCTCCTCTCCCTCCCTTCTTTATATACGGGGGGGGGGGTGCCCCTAGAACACACACCAACTTCTCCAAGCCGTGTGCGGCGCCCCCCTCCACAGTTTACGCCTACGGTCATAATCTTGCGGTGCTTAGGCGAAGCCCTGCACGGATCACATCGCCATCACCGTCACCACGCCATCGTGCTGACAGAACTCATTTACTCCTTCGACCCTCTGTTGGATCAAGAGCTCGAGGGACGTCATCGCGCTGAGCGTGTGCAGAACTCGGAGGTGCCATACGTTCGGTACTTGATCGGTCAAAACGAGAAGACGTTCGACTTCATCAACCGCGTGAAGCAAACGCTTCCGCTTTCGGTCTACGAGGGTACATGGACACACTCTCCCCCTCTCATTGCTATGCATCTCCTGATAGATCTTGCGTGTGCGTAGGAATTTTTTTGAAATTGCATGCTACGTTCCCCAATAGTGGCATCCGAGCCAGGTCTATGCGTAGATGATATGCATGAGTAGAACACAAAGAGTTGTGGGCGGTGATTGTCATACTACTTACCACCAATGTCTTATTTTGATTCGGCGGTATTGTTGGATGAAGCGGCCCAGACCAACCTTACATGACCACGTTCATGATACCGGTTCCATCGACAAACATGCAACTAGTTTTGCATAAAGGTGGCTGGCGGGTGTCTATTTCTCCAACTTTAGCTGAATCGAATTTGACTACGCCCGGTCCTTGTGAAGATTAAAACAACAAACTTGATAAATCACTGTTGTGGTTTTGTGCCGTTGGTAAGAACGGTTCTTGCTAGAAGCCCGTAGCAACCACGTAAAACTTGCAACAACAAAGTAGAGAACGTCTAACTTGTTTTTGCAGGGCATGTTGGGACGTGATATGGTCAAGACATGCTGTGATATACGTTGTTGTATGAGATGATCATGTTTTGTAAAAGTTATCAGCAACTGGTAGGAGCCTTATGGTTGTCGCTTTATTGCATGAAATACAAACGCCATGTATTGCTTTACTTTATCACTAAGTGGTAGCGATAGTTGTAGAAGCAATAGTTGGCAAGACGACCACGACGCTACGATGGAGATCAAGGTGTCAAGTCGGTGACGATGGAGATCATGACATTGCTTTGGTGATGGAGATAAAAGCATAAGATGATGATGGCCGTATCATGTCACATATTTTGATTGCATGTGGCATTTATTTTTTATACATCTTATTTTGCTTAGTACGACGGTAGCATTATAAGATGATCCCTTAACTAAATTTCAAGGTATAAGTGTTCTCCCCGAGTATGCACCGTTGCGAAAGTTTTTTGTGCTGAGACACCACGTCATGATTGGGTGTGATAGGCTCTACGTTCAAATACAACGGGTGCAAGCCAGTTTTGCACATGCAGAATACTCGGGTTAAACTTGACGAGCCTAGCATGTACAGACATGGCCTCAAAACACTAGAGACCGAAAGGTCGAACGTGAATCATATAGTGGATATGATCAACATAGAGATGTTCACCATTGATGACTACTCCATTGCTACCTCTTGAGCACTGCGTTGGATTTCCCCGAAGAGGAGAGGATGATGCAGTAAAGTAGCGTAAGTATTTCCCTCAGTTTTTGAGAACCAAGGTATCAATCCAGTAGGAGATCACGCACGAGTCCCTCGTACCTACACAAAACGATAGCTACTCGCAACCAACGCGATTAGGGATTGTCAATCCCTTCAGGGTCACTTACGAGGGTGAGATCTGATAGAGATGATAAATAATATTTTTGGTATTTTTGATAGATAGATGCAAAGTGAAAAGTAAAAGGCAAAGTAAAATCAAAGCAAGTAAATAAAGTAATAGAGATTGATATGATGAAAATAGACCCGGGGGCCATAGGTTTCACTAGTGGCTTCTCACAAGAGCATAAGTATTCTACGGTGGGTGAACAAATTACTATTGAGCAATTGACAGAATTGAGCATAATTATGAGTATATCTAGGTATGATCATGTGTATAGGCATCACGTCCGAGACAAGTAGATCAAAACGATTCTGCATCTACTACTATTACTCCACTCATCGACCGCTATCCAGCATGCATCTAGAGTATTAAGTTAAAAACAGAGTAACGCCTTAAGCAAGATGACATGATGTAGAGGGATAAATTCATGCAATATGATAAAAAATCCATCTTGTTATCCTCAATGGCAACAATACAATACGTGCCTTGCAACCCTTTCTGTCACTGGGTAAGGACACCGCAAGATTGAACCCAAAGCTAAACACTTCTCCCATTGCAAGAACTACCAATCTAGTTGGCCAAACAAAACGGATAATTCGAAGAGACTTGCAAAGATAACTCAATCATACATAAAAGAATTCAGAGAAGATTCAAATATTATTCATAGATAAGCTGGATCATAGACCCACAATTCATCGGTCTCAACAAACACACCGCAAAAAGAAAATTACATCGAATAGATCTCCACAATTCATCGGTCTGTAGAAATCTGTAACTAACACAAACTTCTGGAACTCTAAAAATTCTACCAAAATAGGACGTACTGGAAAATTTGTTATTGATCAGCATCAAAAAGAATCAATGCAAAAGCATGTTTCTGTGATTTATTGATTTTTTTCTCGTGAGCGCAAAGTTTCTGTTTTTCAGCAGAATCAAATCAACTATCATCATAGTTTATCTTATAGGTTCTACTTGGCACAAACACTAATTAAAACATAAAACCACATCTAAACAGAAATTAGAAACAAAATTTAACACTAAACAGGAACAAAAACAAAAAACAAAAGGTAAAATTGGGTTGCCTCCCAACAAGCGCTATCGTTTAACGCCCCTTGCTAGGCATTGATATTTCAATGATGCTCACAAGAAAGACAAGAATTGAAGCACAAAGAGAGCATCATAAAACATGTGATAAACACATCTAAGTCTATAATACTTCCTATGCATAGGCATCTTATAGGCAAACAAATTATCAAGGCAAGCAAAAACTAGCATATGCAAGGAGGCGGAAAGAAACAATAGCAATCTCAACATAACGAGAGGTAATTTATTATCATGAAAATTTCTACGACCATATTTTCCTCTCTCATAATAATTACATGTGGGATCATAAGCAAATTCAACAAAATAGCTATCACATAAAATATTTTCAACACGATCCACATGCGTGCAAAGTTGACACTCTTCTAAAATAGTGGGATTAACATTAACTAAAATCATGACCTCTCCAAACCCACTTTTATCAAAAATTTCATAAGATTGAATATTCTCCAAATATGTGGGATCTAGAGTTGACACTCTTCCACACCCACTTTCAATATTATTGCAAACAATATTATCAATCTCATATTCATCATGGGGATTAAATAAAATTTCAAGATCATAAGAAGAATCACCCCAATCATGATCATTGCAACAAGTAGTAGACATAGCAAAACTAGCATCCCCAAGCTTAGGGTTTTGCATATAATTAGCACAATTGACATCAAGAGAATTTATAGTAAAATCATTTAAATCATGCTTTTCGTTGAGGGAGCTATCAAGCATGGGTGCAATAGCAACGATCTCATTTTTAACATAAGGAACTATAGCAAATTCGTCTTCATAAATATTGGCTTCATGGCCACAAGAATAGCAAGCATCATGTTCATCAAGGGATATTTCAAGCAAATAATCGGAATCATCATTATCTATAGATTCATGCATATCATTATTTTCTTCCAAAGCAACAGTCATTCTTTCAATAAATTCTTGGACATAGACATTATGAGCAAGGTTTTCATTGCAATATTTAAGTATGACAGAATTTTCAGATTTGTTGAGAGTAAAATCATACTTTTCAATCAAAGAAGCAACTTCATGAGCACCCTTAAAAACGACAAATTCTTCAATTTGTTCGATATCATAGTAACTATAAACACCCTTTGCATAAGAAGATAAGATTTCATTATCATTGAACTCACATAGGTACGGAAGGTGTTTTTTAGGGTTCTTAGAGCAACAAGTAAAATCACACATTTCACAAAGATGCCAAGCATAGCATAGCAAACTATTTATATGATACCGTAAGAGTCTCCCTTTTTCAGATAAATGATGATGCACAAAATGAGCATGCTCATCTAAAGATTTCCCATCAACTAGGCTAGTTGGGGTTTCAGCACGAGCGCATAAGGATCAAAGATGATCCAAGTAGAACACTTTAAGTGGATCCATATGAATAGATTTTTAGCAAGCAAAGATGCAAGCATATAGAAGGCACAAGGAAACACAAACAAAGATACATACGGGAAGAAGGCGAACGAAAAAGAGAGGGCGAATAAAATGACAAGGGTGAAGTGGGGGAGAGGAAAACGAGAGGCAAATAATGTAATGCGAGAGATAGGGATTGTGATGGGTACTTGGTTAGTTGACTTTCGCGCAAACTCCCCAGCAACGGGGCCAGATATTGTTCTTGCTACCTCTTGAGCACTGCATTGGATTTCCCCCGAAGAGGAGAGGATGATGCAGTAAAGTAGCGTAAGTATTTCCCTCAGTTTTTGAGAACCAAGGTATCAATCCAGTAGGAGATCACGCACGAGTCCCTCGTACCTACACAAAACGATAGCTACTCGCAACCAACGCGATTAGGGATTGTCAATCCCTTCAGGGTCACTTACGAGGGTGAGATCTGATAGAGATGATAAATAATATTTTTGGTATTTTTGATAGATAGATGCAAAGTGAAAAGTAAAAGGCAAAGTAAAATCAAAGCAAGTAAATAAAGTAATAGAGATTGATATGATGAAAATAGACCCGGGGGCCATAGGTTTCACTAGTGGCTTCTCTCAAGAGCATAAGTATTCTACGGTGGGTGAACAAATTACTATTGAGCAATTGACAGAATTGAGCATAATTATGAGTATATCTAGGTATGATCATGTGTATAGGCATCACGTCCGAGACAAGTAGATCAAAACGATTCTGCATCTACTACTATTACTCCACTCATCGACCGCTATCCAGCATGCATCTAGAGTATTAAGTTAAAAACAGAGTAACGCCTTAAGCAAGATGACATGATGTAGAGGGATAAATTCATGCAATATGATCAAAACCCCATCTTGTTATCCTCGATGGCAACAATACAATACGTGCCTTGCAACCATTTCTGTCACTGTGTAAGGACACCGCAAGATTGAACCCAAAGCTAAACACTTCTCCCATTGCAAGAACTACCAATCTAGTTAGCCAAACCAAACAGATAATTCGAAGAGACTTGCAAAGATAACTCAATCATACATAAAAGAATTCAGAGAAGATTCAAATATTATTCATAGATAAGCTGGATCATAAACCCACAATTCATCAGTCTCAACAAACACACCGCAAAAAGAAGATTACATCGAATAGATCTCCACAAGAGAGGGGGAGAACATTGTATTGAGATCCAAAAAGAGAGCAGAAGCCATCTAGCTACTAGCTATGGACCCGAAGGTCTGAAGTAAACTACTCACACTTCATTGGAGAGGCTATGGTGTTGATGTAGAAGCCCTCCGTGGTAGATGCCCCCTCCGGCGGAGCTCCGGAACAGGCCCCAAGATGGGATCTCGCGGATACAGAAAGTTGCGGCGGTGAAATTAGGTTTTTGGCTCCGTATTTGATCTGACGGGGGTACGTAGGTATATATAGGAGGAAGGAGTACGTCGGTGGAGCAACAGGGGGCCCACGAGGCAGGGGGCGCGCCCAGGGGGGCCCTCCACCCTCGTGACCGCCTCTGGCACTTCTTGGAGTAGGGTCCAAGTCTCCTGGATCATGTTTGCTGAGAAAATCACGTTCCCGAAGGTTTCATTCCGTTTGGACTCCGTTTGATATTTTGTTTCTTTGAAATACTGAAATAGGCAAAAAACAGCAATTCTGGGCTGGGCCTCCGGTTAATAGGTTAGTCCAAAAAATAATATAAAAGTGGAAAATGAAGCCCAATATAGTCCAAAATAGTAGATAAAGTAGCATGGAGCAATCAAAAAATTATAGATACGTTGGAGACGTATCATCCATCTCACGTGATGATAGGACATGGTTTAGTTGATTTGGATCACGTATCATTTAGATGACTTAAGGGATGTCTATATAAGTGGGAATTCTGAAGTAATATGATTAATTGAACTTAATTTATCATGAACTTACTCCAGGTAGTTTTTGCATATCTATGTTGTAGATCAATGGCCCGTGCTACCATTCCCTTGAATTTTACTGCATTCCTAGAGAAAGCTAAGTTAAAAGATGATGGTAGCAACTACACGGACTGGGTCCGTAACTTGCGGATTATCCTCATTGCTGCATAGAAGAATTATGTCCTTGATGCACCACTGGGTGAAAGGCCTGCTGCAGGAGCAGAAGCTGATGTTATGAACGTCTAGCAAGCTCGATTTGATGACTACTAGTTAGTTCAGTGTGCCATGCTTTACGGCTTAGAATCGGGACTTCAAAGATGTTTTGAACATCATGGACCATATGAGATGTTCCAGGAATTGAAGTTAATATTTCAAGCAAATGCCCGAGTTGAGAGAAATGAAATCTCCAACAAGTTCTATAGCTGCAAGATGGAGGAGAACATTTGTGTTAGTGAGCACATACTTAGAATGTCTGGGTACCATAATCACTTGACTCAACTGGGAGTTAATCTTCCAGATGATTGTGTCATTGACAGAGTTCTTGAATCACTGCCACCAAGCAACAAAGGCTTCATGATGAACTACAATATGCAAGGGATGGAAAAGACTATTCCTGAGCTCTTCGCAATGCTAAAGGCTGCGGAGGTAGAAATCAAGAAGGAGCATCAAGTGTTGATGGTTAACAAGACCACTAGTTTCAAGAAGAGGGGCAAGGGAAAGAAGGGGAACTTCAAGAAGAATGGCAAGCAAGTTTTCACTCCCGGGAAGAAACTCAAAGTTGGACCCAAGCTTGAAATTGAGTGCTTCTACTGCAAAGGGAATGGTCACTGGAAGCGGAACTGCCCCAAGTATTTGGCGGTTAAGAAGGATGGTGAAGTGAACAAAGGTATATTTGATATACATGTTATTAATGTGTACCTTACTAATTCTCGTAGTAGTGCCTGGGTATTTGATACTAGTTCAGTTGCTCATATTTGTAACTCGAAATAGGGACTACGGATTAAACAAAGATTGGCTAAGGACGAGGTGAGGATGCGCGTCGGGAATGGTTCCAAGGTTGATGTGATCGTCGTCGGCACGCTACCTCTACATCTACCTTCGGGATTAGTTTTAGACCTGAATAATTGTTAGTTGGTGCCAGTGTTGAGCATGATCATTATATCTAGATCTTGTTTAGTGCGAGACAGTTATTCATTTAAATCAGAGAATAATGGTTGTTCTATTTATATGAGTAATATCTTTTATGGTCATGCACCCTTGAAGAGTGGTCTATTTCCGTTGAATCTTGATCGTGGTGATACACATATTCATAATATTGATCACAAAATATGAAAAGTTGATAATTATAGTGCAACTTATTTGTGGCACTGCCGTTTGGGTCATATCGGTGTAAAGTGCATGAAGAAACTCCATGCAGATGGACTTTTGGAATCACTTGATTATGAATCATTTGATACTTGCAAACTGTACCTTATAGGCAAGACGACTAAAACTTCGTTCTCCAGAACAATGAAACAAGGTAATGACTTATTCGAAATAATACATACCGATGTATGCGGACAATGAGTGTTGAGGCTCATGGCGGGTATCATTATTTTCTGACCTTCACAGATGATTTGAGCAGATATGGGTATATCTACTTAATGAACACAAGTCTGAAACATTTGAAAAGTTCAAAGAATTTTAGAGTGAAGTGGAGAATCATCGTAACAAAAAAAATAAAGTTTCTACGATCTGATCGTGGAGGTGAATATTTAAGTTACGAGTTTGGCCTTCATTTAAAACAATGTGGAATAGTTTCATAGCTCACGCCACCTGGAACACCACAGTGTAATGGTGTGTCCGAACGTCATAACCACACTTTATTAGATATGGTGCAATCTATGATGTCTCTTATCGATTTACCACTATCATTTTGGGGTTATGCATTAGAGACAGCTGCATTCACGTTAAACAGGACACCATCAAAATTCGTTGAGACGGCACCATATGAACTGTGGTTTGGCAACAAACCTATGCTATCATTTCTTAAAGTTTGGGGATGCGATGCTTATGTCAAAAGGCTTCATTCTGATAAGCTCGAACCCAAATCGGAGAAGTGTGTTGTCGGTGTCAAAACCGACGGATCTCAGGTAGGGGGTCCCGAGCTGTGCATCTAAGGCTAATGGTAACAAGAGGCGGGGACACAATGTTTACCCAGGTTCGGGCCCTCTCGATGGAGGTAATACCCTACTTCCTGCTTGATTGATCTTGATGATATGAGTATTACAAGAGTTGATCTACCACGAGATCGTAGAGGCTAAACCCTGAAGCTAGCCTATGATTATGATTGTTGTTGTCCTACGGACTAAACCCTCTAGTTTATATAGACACCGGAGGGGGATAGGGTTACACAGAGTCGGTTACAGAGAAAGGAATCTTCATATCTGAATCGCCAAGCTTGCCTTCCATGCAAAGGATAGTCTCATCCGGACATGGGACGAAGTCTTCTATCTTGTATCTTCATAGCCCAACAGTCCGACATACACATATAGTCCGACTATCCGAGGACCCCTTAATCCAGGACTCCCTCATGTGTCTTCATAGGATACCCTAAGGAAACAATTGGGTACACCTTCTACCACAGATCCAAAGGATAGATCTTCGTTGCCAAGAACGAAACCTTTCTACAGAAGGAGTTTCTCTCGAAAGAAGTGAGTGGGAGGAAAGTAGAACTTGATGAGGTAATTGTACATTCTCTAAATTTGGAAAGTAGCTCATCCGAGAAATCTGTTCACGTGATGCCTACACCAACTGGAGAGGAAGCTAATGATAATGATCATGAAACTTCAGATCAAGTTGCTACAGAACCTCATAGGTCAACTAGAGCATGATCCGCACCAGAGTGGTACGGTAATCCTGTTCTAGAAGTCATGTTACTTGACCATGACTAACCTATGAACTATGAAGAAGCTATGATGAGCCCATATTCCGATAAATGGCTTGAGGCCATGAAATCTGAGATAGGATCCATGTATGAGAACAAAGTGTGGACTTTGGTGGATCTGCCTGATGATCGGTGACCCATAGAGAATAAATGGATCTTCAAGAAGAAGAATGACGCTGATGGTAATGTTACTGTCTATAAAGCTCAACTTGTTGCAAAACATTTTTGACAAGTTCAAGGAGTTGACTACAATGAGACTTTCTCACCCGTAGCAATGCTTAAGTCTGTCCGAATCATGTTAGCAATTGCCACATTTTATGATTATGAAATCTGGCAAATGGATGTGAAAACTGCATTCCTTAATGGATTTCTTAAAGAAGAGTTGTATATGATGCAACCAGAAGGTTTTGTTGATCCTAAAGGTGCTAACAAAGTGTGCAAGCTCCAGCAATCCATTTATGGACTGGTGCAAGCATCTCGGAGTTGGAATATATGCTTTGATGAGGTGATCAAAGCATATGGTTTTATACAGACTTTTGAAGAAGCCTGTATTTACAAGAAAGTGAGTGGGAGCTCTATAGCATTTCTAATATTATATGTGGATGACAGATTATTGATAGGAAATGATGTAGAATTTCTGAATAACATAAAAGGATACTTGAATAAAAGTTTTTCAATGGAACACCTCGGTGAAGCTGCTTATATATTGGGCATCAAGATCTATAGAGATAGATCAAGACGCTTGATAGGACTTTCACAAAGCACATACCTTGATAAAGTTTTGAAGAAGTTCAAAATGGATGAGTCAAAGAAAGGGTTCTTGCCTGTGTTACAAGGTGTGAAGTTGAGTGAGACTCAATGCCTGACCAATGCAGAAGATAGAGAGAAAATGCAACTCATTCCCTATGCCTCAGCCATAGGTTCTATCATGTATGCTATGCTGTGTATCAGACCTGATGTGTACCTTGCTATAAGTTTAGCAGGGAGGTACCAAAGTAATCCAGGAGTGGATCACTGGACAATGGTCAAAACCATCCTGAAGTACCAAAGGACTAGGGATATGTTTCTTGTTTATGGAGGTGACAAAGAGCTTGTCGTAAGTGGTTACGTCGACGCTAGCTTTGACACTTATCCGGATGACTCTAAGTCACAAGCCAGATTCGTATTTTTATTGAATGGTGGAGCTTTTAGTTGGTGCAGTTCCAAGCATAGCGTCATGGCGGGATCTATGTGTGAAGCAGAGTATATAGCTGCTTTGGGAGTAGCAAATGAAGGAGTCCGGATGAAGGAGTTCATATCCAATCTAGGTGTAATACCTAGTGCATCAGGTCCAATGAAAATGTTTTGTGACAATACTGGAGCAATTGCCTTGGCGAAGGAATCCAAATTTCACAAAAAGACCAAACACATCAAGAGATGCTTCAACTCCATCCGAGATTTGGTCGGGGAGGGAGACATAGAGATTTGCAAAATACATACGGATCTGAATGTGGCAGACCCGTTGACTAAGCCTCTTCCACGAGCAAACCATGATCACCACCAAGACTCCATGGGTGTTAGATTCATTACAATGTAGTCTAGATTATTGACTCTAGTGCAAGTGGGAGACTGAAGGAAATATGCTCTAGAGTCAATAATAAAGTTATTATTTTATATTTCCTTATTCATGATAAATGTTTATTATTCATGCTAGAATTGCATTAACCGAAAACTTGATACATGTGTGAATACATAGACAAAACATCGTGTCCCTAGTATGCATCTACTTGACTAGCTCATTGATCAAAGATGGTTAAGTTTCCTAGCCATGGACACATGTTGTCATTTGATGAACGGGATCACATCATTAGGAGAACAATGTGATGAACAAGACCCATCTGTTAGCTTAGCATTATGATCGTTCAGTTTTATTGCAGCTGCTTTCTTCATGTCAAATACATATTCCTCCGACTATGAGATTATGCAACTCCCGGACACCAGAGGAATGCCTTGTGTGCTATCAAACGTCACAACATAACTGGGTAATCATAAATATGCTCTACAGGTATCTCCGAAGGTGTTTGTTGGGTTGGCATAGATTGAGATTAGGATTTGTCACTCCGAGTATCGGAGAGGTATTTCTGGGCCCTCTCAGTAATGCACATCATATGAAACCTTGCATGCAACGTGACTAATGAGTTAGTTGCGGGATGATGCATTATGGAACGAGTAAAGAGACTTGCCCGTAACGAGATTGATCTAGGTATGTAGATACCGACGGTTAAATCTCGGGCAAGTAACATACCGATGACAAAGGGAATAACGTATGTTGTCATACCGGTACGACCGATAAAGGTCTTCGTAGAATATGTGGGAACCAATATGAGCATTCAAGTTCCGCTATTGGTTATTAACTGGAGAGGTGTCTCGGTCATGCCTACATAGTTCTCGAACCCGTAGGGTCCACACGCTTAACGTTCGATGACGATATGTATTATATGAGTTAATATTTTTGGTGACCGAAGGTTGTCCGGAGTCCCGAATGAGATCACGGACATGTTGAGGAGTCTCGAAATGGTCGAGAGGTGAATATTGATATATTGGAAGGTAGTATTCGGACATCGGAAGGGTTCCGGAATGTATCAGGTACATATCGGAGTACCGGAGGGGTTACCAGAGCCCCCTCGAGCAAAGATATGGGCCATATGAGGGAGGCACACCAGCCCACAAAGGGGTGGCGTGCCCCCTATAGGGAAGGAGGCCAAATTGGACTAGGGGAGGGGGCAGCGCCCCCCTTTCCTTCTCCTACTCCATCTCCTTCCCCCTTTCCCCCTCCGATAAAAGGAAGGGGGGGGGTGAATCCTACTAGGAGCCCAAGTGGGACGCCTCCCACTTGGGGCGCGCCTAGGGCTGGCCTCCTCTCCCTCCCTCCTTCATATACGGGGGGCACCCCTAGCACATACACCAATTGCTCCAAGTCTTGTGTGGTGCCCCCCCTCCATAGTTTACGCCTCCGATAATAATCTCGCGGTGCTTAGGCGAAGCCCTGGGCAGATCACATCACCATCACCGTCACCATGCCGTCGTGCTGACGGAACTCATCTACTCCTTCTACACTCTGCTGGGTCAAGAGCTCGAGGGACGTCATCACGCTGAACCTGTGCAGAACTCGGAGGTGCCGTACGTTTGGTATTTGATCGGTCGGAACGAGAAGACATTCGACTACATCAACCTTGTTAACCAAACACTTCCGCTTTCAGTCTATGAGGGTACGTGGATACACTCTCCCCCTCTCGTTGCTATGCATATCCTAGATAGATCTTGCGTGGGCGTAGGAATTTTTTTGAAATTGCATGCTACGGTCCCCAACACCTGGATCCCTTTTTAAAACATCGGCGCAAGCTAGGCCCCTCAATCCGACTCGCCCCCGGTCGGCTCCACAGCGCGAGCCAGCTAGGTTCCGTGACCCGGCCGGCCAGCTGACACATGTCGGTCGTCCACGAGAAGTCTACTCCCAAATGGTAAGAGTGCGTGGCTACGACATGGCTTGACCCTGTAGCTAGGTGGCGCTGGCCACCCCCTGAAGCCCGACGGGGCGTGCCATAGTACCAAGCAGTCGGGCGTACCCGCGCCCGGTGACCCCGTTACGGCCCGCACCCAGTGGACCCAGCGAGACCCGCATCCGACAGGCCCAGCGGCCCCCACTGCCGGCTCCTAGAGGATGACACCAAGGCCCCGCACCCATGTAATATTACCATTGTAACCTGGGTGGCCGGCCTATAAGACCCCCCGGTACCCCTCCATGCAAAGGGTCGACTCTTAGAACACACACACTTACATCCACCTACGAGGCAGGGCAGAGGACCAGTTCCCTCTCCCACCTCCACTCGAACAGCTACATGAGCAACTCTGTAACCCATCACATATCATCCATTCTGCAGGATTAGGGGTGTTACCTCCTGATACGTCTCCAACATATCTATAATTTTTGATTGTTCCATCCTATTATATTGTCATTCTTGGATGTTTTACAATCATTTTATAGTCATTTTATATCATTTTTGGTACTAACCTATTGACATAGTGCCCAATGCCAGTTGTTGTCATGTTTTTTACATCGCAGGAAATCAATATCAAACGGAGTCCAAACGCAATGCAACTCCTAGAGGATTTTTTTGGGTTAGAAGAAAGCCAATGGGACAAGAAAGCACCTGAGGGGCTGCTCGAGGTGAGCAGCACCCACCAGGGCGCGCCCTGGGGGGTTGTTCCCACCTCGGGTGCCCCCCGAACCACCTCTTTGCTCTATAAATACCCAAATATTCCAGAAACCCTAGGGGAGTCGACGAAATATTGATCCATCCGCCGCAGAGTCCAGAACCACTAGATCCAATCTAGACACCGTCATGGAGGGGTTCACCACTTCCATTGGTGCCTCTCCTATGATGCGTGAGTAGTTCTTTGTAGATTTACGGGTCCGTAGTTAGTAGCTAGTTGGCTTCCTCTCTCTCTCTCTCTCTCTCTCTTGATTATCAATACAATGGTCTCCTGGAGATCCATATGATCTAAGTCTTTTGGCGGTGTGTTTGTTGGGATCCGATGAACTTTGAGTTTATGATCAGATCTATGTTTTTATCCATGAAATTTTATAGCCTCGTATATCTTCTCCGATATTTGGGTTTTGTTTGGCCAACTTGATCTATTTATCTTGCAATGGGAAGAGGTGCTTTGTAGTGGGTTCGATCTTATGGTTCTTGATCCCAGTGACAGAAGGGGAACCGACACGTATGTATCGTTGCTACTAAGGATAACAAGATGAGATCTATATCTGCCGCAATAGATAAATGGATCTCGTCTACATCATTTCATCGTTCTTATTGCATTACTCCATTTTGTCATGAACTTAATACACTAGATGCATGCTGGATAGCGGTTGATATGTGGAGTAATAGTAGTAGATGCAGGAAGGAGTCGGTCTACTAATCTTGGACGTGATGCCTATATAATGATCATTGCCTCGATATCATCATGATTATTTGAAGTTCTATCAATTGCCCAACAGTAATTGTTTTCCCACTGTTTGCTATCTTTCTCGAGAGAGCCACTAGTGAAACCTATGGCCCCCGGGTCTCTTTTCATCATATTTGCCTTTGCGATCTATTTTCTCTTGCATTTATTTCAGATCTATTAAACCAAAAATACAAAAATACCTTGCTGCAATTTATTTGTTCCGCGATCTATTTATCCTATCTACCACTTTTTACCTCATGTTATTTGCCTACTTGAGGCGATGTACCCGAAAGGGATTAACAACCCCTTTAACACGCCGGGTTGCGAGTATTTGTTATTTGTGTGCAGGTGCTGTTTACGTGGTGTGAGGAGGTTCTCCTACTGGTTCGATAACCTTGGTCTCATCACTGAGGGAAATACGTACCATCTCTATACTGCATCATCCCTTCCTCTTTGGGGAAATACCGACGTAGCTCTAGCAAACATCACCTCCCATGGAGGGCCCCGAACCTGGGTACATCTTGTGTCGCACACCTGCGCGTGCCAACCTCACCTCTGGAACCCACCAGTGCCCTTGTGTCTTCCCCCACTTTTAGCCATCTCATGGCATCTTCCATGAGATCACCACGACAACCCTTCCTGTTGTGTTTCCAATAATGGAGACGACACCAAGAAAGGGTTTCTAATTGCCCTTTGAATGGCTACAAAGCTTGCAAAAATGTGATGAGCTGTCTAGTGAATTGCAAGACAGGGCAAAAGATGTAATACAAGATCTTCTAATGAAGAATGACAAGCTTGAGAGGAGAATCACCAAAACTGATGTTGGAAATCAGAGCGAGCAACAAGATAGGAGAATGAGGGCAAAGATGCCAAAGGGGAACTGATAAATGTGATGGATACGATGCTAGCATTTTATTATAGGACGTGGCTACAGAGCACCACGGCGCCCGTCCATTGTCCAGAACGCACACTCATCATGTGCGCACATAATTATCCCACCTGCATTTTTTAGGGGATCAAAAACTTGTAAATTTTGATTAGAATGTCAAAATTCAATTCCGTTTTCACCGTTGGGTTTCTCGTGATGATTTATTCAAAATTAGATCCCATATGAGTAAGTTTTGATGAACTTTTATCCGAGCAACTTTGTGTGCCACAGAGGCAACTTTAGTGCTATAGAAAAGCAACTCCTTTTCCCCTTAGTATGACTACCTATCAACGGAGGATCCTTCTAAGTTGGTTACAATGACTACCAATTGACTAGCTTCGCCTCTAAATCGTTTACCATAAGGACAACTCCAACGTGGATCACCAAATCGCCCCAAAAAATGTCAGAATCGGCCTCTCTAGACACTTTTAACCACCCAATGACGGTCATCTAATTTGTTTGAACAAGTTCATACATAAAAAATCCTCCAAACCGAGCGACGAGGGGGGGGGGGTGTTCTCAGGGCCCCTTAGCATCAATTGCTACCTCCAACATGAAGCCGGATCCCATCTCATCAGACGACAAGAGGAGCAGAATTCACCCCTCCTAGCCAAGGTGATGGACAAAGTTCCTGCGCTACAAATGGAGATGCTAACCCAATGGTCAACCTCCAACCACTGTTTGGCAATGCCCTCTCCGCTGCTCCCGAGCAAACACAACGTCCAAAACTAGATGCTGCCTAAAGGAGGAGACATCATCCCCACTACGCCAACCATTTCTATTGTAACAAGGAGGTGGCAACAACAACTTCGAGTATTGATAAAAGCAGCCACATATAGAAAAAAGACTAAGTTCACCAGACAGAGCCTGTTGGGGTAGAAAAGAAAGAAACAACCATATGACTTATATGCACTGGAGTTGTACTTAAAAAGCCATCAACTTTTACGGTGTTTTGTGCAAATCCAATGCATTCACCAGACAACTTGTGTGTAATCTCATCCTGACTTGGTATCTAGATAAAGCGGCCACATCTAGAAAAGACTAAGTTCACCGGGCAACTCGTGTGTAGTCCAAGCTCGATCAACTCCATAGTTTTTCTTGGGAACGTAGGTAGTAGCAGAGGAGAAAACACACGCGCGCGCGCGCATTCACACACACACACACATAGTCATGCGCCTCATATATCCAGCTAGGAAACCTGACCGGTTCCACCCGCTCCCCTCTATAGTCGCACTAAGAGATTCCACCCGAGGAGAGGAAAATCTTGCCTCCACCTCTATGACACAAACTTAATTACAGGTATCTAAAATCTTTAGATATTTACCAAATAATAATGGTCTTGATAAATGTTTCTGTTCATGAGGATTGGATAACTGGATACATGGTTTTAGGCAAACTATTTGCTGATCGTGGGTAACTGGATACTTGGTTTTAGGCAACTGTATGGTTGATTGTGGGCAAATATGACACCTGAAAAAGGGACAAAGAACATACACGTGTTCATTTTTGGAGGGTTTGCTACTTCTTGAGCTTGCGATGGTTTTTCCCTTGAAGAGGAAGGGGTGATGCAGCACAACAGAGATCAGTATTTCCCTCCGTTAAGAACCAAGGTATAAATCTAGTAGGAGAAACACGCAAGTCCCCAATAGATGCAGCTGCACAAACAATCAAACACTTGCACCCAACATGATAAAGGTGTTGTCAATCCCTTCACGATCACTTGCAAAGGTGATATCTGATAGAGATAGATAAAACTAAATAAAAGATAACTAAAAATATTTTTTTGGTTTATAGATCTGAAAATAAAAGATTGCAAAATAGTAGATCGGAAACAAATATGATGGAAAATAGACCCGGGGGCCATAAGTTTCATTAGATGCTTCTCTCTTTAAGGCAATAATACGGTGGGTGAACAAATTACTGTCGAGCAATTGATAGAAAAGCGCAAAGTTATGATGATATCCAAGGCAATGATTATGCCTATAGGCATCACGTCCGTGTCAACTAGACCAACTCCTGCCTGCATCTACTATTATTACTCCACACATCGACCGCTATCCAGCATGAATCTAGAGTATTAAGCTCATAAAGAACGGAGTAACGCCTTAAGTAGGATGTCATGATGTAGAGGAATAAACTCAAGCAATATGATGAAAACCCCATCTTTTTATCCTTGATGGCAACAATTCAATACGTGTCTGATGTCTACTACGCAACTTTATTCTTGTAGACACGTGTTGGGCCTCTAGGCGCAGAGTTTCGTAGGACAGTAGAAATTTTCCCTCAAGTGGATGACCTAAGGTTTATCAATCCATGAGAGGTGTAGGATGAAGATGATCTCTCTCAAACGACCCTGCAACCAAATACAGGAAATCTCTTGTGTCCCCAACACACCCAATACAATGGCAAATTGTATAGGTGCACTAGTTCGGCGAAGAGATGGTGATAAAAGTGTAATATGGATGGTAGAAATATATTTTTATAATCTGAATAAATAAAAACAGCAAGGTAGCAAATAGTAAACGGACACAAAAACGGTGTTGCAATGCTTAAAAATGAGGCCTAGGGTCCGTAATTTCGCTAGTGAAACCTCTCAACAATGCTAACATAGTTGGATCATATGATTATCCCTCAAAGTGCAATAAAGAATCACTCCCGAGTTCCTATTAGCGGAGAACAAAATATGGGAATTGTTTGTAGGTCAGGAAACCACCTCAAAGCTACTCTTTCCGTTTGATCTATTCAAGAGTTCGAACTAAAATAACACAAAGTTATTTTTTCCATTTGATCTATCCTAGAGTTCATACTAGAATAACACCAAAGAAAATTCATATTCATAATACTCAATCCACACAAAGAACTATAAAGAGACCCCAAAGTTTCCGTCTGAGAAAAACGTGCATCAACCCCTATGCATATATTACCCAAATATCACTACGGGAATCCGTGAGTTGAATGCCATAACACATATCAAGTGAATCAATAAAATACCTCGTTGTCACCTCAAGTATTCATATTGCAAGACATATATCATGTGTTCTCATCTTTGAATATTCAATCCGTCAAGACAAAACTTTGAAGGGTAAAGATTCAATTCATCATAACAAGAGTATAGAGGGGAGAAACATCATATGATATGACTATATTAACAAAGCCCATGATATAGATCATGAGAGAGAGAGACAGATCAAACACATAGCTATTGGTACAAACCCTCAGCCCCGAGGGTGGACTACTCCCTCCTCATCGTGGTGGCCGTCGGAATGATGAAGATGGCCACCGGAGATGATTCCCCCCTCCGGCAGGGTGCCAGAATGGGGTCTAGATTGGATCTCGTGGATACAGAGGCCTTGTGGCGGCATAACTTCTGATCTAGGGCTACCCCAAGGGTTTTGTAATATTTGGGATTTTATAGGGTAAAGAAGGGGTGCGGGGGGCCACCGAGGTGGGCACAACCCACCTAGGCGCGCCTGGTGGGTTGTGCCCCCCTCGGGGCACCCCCAGGTGCTGCTCTGGCCCATACTGAGTGTTCTGATCCATAAAAAATCTCCAAAAAGTTACGCGGTGTTTGGAGTCCGTTTGATATTGATTTCCTGCAATGTAAAAAAACAAGCAAAAACAGCAACTGGCACTGGGCACTAGGTCAATAAGTTAGTCTCAGAAAATGATATAAAGTTGCTATAAAATGATTGTAAAACACCCAAGAATGATAATGTATTAGCATGAATACTTCATAAATTATAGATATGTTGGAAACGTATCAGCATCCCCAAGCTTAATTCCTACTCGTCGTCGAGTAGGTAAATGATAAAAGAAATAATTTATGAAGTGTGAATGCTAGCAAAGTGCATAAGTTTGATCAATGATAATTTCAATCACTTTTTCTAGCATCATAACAGCAATTCTTTCTTATAAAACTTCTCATGTTATAGTAGCAACGAATTCACATGTTAAAGTTCAAACAATGAACTCTCTTGAAACTCAACAACCTATGTTCTCAGTCACTAAGCAATTGCAATTCAACTTATTCAACAGAGTCTAAGTAAGAGCTCCACATACTCAACCATATTATAGTCTTCTATGATTGCTAACACTCACCGCATACACATGAGCAAAACGTTTCAACCGGGCATATAGAAAGAAAGGGGATTATAATTTCGCCTCCCAACGTATTCACCTTTGGATGATATCAACAATAATAACTCATGCTACCCATATTCAACTAGACATATGTGCCTAGATCTTTCCTCACCACATGATGCTTGCTAAAGGAGAAAAATAAAAAGGAATAGAAAGAAAAACTTTGACTCTTTGCATAAAAGTAAATACATAAAGTAAAAGATAGGCCCTTCGTAGTGGGAAGCAGAGGTTGCCATGTGCTTATTTGTTTGTATGCTCAATCCCTTAGTGCAAAAGAACGTCACATTATATTGCCCATTATGATAGCAACCTTTATTATGCAGTCTGTTGCTTTTATTCTTTGCCATCACAAGTACATACAACACTCAATTTTCTCTTACAGTAAATGATCTAACACTTTTAGAAGCAATTTTTATTGCCTTATTGCACCAATGACAACTTACTTGAAGGATCTTGCTCAATCCTTAGGTAGGTATGGTGGACTCTTGAAAATAAGATTTGGGTTTAAGGGTTTTTGGATACACAAGTAGTATCTCTACTTGGTGCGGATTTTTTTGCTAGCAAAGATGGGGGGCAAGCACCACATGTTAAAGGATCTATGACAATATAACTTCTATGTGAATATGAACAAAAATAAATAATTATGTTGTCCTCCTTGTCCAACGTCAACAATTTTGGCATATAATATTTTGATGGGTGCTCACAATCACAAAAGATTTCCAAGATAGTATATTTGCATGTGAAAGTTCTCTTATACTAGTTATTCGTGAATTGCTTGTATGACCAATATTGTGATTGTCAAGCTTCAAAAGCTTTCACTTCCTAAACCCAATGTGAATCTACCACTAGGCATTATATGATTTCAACTTCATGACATTCAGTTTATTCAACAATTTACTCATAGGATGTAAGTGAAGCACAAGAGTAAATGACAAACTACTCCAAAAAGATATAAGTGAAGATCATGTGAGTAGTTAAGTAAATAGGTAGCTATTGAGGACTCTATCTTATTCAAAAACTTTCAGATCTAAGTATTTTATTAAAACAGCAAGCAAAATGAAAATAAAATGACATTTGAAGAGTAGCACAACTCATGTGAAGAAGCAAAAACTTAGGCTCAACTGATACTAACCGATAATTGTTGAAGAAGAAAGGTGGGATGCCTATCGGGGCATCCCCAAGCTTAGATGCTTGAGACTTATTGAAATATTAGCTTGTGATGCCTTGAGAATCCCCAAGCTTGAGCTTTTGTGTCTCCTTAATTCCTCTTATATCACGATTTCCCTAAATCTCAAAAACTTCATCCACACAAAACTCAACAAGAACTCGTGAGATAAGTTAGTATAAATCAGTGCAAAACCTTATCATTATCTACTGTAGCAAATCACTAAAATTATTATTAACATTGCATACTAGATGCCTCTGCATATTTAATAGTACTATCCTCAAATAGAATCATCAAACAAGCAAACATATGCAAACAATGCAACCATAACAGCAATCTGCCAAAACAGTACAGTCTGTAAAGAATGCAAGATTCATCATACTTACCTAACTCCAAACATTATGAGAAAAATACCACACTGTAGGAAATTAATCAGAGCTTGTTTTTCAAAAAGTTTCAACAATTTATCACATTCTGACTTTTTTCTAGGGAATTTTTGCAACAGCGGTAAACTTTCTGTTTTGAAACAGCAACAAGTATACTTGCAAAATAAGCATGACAAAGGCTATCATTGCCACTTTTATTGAAATAAAAGATGAAAAACATTATTATAAATAATATCAAGCAAATCCTAACAAAATAAATTGACGCTCCAAGCAAAACACATATCATGTGACAAATGAAAACATGGCTCCAAGTGAGGTTGTCGATAATGTTGGAGATGAAAGAGGGGATGCCTTCCGGGGCATCCCCAAGCTTAGTTGCTTGGATCTTCCTTGAATATTACCTTGGGGTTCCTTGGGCATCCCCAAGCTTAGGGTCTTGCCACTCCTTATTCTCCTCATATCGACATATCACCCAAAACTTGAAGACTTCAATCACACAAAACTTAACGGAACTTTGTGAAATAGGTTAGTATGATAAAGAGCAAACCGTTCCACTTTTGGCAATATCAAAGACAAGATTCATAATCGTTTACACACAACATTGCAGAATTGAACCAAGCAATTAACTAAACATCACGACAAATGAACCAAACATTAACTGAGCACCAGATTGCACAATATAACATACTCCTAATAGAAGATCAGACAGTTAACCAAACCAAGCATGCTTAACAACTTGGAAATATAACAATTGTATTTTTTTCTCATGTATTTAGTACAACAAAATTTGATTTACTTCTCACATCATATACAATAACAGAATGCACCCACAACTATTAAACATCACATTGCAGAATTGAACCAAACAGTTAACTAAATACTACAACGCAAATGAACCAAACATTAACTGAGCACCACATTGCACAATGTATAACCAAACCAAGCATGCTTGACAACTTTGAAATATAGCAATTGTATTCGTTTCTCATGTATTTTGTAAAGATAAATTTTATTTATTTCTCACATGGAAGACAATACAAAATTGCAGCCTGAAGAGTTGAACATCACATTTGCAGAATTGAACCAAACAGTTAACTGAAGACGACAACTAATTAACCAAACAGTTAATAAGTGAGCACCACACTGCATGACATATAGAATATATACATAGGAGCAACATATTGCATGGTAAAATTAGATAGCACAATTTACTAGAATTTGATAAGGAAAGGCAGGAGCAACACACGCAACGGGTAAACCGAACATGCTTAACCAACGTAGCTAGCAAATGGCAAGGTGCTCCTCCAAGATCTGGGGGTCCGCACGAATGGTAGCCATCGCGACCTTATCTGCACATGCGGCCGCGATTTGCTTCTCCGCTGCCAAATGCTCCTTGAGCTCCTGGCTATACTGCGTGCACCATGGCTTAGGGCGACGCTTATTTGGTGGAGGGGTCGTTGATTTGGGTGAAAGGTGCCACGCCGGCGGTCGGGGCATGTGAGATGTGGATGTGTGGATTACCTACCTGGATAGACAAGGCCGAGCAGTGTGAAGGAGGGTCGCTGGCGAGGGGGGCGGCGCTGCAAGCAAGGAGTGAAGGTTTCAACTTGGAAAGGAAGGCGGAAAAAGGGGAAATGTGGCTTTTGGTAAGGGAGAGGGGTGGGGAGGTAGATATTTCCATGGAAGCCAAAAAATTTGAATCGGTTCAGCGAAAAAACTGGCGTGCAGTGTCATCAAACACGGTCCCTTATTCAGAATTGTGTATGATATGTGAACATCCCAAACGATTCAGATAGCTTAACCCGTGTGTGATGAGTTTGAACGTCAAAAATGTTTGTTCCAATTTCCCTGGTTACAGTGGTCATCCATGTCATTGCATAATTTGGGTACACAAAGGAGACTACAGCACACCCACACTTCTTAATTGAGCAAGTTCAGCAATTAAATAGAGCTAGCTGGCCTAAACATTACTCTAACAAATTAAAGACCGGCGCTCTTGATTAAAAAAAACAAAGAGTGCTACTATGGCTGGTGCTCATCGATCTCCACCGCCTCCTCCATGTCCAGCTCGCGCCTGACGGTCTCCTGGGGAAGGGGCTCCATGGCATCCATCGCACCATACTCGACAAGCATCTCGCCATCCGCGTTCGCCATCTCTTTGGAAAAGGCCACCATGAGCTGGGCGTGGGTGACCATGATTTGGACTTTGGCGGGCTCCGTAGTGGCAAGGTATGCCGTGCAAAAACAAACGGCTGCTTGAATGCTCTCGGCAATTGCCAACTCTTCGGCTATGGGTTGCCGACCATTATCGGAGAAGCTTATTTTGATTTGTGTGGTAACCACCACGAGCTGGGCGTGGGCGGCCTCGACATGATCCTGGGCGGCCTCCATCAGGGCTAAGGCTGCCGCTGCGGAACACACAACTATTGTGCCACTCGCTCCAGTTGCTATCCCCGAGGCAGATGTTGTTGCTGCCACTTGAGAAGCAACAACAGCCGTTTGGGCTCCCTTGGCCGCCCGGTCAGACATTGTGGCACCCTCATGAAGCTTGTTAGCACACGCCTGGCGGCCATGGCCGTGCTCTCGCTAGAGTGGGCCACCGAAGTTGCCCTCAGGATGCGGGTCCACGTCCCCGCCTTTCACCGGCGATGATTGAACAGTGAAATGATATTTGAGGAGCGAGCTAGTGTGCTTGACATGCCGGCTGTGGACTGTAGCCGACACACCTTCGCGCGTAAGCCATAGGCGTACTATACATCGACGGTGCTCCAGGATATTTTATACTGCATCTCACATGGTTGGTGATAATAAACTTTGTGAGATCTACTTGATTTTTCATCTTGATTTGAATTACATAATGGGGTCACAGTGGAAATGGACGGTGTTTGAATTTCTAGACCTTTTATCTGTAGTGAACATGCAACTGTATGTGTGTTGTAAAAAAATTGGAATTATTCAGGGCCCGTTTGGAAATTTTATACATTAAATTGGTTTTCTAGCCATTTCAGGTGCACAATTCAAAATTAAAGCACATGCTCCGGTCCATAAAAACGGGTTGCAAAATCAAATGTTTGTCCTTGGTTGCAAGCTTAGGTCACATGCAAGAAATGAGAATGAATGTCAAACACCTTGACACTGTCGCTCCGCTAACATTGAGATACATGCTTTTAAAATTCTAGTAAATCGAAAACTCGTCGGAAATTCATGAAACTTGACATGATATCATGGAACAACAGTGACATGCCGTGGTAAAAATATTGTCCCATTTGGGGTAGATGTGTGTATAAGCTTCTCGCAAACCAGAGCTTCTCTCACAACAAGCCTGATGGTTTCGGTAGGGTACGTGCCACCTTGGGGGACGAAACTATATATGTTGCCTCTTCTTACTTTCAAAATGTTTCTCGTGTCAACATAGAACAACATGAGTGTTGTGTCAATTTTTGGGATATTTCGGGGTTCGCTTGGACATTTTTATACATTAACTGAGTTTTCTATGCATTCATGTGCATAATTCAAATTTTAACTACATGCACATGCTCTAATGCAAATAAATTAGTTGAAAATTCAAATATGAGCCTTGGTTGCATGCTTAGGTCCCATGCAGGAAATGCGAATGAATGCCAAACACCCTGCCACCGTCACTCGGCCGTAGACATTGAGATTCCTAGTTTTTAAATTCTAGTAAATCCAAAACTCGTCTGAAATTCATGAAACTTGGCATGCTATCATGGAGCGGCATCAACATGCCGTGGTAAGTTTTTTATCCCATTGGGGGCAGGCTTGGGTATAAGCTTCTCACAAACGAGAGCTTCTCACAACAAGCCTGATGGTTTCGGTAGGGAACGTCCCACCTTTGGGGACGAAATGATATCCGCTGCCGGTTATTGCTTTCAAATATTTTCTAGTGTCAACATAGTACAAGAGGAGTGTTGTGTCAATTTTTGGGTTTTTTCAGGGTTCGTTTGGACATTTTTATGCATTAATTGAGTTTTCGATGCATTTGTGTCCTTAATTCAAATTTGAACTACATGCACATGCTCTAATGCATATAAATTGGTTGAAAATTGAAATTTTTGTCCTTGGTTGCATGCTTAGGTCCCATGCAAGAAATGGTAATGAATTTCAAACACCAGGGCACCGTCACTCGGCCGCAGACATTGAGATTCCTGGTTTTCAAATTCTACTAAATCCAAAACTCGTATGAAATTCATGAAACTTGGCATACTATAATGGAGCGACATCAACATGCCATGGTAATTTTTTTGTCCCATTGGGGGCAGGTTTGGGTATAAGCTTCTCACAAGCCAGAGCTTCTCACAACAAGCCCTGGTGGTTTCGGTAGTGAACGTCCCACCTTTGGGGACGAAATGATATCCGCTGCCTCTTATTGCTTTCAAATTTTTTTCTAGTGTGTCAACAGAAAAAAAAACAGGAGTGTTGTGTCAATTTTTGGGATTTTCCGGGGTTCGTTTGGAAATTTTTATGCATTAAGTGAGTTTTCGATGCATTTATGTGCTTAATTCAAATTTGAACTACATGCACATGCTCCGGTGCACATAAATTGGTTGGAAAATCAAATCTATGTCCTTGGGTGCATGCTTAGGTCCCATGCAAGAAATGGGAATGAATTTCAAACACCAGGGCACCATTGATTGCCGGCAAAACGTTGAGATACTTTGATTTTAAATTCTAGTAAATCCAAAACTCATCTAAAATTGATGAAACTTGGCATGCTATCATGGAATGGCACCCGACATGCTTTGGTATTTTTCGTGTCCATTTTGAGAGAAGGCGCACTTGAATAACATCCAACAAAGGCATTTTGAAACAAATAGCTGCCACTTTAATATCTCAAACGTTTGTATAATTCAAATCGTGTGTGTTCTATTAACCATTTACGTGAGGCCACGTGTCTTGGTTTTAATGGCTATAGGAGGTGTCGTGCGGACAGCTTCTTGACTGAACGGGAGGCGTGCGAGCGCAGTCCGGTGCGCATGCTGACCAAGAGGCTCACCGGGAAGCGTGCGAGCTATTCAACGCAGGATTTGTGCATCTCTTCAATGCAAACGGTTCAGATTGAATACGGTATGCAAATTAAAGCCATACTTCGGCGCTAAGCCAAGAGACACTGTGATTTGTCAAAATATGCAGCTAAAAATCACTAGCACTATCTAATTTTTCCAACTAAAATCACTACCACTATCTAATTCATGTGCGTGTTCACTATGCACTCACCATATGGGGCATGCCAGTAGCTGTGTGAAATGACGGTAGGCGTGCCAGTAGTCCACCGCGCAGGCTCACCGGGAGGCGAGCCAGCCCTTTGACCGCCGCCCACCTTGCTCCCAGTCCTCCATATTAATGGCGTGTCCACCTCGCTCCGTGAAATGATGGTATAGAAATGCCAGAAGTCCGCCGCGCAGGCTCACCGGGAAGAGAGACAACCTTTGACCGCCGCCCGCCTCGCTCCCACTGGTCTGTATTAATGGCGCGCCCGAGCAGCCACAACCCCCATCCTCGCCACACACACACTCATCTCTCTCTGCCTGCATCCTCGACGCCGCTCTCAGTCCTCAAAGTGCAACGGAGCAAGGCGTGAATATGGAGACACAGGTTTCCGCCGCCGCTGACGAGGTGGAGAGCGAGGTTGCCAACAAGCATAGGCAGTTCGAGAAAGAACCGCAAGCGATTCCAGCAGGCCTAGAATTCATCAACAACCTCCCCAATGATATGTTGAGAGTCATCATATCCGTCCTCCCAATCAAATATTGGGTGAGGACAGCCGCCTTTCCCGGCGGTGGCGCCCCCTATGGCTCCTCACCCATGTTAACCTCCTCGACGCCCACGTGCTCTGCCATGGCTATCGCAACATCTTGGATGCGTTCTCCCAGATCCTCGCCAATCACCATGGCCCAATCAGAGGCCTTATCATGGGAAAGTTCCGTTCCAATGGCAAGGACCGAGCCAAGCTTGACGAGTGGTTCCGATCCCCCGCCATAGATCAGCTCGAGAAGCTCAGTTTTAATGATGGGCATATGTGCTTGCTGCCAATGTCCGTGCTCCGCTTTGCGCCCACGCTGCACCTCGCCAAGTTCATGAACTGCCATTTTCCCCCTTAATGACGCACCCGCTCTTTTTCTACCACGACTGAAGCGCCTCGAGCTTGTCGCTGTCCGCATCCCAAAGGATGACATGGAGCGCCTGCTCCACAGGTGTACTGCACTCAAGTTCCTTCGTCTTCAGGTGATGAATTGGTCGAGTACCTTCCACTTCACCTCCAGGACTCCCCGGGCTATTTATGTGTGTTGCTGGTGCTACAACGAGAGATCACAAAAGGTGGACCACAATATGCTCATTGAGGACAAACCTTCACTTGAGAGATTACTTGTACTTGATCAACAAGGTCCAACAAGAATCAATGTCATTTGTGCGCCGAAATTTGTAGTGGTGGGCTACTCGTCTGTCAAATACTACTACTTTCAGGTACAACAGTCGCCTTATACCTCTCTTTCTTGATATCAACATTATTTCTAGTTTTGAAGATGTATGTTCGTCTGTCATCCAGCTGGCTTCACCTAGATTCTGGGCACAGTGAAGGTATTGGCACTAGAATCTGTCGGCCCAACCTGGACCAAGTTGTCAGTTGCCTGAGATGCTTTCCGTGCCCGAAGAAGCTGTATATCGAGGTGATGTTCCTTTCCTGTTAAATGTTAACCATAAGGGAGTTCAAACTTTTGCACCTTTTCCCAAGTTTATAATGAAAATGTACTACAATTTCTAAAGGAATTTTGGAGGATTTCAGGACATACCCCCCACACCACATATTGGTTGCTTGATTCATATGGTTATAATCCATAAGCATTTCTCCTTTGGATTCATCTGTACTAGTTTTCTTAGGGAATTTTTCATCCAATCCAACCTCTTGTGAAGAAGGCTACACGTTTCTAGATTGTAATCAAATGCCCATGTTAATCATGTCAGATCGAAGATGGCACCTTGGAGCATTTTACAAATCTTGCAAACCAAATAGGTCAGTGGTAGTGTTCAAAAATGCATGTAGGCACTAACATGTTCTCTTCTTTTGCAGATAATAATAGGCCCGGAGGTGTATAATGTTTATAACGACAATCACACCGAATGCCTGGATCTGCATCTCTCAAATATTACTTTGAACTCCTACCGAGGGACCTTACCGGAGATTACACTTGCTAGGTTCTTTCTTGCCAGAGCAAAGATGCTAAGGGTACTGAGGTTGAACACACATTTAATTAGGAAAGATGAATGGTATGTTGATTAGAGCCGGCAGGTACTGCAGAATGGAAGAGGCTCCAAAAAAGCTAAACTTTGTTTTGGAAGAGCATATGGCAAAGAAATTGGAAGTCATTGTGTCAAACCCATATGTCGGTGCAACAGACCCAGGGCCTATTGACCTGACTGTGCATAGGCACAAAATCAAGATGGAAGCACCAGAACAAGAGACCAATAGACTCGAAGGACCAATTAACAGATCAAAAGGAACCGAGGCTAATGCATAGGAGCCAAATATTACCAAGGAAGAGGCCTCCCTTGCCAGGCAGGCGAGCCCGGCAAGGGGCGAGGCCACCCCCATAAGGAGAGGACCAAGGCGTCCTGGCAGGGCCTGCTGGGACTCACGGAGACCAGATCACCCCACCGACTGCTCCACTAGGACCCACGTCGTGAATCATTCTGGTGTCAAGATGCATGATGATTAAGTGGCAGCCATTCGCCACATGGCGGCCACTTCCTACCAAGTGAACCCACAAATGACACCCGTCTAGAGACGTGTCAAGCAAGCAGGCGTGAAGCTGGAGGATTAGCCTGGCAAGCCTTGTCGGGCGACCAACGACGTGACACTAAGTGGCGCATTAAATGCATGCTGACAGCTTGCAGAGTTAGGTATGATAGCACTGTTTGCTATCATACCAGTGTCTAATGACCAATTTGCCAGTGTGGTAACCCCTTGGACTATAAAAGGAGGCCCATGGCAAAGATTAGAGAGGTTGGAGGCTTAGATCACCCACACCCCCGTACGTGCGTAGTCGCCACTGCCCCCGAAACAACCCTGTCGGGCAAGTGTACTACGCAGCACCACCACCTTTTCCCAGTCAATCCACCAAAGCAGGAGTAGGGTTTTATGCCTTGCGGCGGCCCGAACCTGCGTAAAACTGCCTGTGTGATCCCTGCCGTGCTGCCTTGCGCTGGTCTGCTCTTTGTGCAACATGACTCCCCCCTGCTGAACCAGCAAGGGGCCGTCCTGGTCCCATAGGTGGCCGTGGTTTCCCACGACATCTTTGGCGCGCCGGGTAGGGGGATCGCTTGCGCGAACCTGAAGGCATAAGCAGCGCGTCATCTTCATCTCCATCTGCATCGTCGACGGCGCCATCGACCATGGTGCCCAAGAAGAAATCAGCCCCTACTACCTCTTGAGCACTGTGTTGGATATCCCCGAAGAGGAGAGGATGATGCAGTAAAGTAGCGTAAGTATTTCCCTCAGTTTTTGAGAACCAAGGTATCAATCCAGTAGGAGATCACGCACGAGTCCCTCGTACCTACACAAAACGATAGCTACTCGCAACCAACGCGATTAGGGGTTGTCAATCCCTTCACGGTCCCTTACGAGGGTGAGATCTGATAGAGATGATAAATAATATTTTTGGTATTTTTGATATAAATATGCAAAGTAAAAAGTAAAAGGCAAAGTAAAAACAAAGCAAGTAAATAAAGTAATGGAGATTGATATGATGAGAATAGACCCGGGGGCCATAGGTTTCACTAGTGGCTTCTCTCAAGAGCATAAGTATTCTACGGTGGGTGAACAAATTACTGTTGAGCAATTGATAGAAAAGCGAATAATTATGAGATTATCTAGGTATGATCATGTATATAGGCATCAAGACAAGTAGATCGAAACGATTCTGCATCTACTACTATTACTCCACTCATCGACCGCTATCCAGCATGCATCTAGAGTATTAAGTAAAACAGAGTAATGCCTTAAGCAAGATGACATGATGTAGAGGGACAAATTCATGCAATATGATAAAAACCCCATCTTGTTATCCTCGATGGCAACAATACAATACGTGCCTTGCAACCCTTTCTGTCACTGGGTAAGGACACCGCAAGATTGAACCCAAAGCTAAACACTTCTCCCATTGCAAGAACTACCAATCTAGTTGACCAAACCAAATGGATAAATCGAAGAGACTTGCAAAGATAACTCAATCATACATAAAAGAATTCAGAGAAGAATCAAATATTATTCATAGATAAGCTGGATCATAAACCCACAATTCATCGGTCTCAACAAACACACCGCAAAAAGAAGATTACAACGAATAGATCTCCACAAGAGAGGGGGAGAACATTGTATTGAGATACAAAAATAGAGAAGAAGCCATCTAGCTAATAACTATGGACCCGAAGGTCTGAAGTAAACTACTCACACTTCATCGGAGAGGATATGGTGTTGATGTAGAAGCCCTCCGTGGTAGATGCCCTCTCCGGCAGAGCTCCGGAACAGGCCCCAAGATGGGATCTCGCGGATACAGAAGGTTGCGGCAGTGGAATTAGGTTTTTGGCTCCCCTTCTGATCTGACAGGGGTACATAGGTATATATAGGAGGAAGGAGTACGTCGGTGGAGCAACAGGGGGCCCACAAGGCAGGGGGCGCGCCCAGGGGGCCCCTCCACCCTCGTGACCGCCTCTGGCACTTCTTGGAGTAGGGTCCAAGTCTCCTGGATCACGTTCGGTGAGGAAATCACGTTCCCGAAGGTTTTGTTCCGTTTGGACTTCGTTTGATATTCTGTTTCTTTGAAATACTGAAATAGGCAAAAAACAGCAATTCTGGCCTTGGCCTCCGGTTAATAGGTTAGTCCCAAAAATAATATAAAAGTGGAAAATAAAGCCCAATATAGTCCAAAACAGTAGACAAAGTAGCCTGGAGTAATCAAAAATTATAGATACGTTGGAGACGTATCAAGCATCCTCAAGCTTAATTCCTGCTCGTCCTCGAGTATGTAAATGATAAAAAAGAATTTTTGATGCAGAGTGATACTTTGGCAAAATTTCAATGTAAATATTCTTGATTGTGATATGAATATTCAGATCCGAAAGATTCAAGACAAAAGTTCATATTGACACAAAAATAATAATACTTCAAGCATACTAATCAAAGCAATCATGTCTTCTCAAAATAGCATGGCAAAAGAAAGTTCATCCCTACAAAATCATATAGTTAGGCTATGCTTCATTTTCGTCACACAAAGATGTTCCCAACTTCTATACCCCCAATGACAAGCCAAGCAATTGTTTCATACTTAAATAATTTTAAACTTTTTCAACCTTCACGCAATACATGAGCGTGAGCCATGGATATAGCACTATGGGTGGAATAGAATATGATGATGGGGATTGTGTGGAGAAGACAAAAAAGAGAAAGTCTCACATTGACGAGGATAATCAACAGGCTATGGAGATGCCCATCAATTGATGTCAACATGAGGAGTAGGGATTTCCATGCAACGGATGCACTAGAGCTATGAATGCTCAACAAAAGAAAACTAGTGGGTGTGCATCCAACTCGCTTGCTCATGAAGACCTAGGGCATTTGAGGAAGCCCATTGTAGGAATATACAATCCAAGTTCTATAATGAAAGATTCCCACTAGTATATAAAAACAACTTATGAGACTCACTACATGAGAAACAAGGTGCTACTTTGAAGCACAATATATGAGACTCACTACATGAAGAACAAGGTGCTACTTTAAAGCACAAGTGTGGAAAAAGAGATAGTAGCATTGCCCTTTTTTTTACTTTTTTTGGGCTTTCTTTTTTTTTCTTTTGGCCTTTCTCCCTTTTTTTTTCTTTTGGGCAATGCTCTAATAATGCCGATCATCACACTTCTATTGATTACAACATAAGGATTACAACTCGAAACTTAGAACACGATATGACTCTATATGAATGCCTCCGGCGGTGTACCAGGATGGTGCAATGAATCAAGAGTGACATGTATGAAAAATAATGCAATGGTGGCCTTGCCAAAAATACGATGTCAACTACATGATCATGCAATGGCAATATGACAACAGTAATGTATGTCATGATGATGATGGTGGAAGTTGCATGGCAATATATCTCGGAATGGCTATGGAAATGCCATAATTGGTAGGTATGGTGGCTGTTTTGAGGAAGATATAAGGAGGTTTATGTGTTATAGAGCGTATCGTATCACGGGGTTTGGATGCACCGACGAAGTTTGCGCTAACTCTCAAGGTGAGAAAGGGCAATGCACGATACCGAAGAGGCTAGCAAAGGCGGAAAGGTGAGAGTGCGTATAATCGATGGACTCAACATTAGTCAAAAGAACTCATATACTTATTGCAAAGATTTAGAAGTCATCAAAAATCAAGTACTACGCGTATGATCCTAGGGGGATAGATTGGTAGGAAAAGACCATCGCTCGTCCCCGACCGCCACTCATAAGGATGCACAAGCCAGGTACACTTCATGTTTCAAATTTGTTACACAACTTTAACCATACGTGCATGCTACGGGACTTGCAAACTTCAACACAAGAATTTCTCAAATTCACAATCACCCAACTAGCACGACTTTGATATTATCACCTCCATATCTCAAAATAATTATCAAGCATCAAACTTATCTTAGTATTCAATTCACTCAAAAGAAAGTTTCACATATCTTGAATACCAAGTATATTAACATTAAGCAAATTACCATGCTATTAACGACTCTCAAAAATAATCTAAGTGAAGCATGAGAGATCAATAGTTTCTTTAAAACAAATCCACCACCGTGCTCTAAAATATCTAAGTGAAGCACTAGAGCAAAAATTATTACGCTCAAAAGATATAAGTGAAGCACACTGAGCAAAACTATCAAGCTCAAAAGATGTAAGTGAAACACATAGAGTATTCTAGAAAATTCTAAATCATGTATGACTCTCTCAAAAGGTGTGTACAGCAAGGATGATTGTGGTAAACTAACAAGCAAATACACAAATAATAAAAGACGCTCCAAGCAAAACACATATCATGTGGTGAATAAAAATATAGCTTCAAGTAAATTACCGATGGAAGTAGACGAAAGAGGGGATGCCTTCCGGGGCATCCCCAAGCTTTGACTTTTTGGTGTCCTTGGATTATATTGGGTGTGCCATGGGCATCCCCAAGCTTAGGCTCTTGCCACTCTTTGTTCCATAATCCATCAAAAGAATTCACCCAAAACTTGAAAACTTCACAACACAAAACTCAATAGAAATCTCGTGAGCTCCGTTAGTGAAAGAAAACAAAAGACTACTTCAAGGTACTGTAATGAACTCATTTTTATTTATATTGGTGTTAAACCTAATGTATTCCAACTTCCTTATGATTTATAAACTAATTTATTAGCCATAGATACATTGAAATAAGCAAACAACACACGAAAAACAGAATCTGTCAAAAACAGAACAGTCTGTAGTAATCTGTAACTAACGCAAACTTATGGAACTCTCAAAATTCTTCCAAAATAGGAAGTACTGGAGAATTTGTTTATTGATCAGCATCAAAAAGAATCAATGCAAAATCTCGTTCCTGTGATTTATTGATTTTTTTCTCGTGAGCGCAAAGTTTCTGTTTTTTAGCAGAATCAAGTCAACTATCATCATAGCCTATCCTATAGGTTCTACTTGGCACGAACACTAATTAAAACGTAAAACCAAATCTAAACATAAAGTAGATGGATTATTTATTTCTAAATGGAAGAAAAAAACAAAAAACACAAAATAAAATTGGGTTGCCTCCCAACAAGCACTATCGTTTAACGCCCCTAGCTAGGCATAAAAGTGAAGATAGATCTAAGTTTTGTCATCTTTGGTAGGCAATCCATAAGTGGCTCTCATGATAGATTCATATGGTAGTTTTATTTTCTTTTTAGGGAAGTGTTCCATACCCTTTCTCAAGGGAAATTGGAATCTAATATTCCCTTCCTTCATATCAATAATCTCACCAATCGTTCTAAGGAAAGGTCTACCAAGAATAATAGGACATGAAGGATTGCAATCTATATCAAGAACGATAAAATCTACGGGCACATAATTCCTATTGGCAACAATAAGAACATCATTAATTCTTCCCATAGGTTTTTTAATAGTGGAATCCGCAAGATGCAAGTTTAGAGAGCAATCTTCAAAGTCACGAAAATCTAGCAAATCACACAAAGTTTTGGGAATAGTGGAGACACTAGCACCCAAATCACACAAGGCATGAAACTCATAATCTTTAATTTTAATTTTGATAGTAGGTTCCCACTCATCATAGAGTTTTCTAGGGATAGAAACTTTCAACTCAAGTTTTTCTTCATAAGATTGCATCAAGGCATCAACAATGTGTTCGGTAAAGGCCTTATTTTGACTATAAGCATGAGGAGAATCTAGCACGGATTGCAACAAGGAAATACAACCAATCAAAGAGCAATTTTCATAATTAAATTCTTTGAGATCCAAAATAGTGGGTTTAGCAACATCAAGATTTTTATTTCTTTCAATCCCACTTTCATCAATTTCATCATCAAGATCTAGAAACTCAGAATTCTTAGGACGCCTTCTAGGTAAAGGAAGATCATATTCAGTTTCATCAAGATTCATATTGCAAAACAAAGATTTAATAGGGGACACATCAATAACTTTTAGATCTTCATCTTGATTTTCGTAGGAATTGGAAGAACACGCTTTAATAAAGGCATCTTTGGAAGCACGCATCCTAGCGGTTCTTTCCTTGCACTCATCAATGGAAATTCTCATAGCTTTGAGAGACTCATTGATATCATGCTTAGGAGGAATAGATCTAAGCTTTAAAGAATCAATTTCAAGAGAAATTCTATCAACGTTCCTAGCCAAATCATCAACTTTAAGCAATTTTTCTTCAAGCAAAGCATTAAAATTCTTTTGTGAATTCATAAACTCTTTAACACTACTCTCAAATTCAGAGGGAATGTTATTAAAATTTCCATAAGAGTTGTTGTAGGAATTTCCATAATTATTAGAAGGATTACTAGGATAAGGCCTAGGGTTAAAATTCCCTCTATACACGTTATTTCCAAAACTATTCCTTCCAACAAAATTCACATCCATAGATTCATTATTATTCTCAATCAAAGTAGATAAAGGCATATCATTGGGATCAAGAGAAGTATTTTTAGTAGCAAACATCTTCATAAGTTCCTCCATCTTTTCACTCAAAACATTGATTTCCTTTATATCATGCACTTTTTTACTAGAAGTTCTTTCGGTATGCCATTGAGAATAATTAGCCATAATATTGTCAAGCAATTTTGTAGCATATCCTAACGTAATTTCCATAAACGTGCCTCCCGCGGCCGAGTCTAAAAGATTTCTAGAAGAAAAATTTAATCCGGCATAAATTTTTTGTATGATCATCCATAAATTCAAACCATGAGTAGGGCAATTGCGAAGCATCAATTTCATTCTTTCCCAAGATTGGGCAACATGCTCATGATCAAGTTGTTTAAAATTCATAATGTTGTTCCTAAGAGTGATGATCTGGGAGGAAAATATTTAGAGATAAAAGCATCTTTGCACTTGTTCCAAGAATCAATACTATTTTTAGGCAAAGATGAAAACCAAACTTTAGCAAGATCTCTAAGTGAAAACGGAAATAACTTTAATTTGACAATATTGTTATCCGTATCTTTCTTCTTTTGCATATCACACAAATCAACAAAATTGTTTAGATGAGTAGGAGCATCTTCACTAGGAAGGCCGGCTAATTGATCTTTCATAACAAGATTCAGCAAAGCGGTATTGATTTCACAAGACTCATCATTATTAAGAGGAGCAATCGGAGTACTAAGGAAATCATTATTATTGGTATTCGAGAAATCACACAATTTGGTATTATCTTGCGCCATGGCAATAAGTAATCTAGCACACAAGTAAAGGCAAAAAGGCAAAAGAGAAAGAGAGGAGGATCTTGGGAAAGAGAGGGCGAATAAAACGGCAAGGGTGAAGTGGGGGAGAGGAAAACAAGAGGCAAATAATGTAATGCGAGAGATAGGGATTGTGATGGGTACTTGGTATGGTTGACTTTTGCGCAAACTCCCCGGCAACGGCGCCAGAAATTCTTCTTGCTACCTCTTGAGCACAGCGTTGGATTTCCCCGAAGAGGAGAGGATGATGCAGTAAAGTAGCGTATGTATTTCCCTCAGTTTTTGAGAACCAAGGTATCAATCCAGTAGGAGATCATGCACGAGTCCCTCGTACCTACACAAAATGATAGCTACTCGCAACCAACGCGATTAGGGGTTGTTAATCACTTCACGGTCACTTACGAGGGTGAGATCTGATAGAGATGATAAATAATATTTTTGGTATTTTTGATATAAAGATGCAAAGTAAAAAGTAAAAGGCAAAGTAAAAACAAAGCAAGTAAATAAAGTAATGGAGATTGATATGATGAGAATAGACTCGGGGGCCATAGGTTTCAATAGTGGCTTCTCTCAAGAGCATAAGTATTCTAAGGTGGGTGAACAAATTACTGTTGAGCAATTGATAGAAAAGCGAATAATTATGAGATTATCCAGGTATGATCATGTATATAGGCATCACGTCCAAGACAAGTAGATCGAAACGATTCTGCATCTACTACTATTACTCCACTCATCGACCGCTATCCAGCATGCATCTAGAGTATTAAGTAAAACAGAGTAACGCCTTAAGCAAGATGACATGACGTAGAGGGACAAATTCATGCAATATGATAAAACCCCCATCTTGTTATCCTCGATGGCAACAATACAATATGTGCGTTGCAACCATTTCTGTCACTGTGTAAGGACACCGCAAGATTGAACCCAAAGCAAAACACTTCTCCCATTGCAAGAACTACCAATCTAGTTGGCCAAACCAAACGGATAATTCAAAGAGACTTGCAAAGATAACTCAATCATACATAAAAGAATTCAGAGAAGAATCAAATATTATTCATAGATAAGCTGGATCATAAACCCACAATTCATCAGTCTCAACAAACACACCACAAAAAGAAGATTACATTGAATAGATCTCCACAAGGGAGGGGGAGAATATTGTATTGAGATCCAAAAAGAGAGAAGAAGCCATCTAGCTAATAACTATGGACCTGAAGGTCTGAAGTAAACTACTCACACTTCATCGGAGAGGCTATGGTGTTGATATAGAAGCCCTCCGTGGTAGATGCCCTCTCTGGCGGAGCTCCGGAACAGGCCCCAAGATGGGATCTCGTGGATACAGAAGGTTGCGGCGGTGGAATTAGATTTTTGGCTCCCCTTCTGATCTGACGGGGGTACGTAGGTATTTATAGGAGGAAGGAGTACGTCGGTGGAGCAACAGGGGGCCCACGAGGCAGGGGGGCGCGCCCAGGGGGGGGGGCGCCGTCCACCCTCGTGACCGCCTCTGGCACTTCTTGGAGTAGGGTCCAAGTCTCCTGGATCACGTTCGGTGAGGAGATCACGTTCCCGAAGGTTTTATTCCGTTTGGACTCCGTTTGATATTCTGTTTCTTCGAAATACCGAAATAGGCAAAAAACAGCAATTCTGGGCTGGGCCTCCGGTTAATAGGTTAGTCCCAAAAATAATATAAAAGTGGAAAATAAAGCCCAATATAGTCCAAAACAGTAGTCAAAGTAGCATGGAGTAATCAAAAATTATAGATACGTTGGAGACGTATCAGCTCCTTCAGCCCATCCATCCACCTAGAAGGCTCCGCTACCCGCATTCTCCAAGGCTGCGAGGGGCGCAGAGACGCACGAGGGGGCGAACGCTACGGGGGGTGTGGCCAGAGCAGGCGGCACCACCACCATCCCCCTCGCGGACGACGCGGGAGCAGAAGATGCCGGAGGAGAGCGACATTAGCAACACCCCAACGGCCACACTCTGGTCGTTGACAGACGCAACCTGAGTGATGGCACTCGGTCTGGGGCGAGCCATCACCCTACAGCCGTCCATGCCACGGGCACGACTACTGCGCGTGTGCTCTCCTCAGGGCTGGCTCATTGAACTGGTGCGCCCAACGGGGCTGATGGCCCTCAAGCACCTCCGCCTCGCCACCCTGCTGCCCAGGTGGTTGCACCACATCAGTAGGGGCGTAGTGCTGCTGCCGCTGGCTCCGCCAGGAGACGAGCAATGGCGCGATCGACATCATCATCATCTATGCAAGCACAGCCTCAAAGGCCATGGCGCGGGCTCAGCCGCTGCTGAGGTTTCCACCAGCGGCCGAGCAGATGGACGAGTGGCGTGCCACCATCCAAATTCTGCTCGGTTTCACCAAAGCCGAAGGCTCACGACGAGCCGCCCTGCCATGACCTCCCCAAGACACGGCAACAGCCCATGCCGCTGCCCGCACGGGGGAGGCCGTCCCCACGGTGCAATTGATAACCCACAAGTGTAGGGGATCGCAACAACTTTCGAGGGTAGAGTATTCAACCCAAATTTATTGATTCCACACAAGGGGAGCCAAAGAATATTTTCAAGTATTAGTAGTTGAGTTGTCAATTCAACCACACCTGGATAACTTAGTATCTGTAGCAAAGTTGTCGGTGCGAGGACGACACCGATGGGATCACGAGAATCCCTACTACGGTTACGGGGCGCGGGGTTGTGAGAAGGGCGGATCAAACGGATAGCACATGGGTTCTTTATCCAGGTTCGGGCCGCGAGGATGCGTAAAACCCTACTCCTGCCTTAATGATTTGTTTATCTGTGTTCTTGAACTAGCAATGGGGCATGAGGAGCTCCAAAAAGCCGAATCCCCCTCCTGGTCGCCTTGGGCCTCCTTTTATAGGGAAAGGGGTTGCCACAGTGGCACACAGGAGGTGGAAAGGGCACAGTGAAGCGAGTTTATCCCTCGCATTACATGACAAGGCGCATTTAATGCGTCGTGCTTAGGTGTCCCTGCTTTATCGGGGATGGGGGAGAGCCCAGTCTTGTCCATCGCCGATCCCTTTCGTGTCGACACGCGCCCTGGCCAGCGGTGCCCGTGGTGCCATGTAGGCAGACAGGTAGCTGAGGTGGCACAGCGGTGGGTCTCCATGAAGATCCGCTTGCCGCCACGCAGGTGCCTGCCCAACTGGTTGGGTCGGCAGCTGCATGCGAACAGTGGTAGAGGTTGGAATTGGCGTGGGCCTGATGGTGGCCCTATGGGTGTCCTTGGCAAGGGCCTTGCCGTAGCCCCGACAAGGGTCTTGCCGTGGTGCCTACTATCATCCCCGGCAGGGCTCCTGTCGGGGGCCTTGTGGTCCTCCTTGGCTGGGATCCCGCCAAGGGTCGTCATCTTCTATAGTGTGTATCTGATCTCGAATGTCTTCACAAAGATCTGCATGCCACCATGGGGATGTCTCCCGAATCCTTGCCCCATGGGGGCAGTGGACTCAAGGGTGATTCGCTCCGTAGGTGTGGGGCGAGCCACCACGGCAAGGGCCTTGCCGGGTTTGCTAAAACCGCCCCCGGCAAGGATCTTGCCGGGGGAGTCTGCTTCGTTCCCTTTGCTCTTCATGGTCTTGGTCTTGGCGTCGTTCTGCTCCTTTCGAGCTTTGGCCTTACCTTGGCTCACGTCCCTTGCCTTGCTCGGTGCGGCGGCGTCCATGGCTCGGACTGCCCGTGCACAGTTATAGGGGTACAAAAAGTGTACCCCTCTTTTTGTACACCGACAGGAGCCCCCGGGCCTGGGCCACACGTGAGCGCAATCGCGTCGTTGGGCCAGGCCCAAAAACGGTGCGCGGGCAGGCGGGTTAGTTTTTACCGTGGTAAGTTTCTTCGCGCGCTGCGCTTCTCATGCCTCCCGCGCGTGGCTCGGCGTGGGGAGACGTGTGTGATGTGGGCGGCATGCGTGGGGCTGAGCTCTGCGCGCATGCGTCACGTCGTAGTAAAAGGGGGCGGTTCGCGCCTTCCCCATAAACGGGGGGAGGTGTGGAGGCTCGGCCCATTCACTAAATGGGGCCGGGGCGTGGTCTTCAAGGTGCCCACCCCCCACGATCACGGGGTGGGGAGAGGTCACCTCACCCGTCGCCTCGGTCTTGCATGCCTGCCACGTGGTTCTCACGCGCTCAGGGTGGCGAACGGTGGAGGCGGGGAACCGGGCCGTCGCGGGCCGGGGCAGCGAGTTGGTCCCAGTTCCCTGCGCCTTCCGTGTCTTGGTTGGCTGAGTGGGGTGGCTGAGCCCCCATCTTGGCTCTTTATAAAGAGCCGGGGGGGGGGGAGGAAATGGAGTCCCACACTCTTCCATCTTCTCTTTTCTTCAGCTTCTGATCCCCCCTCCCTCCATCCGCCATGGAGAGAGGGAATCCTAGCTCTTCAACGGTGGCGGTGAGGGTCGCTGCTCGACAACATGCCCTCCCTTCCCCTTTACCCGCGGTGGAAGAGCCAGCCGCAAGGGGAAGGGGGAGGGGGCGAGGCCGCGGGCGAGACCGTGGGTGATGCCGAGGCGCTCAGGGAAGAGGAGAACGGGGCGGCGCGCCGGTCCCGCCTCCGCCAGTAGTTCCTCCCCCCATGGAAGGCCATGTTGGGGATGACCCTTGTGAGTTCTTCGTCAGGCTGCGCCGGTCACCTCGCCACCGTCTTTGTCTCCCGACTCCATTCGCGAGCGAGATGGAGCTGGATCCGCCGGAGTCCTTGCAGTTGCACATGAGGGGCTGTTGGATCAGCGGTACGCGAGCTCGCGTTGACTTCCCAGCCCCTCACATGATGTATCTTGGCCGAGGGTGGAAGACGTTCGCTCATATCCACCGCTTGAAGGCGGGGCTTACCCTCCATTTCAAGCTGATGGAGGGCGGCCTCCTCTCCGTCAAGGTCTTTGGGTGCTTCGGGACTCGGGCAAGGTGCTGCATGGAGAGCTCTTCTGATAGCGAAGACTCCTCCTCGGGCGGGAGTGATGAGGAGGACAGCGGCAGCGATGACGAGGGTAGCGGGCGGCAGGATGACGGGTCCGACTAGGTGTCGGGCGCCGCTTCGTGCGGCACCGGCGATCCCATCATCCGTGTCGCCAGCTTCCTGAACTTCTTGGGGTTGTCTCCTTGGGCGGCTGGCGTTGGGAGGCTACGGAAGAGGAAGAGGGCGGGCGGCAAGGCCGTCAAATCGGAGTACGCGGGCACCGACGCCTTCGACGCGTGCTGACGTCCTGCCGCCTCGTCTTCGAGTTCTGCTTCCGGCGCTGCCATCACCATCTAGTCGTCGGACGGTCACCGAGATGTTCTCTTGGTGCCTCCTGCCACCCGTAGCTTGCCTAGGCGCGCCCTTTTGCCCTTTTCGCCTCCTTGACCTGCCTCCTGAGGAGAGGGACAAGAAAGGGATTACGGGCACCTTATATCTTTTTAGTTTGTAAGCCTTTAGGCTTTAGCTGAATTAAAAACTTGTAATCCCACCATTCATGTTTTTCATTCCCTATGGGCTGTACCTGAGTGGAATGTTTTTAATGAAAAGGGGATGCTTGCCGGGTTATTTGTTTGCGGGTAGAACCCACGATGAGGAGTAAATCCTTGATATCCTCAAGATAAACATTTCCTTGCCCGACAACAGGCCCTGCCGTCTTCCCACTTTGCTCGACCTTTCTCACGCTTTTGGCGGAGGCAGGGACGAGGTGGGTTTAGGCTCCTCGTTTCATTATTTTGCTGCCGCGGCTACGACCAAACCTGGCCCCAGGAACGAGCCCTAGGGCCTAGAGTTTTAGGGGAGCACGGTAGCTTTGGGAAAAAAACGAGGTTTCACATCCCTCAGTCCGTAAGGGAATGCATGATAAGGGATGAAGAACTTATCTGAAGTTGTAGCCCCCGGCAACTCTGGTTTGCCGTGGGCGAATCTTTGTACTCGCAGCCCCCGGCAATACTGGCTTGCCGAGGTTTTGATGCCAGTCTGTCCCTCTTTTCTTTCTCGTCCTCAAGTGATCCGACAGGGATATCTGTGAGTCTTGCTAACCAAAGAAGACAAAAGAACGGCAAAGAGACGCACACTCGACCTCTAAGCTAGGGGTTAGTCGCCGCTAAGCACTATCAACCCTAACCAAGGACGAGACTTGACCTAGCATGCATGCTATAACTTAGGGCGCCAGTGCTTCATTTATTTATGCTCAAGGTCTGCGCCTGGCTTTGTACAAAGGGTTACATGCATCATCGGCAATGCTTGTACAAAAGGTGGCTTGCCGGGGGGCCCGGCAAGCCGCGCCTTACGGGTAAAACTTGCGAAGATGCTCAATGTTCCAGGAGTTACTCACCGGAACAGCATCTTCGGTCTCCAGGCGGACTGCGCTGGGCCTGGTGACTCATATTACCCAATAAGGGCCTTCCCACTTTGGCGTCAACTTGTTGGAATTCTTGGCCGATTGAACGCGCCAAAGGACAAGGTCGCTTTCCTCAAGGCTCCGGGCATGAACCTTGCAGCTATGGTAGCGGCGCAAGGCTTGCTGGTAGTGTGCTGCTCTTACAGCCGCCCGAAGACGATCTTCCTCAAGGAGCACTGCGTCATCTTGGCGTAGTTGCTCTTGCTCAAGCTCGTCATAAGCGAGCACTCGAGGTGACCCGTATATGAGTTCAGTGGGGAGAACTGCTTCCGCCCCGTATACCAGGGAAAAGGTGTCTGGCCGGTGGCTCGATTTAGCATCGTCCTGATCGACCAAAGAACCGTCGGCAACTCATCAATCCAGTGCCTTCCACTCTTGTGCAGCCTGTCAAAGGTCTTGGTCCTCAAGCCTCGCAGTACTTCAGCATTTGCCCTCTCAGCTTGACCATTGCTTCGCGGGTGAGCAACGGAAGCAAAACAGACTTTGCTGCCGAGGTCTTGGGTATATTGCATGAAGGTGCGGCTTGTGAACTGGGTGCCGTTGTCGGTGATAACCCTGTTAGGTACGCCAAAACGGCACACTAGTCCCTTGAAGAACTTGACGGCTGACTGAGCTGTGACCTTCCTCACTGCCTCCACCTCTGGCCACTTTGTGAACTTGTCGATTGCAACGTACAAGTACTCAAAGCCCCCGACAGCGCGGGGGAAAGGGCCCAGTATGTCGAGCCCCCAGACCGAGAAGGGCCAGGAGAGAGGAATGGTTTGAAGGGCTTGGGCTGGCTGATGGAGCTTCTTTGAATGGAACTGACACGCTTCACACCTGGTGACTAGTGTCGTCGCATCCTGGAGGGCGGTGGGCCAGAAGAAGCCTTGCCGGAATGCCTTGCCGGCAAGGGCCCTTGACCCAATGTGGGATCCACATATGCCTCCGTGTATCTCCGCCAACAGCTCCAGTCCTTCCTCTCGAGGGATACACTTCAATTTCACACCGTTCGGCCTCTTTCTGTACAGGACGTCATCGACGAACTGGTACATGGTAGAGCGACGGGCTACTTTCTCCGCTTCTTCCTGCTCCTCAGGAAGTTCCCCTGTTTGGAGGAATCAGACGGTATGTTGTGCCCATGCTGGAGCCTGGGGCTCGACGGCGAGGGCTAAAGGCATTTCCTCCGCTATAGGAGCGGCTGTCTCGACGGCAAGAGCTTGACGCTCCGCCGGAGCCAGTCGTCCCGTGGCGGGCTCAGTATCCTCGGCAACATCCTTGCCGGCGGCTCCGGGGAGCTCGGCGGGAAAGTACTTGCCGGGCCCTGATTTCCTCCTCTTATTCTGCTCTGTTGATGGATCAACGGATGGCTGAGTTAGCTGAAGCACAAAGGTACCTGGTTCCACAGGTAGCTTGAGGGCAGCGCGTTTGGACAGGTAATCGGCGATATCGTTCTCCGCTCGGGGAACGTGTTCAGCCTGTATACCATCGAAACGCTCTTCCAGCTTTCTCACTTCATCGACGTAGGCCTTCATCAACGGGCTCTGGTAATCCTTGTTGACTTGCTTGACGACAAGCTGCGAGTCCCCCCTGACGATGAGTTTCTTGATTCCGAGGTCCGCCGCGATCCTAAGACCGGCAAGCAGCCCTTCGTACTCTGCCGTATTGTTGGTTGACACCTCCCTGGGGAAGTGCATTTGGATCACGTACTTGAGGTGCTCTCCAGTGCGCGCGACAAGCAGTACGCCAACCCCGGTGCCTTGTAAGGAGAAAGCTCCATCAAAGTACATGATCCAATCACAACTTGCTTCCTTGCCGGGGAGAGCAGTCTCTTGAGCTTCTTCGTCAGGCGTTGCGGTCCATTCTGCAATGAACTCTGCTAGGACTCGACTCTGAATTGTCGAGGTACTTTCAAACTTGAGGCCAAAGCTGGACAGCTCCAGTGCCCATTCCACAATTCTTCCCGTTGCATCCGGATTGTGCAATATCCGCTGCAGAGGGAAGTGAGTGACGACAGTGATTTCGTGTGCCTGGAAGTAGTGACGCAGCTTCCTCGAGGCCATAAGAAGGCCGAAAAACAGTTTCTGCACGCCGGAGTACCTCGATCTAGCCCCCTGCAGGAGGGAACTAACAAAGTAGACCGGGTGCTGCATCATTTTCTTCTTTGGTGGCATGTCAACCGACTGTGTCGTCTCTGCATTGGTGGTGTCGGGCTCTGCCGCTGCCATATCCTCGTCGTTAACCTCTCTCTGTGCCACCAGCGCGGTGCTGACCACCTGGTCTGTTGCCGCCAGGTATAGCATCAACGACTCATGTGTCCTAGGCACGACTAGTATTGGCGCAGAGGAGAGGTACTTCTTCAAACCTTGCAATGCTGCTTCGGCTTCTGGCGTCCACTCCATCGGGCCCGCCTTTTTCAGGATCTTGAAAAAGGGAAGGGTGTGCTTGGCAGACTTGGAAATGAACCTGCCCATGGCGGCGACGCAACCAGCAAGCCGACGCACATCCTTGATTCGCTTGGGTGCTTCAATCTGCTCTATAGCTTTGATTTTGTCCAGATTGGCCTCTATCCCAAGATGTGATACCGAGAACCCGAGAAGCTTGCCGGACGGGACGCCAAAGACACACTTCTCAGGGTTCAGCTTGAGATTGATCTTGCGCAGGTTTGCAAATGTTTCTTGCAAATCTAGTATGAGGGTTGCCCTGTCCTTGGTTTTGACCACTATGTCATCCATATAAGCCTCCATATTTCTATGGAGCTGGGGTTCAAAACCAATCTGGACTGCCCTTGCAAACATCGAGCCAGCACTCTTCAACCGAAAGGCATCCGCATGAAACAATACGTACCACATGGGGTGATGAATGATGTTTTCTCTTCATCTTCTCTTGTCATGAAGATCTGGTGGTAACTGGAGTAGGCGTCGAGGAATGACAGCAGATCACACCCAGCCGTGGAGTCAACAATCTGGTTGATGCACGGCAACGGGAAGGGGTCTTTAGGGCAAGCCTTATTGATATCTGTGTAATCAATACACAGTCTCCACTTCCCATTTGCCTTGCGCACCATGACCGGATTGGCCAACCACGTTGGATGGAGCACTCCTCTTACCAAACCCGCTGCTTCCAGTTTCCGGATCTCTCCAGTAATGAACTCTTGTCGTTCCAAAGCTTGCTTTCTGACCTTCTGCTTGACGGGCCACACATGAGGGCAGACAGCAAGGTGGTGCTCAATCACCTCCCTGGGAACACCGGGGATGTCGGAAGCTTGCCATGCAAACACATCGACATTCGCCCACAGGAAGGTGACGAGCGCGTCTTCCTATTTGTCATCGAGGGTGGAGCTTATGGTAAAAGCTCCTCCCGTGCCGTCTTCATTGACAGAGACCTTCTTGGTTCTCGGCGGCATGGCCCTGGGCTTCTTATTCTCGCCGGTGGAGCTCTCTGGCATGCCCTCGACGGCAGCGCTACACTCCGAAGAGGTGCGCTTGCCGGAGTGGGTGTCCGAAGTCTCACCAGTCTTCTTCTTCTTCTTCCCTCCCGGGGTCCCAGTAGTAGGAGCAAGTGCCCTAGCGGCGGTAGCTGCTGCAACTGCTTGCTGGTATAGTTGGTCAGCGCAAACCAGCGCATCTTTCTTATCGGAGGGGATGGTGATGATCGTCATAGGTCCTGGCATCTTTAGGGTGTTGTAGGCGTAGTGTGACGCCGCCATGAACTTGGCCAGCGCTGGGCGGCCAAGGATCCTGTTGTAGGGCAAGGGGATCTTGGCAACATCAAACACGATCCTCTCCGTCCTGAAGTTCAGGTCACTTCCAAAAGTTACGGGCAGCGTGACCTTCCCCTTGGGTTGGCTTCTTCCCGGGTTGACCCCCTGAAACGTGCCCGTCTCTTCGAGGTCTCCATCAGGAATCTGCAGTTTCTCGATCACGACAGGCGAGATCAAGTTCAGACCGGCCCCGCCATCGACTAGCATCTTCGTCACCTTGAGGTTACGTATTGTTGGTGAAACCAACAACGGCAAGCACCTGACTGCAGTAGTGCGATCAGGGTGGTCCTCAGTGTCGAAAATGATAGGTGTGCTGGACCACTTCAGCGGCCTTCGGGCATCAAACGATGACTCTGCTGCTGTAATATCTCGTGCCCACTGTTTAAGCCGGCGATGAGAAGTGTGCAGGGAGGCACCGCCGTCGATGCACATGGCCTCTGTAGCTTTCTGAAACTCTCGGTCGCCGGACTCGTCGTACTCTTCGTGATCGTCGTCTTCTGGCTTTCTGTCACGGCCCCGAGCAGGCCTCTCCTGTTGCTTATCCTTGCCGCGATGGCCCGCCTGGCCGTCACGCTTCTTGCCGGACCCCTCAGCACCGTCTGGGCCCTTCTCCTTGTCCTGCCTTTCATACTCAGCCCTCTGCTTCTCAGCGAGGAGCTCAACCTGTCGGCAATCCTGGAGAGCATGGCCCTTGGTGCGATGGATCTTGCAGTATCGCTTGTCGGAGTTTCCCGGCTTCTCGGCAGCTGCCAAGGCCTGGCATGCGACACACCCGGCAACCTCCTTGCCGGGGTCATCTTTCTTGGTTTTCTTGGTGGAGCCGGCGTCTTCGGATCCCTCGACGGCAAGCATGGCTTTTACTTTGCGCTTCCTATTGCGGCGCGGGTCTTTCTTCGCCGGGGCGGCAGTATCCTCATCTGAGGAGTCGGTTTCCACGCTGGCATCTTCGCCGGGGTACTTCCTTCCGTCTTCGGCTCGGGCACATTTGTCAGCAAGAACATAGAGTTCTGCTACATCTCTCACCTTGTTCATTGCCAGCTCTTCGCGCATCTTGCGGTTACGCACGTTCTGGTGGAACGCGCTGATGATGGCGGTAGGGTGAACATCAGGGATATTGTACTGTACCCGGCTGAACCTTTGAATATACTTGCGGAGACTCTTGCCTCCCTTCTGGGGAATGACGTGCAGGTCGCTTGCTTGGCCATGGGCTTGGTGGCCTCCAGTAAAGGCGCCCACGAACTCATGGCACAAATCCAACCAGGAGGAAATAGAGTCTACCGGCAAGTGCATCAACCATGACATGGCATTGGGTTTAAGAGCCAACGGAAAGTAATTCGCAAGCACCTTATCGTCACGGGCTCCGGCAGCTTGCATCGCGATGGTGTATACGCTGAGGAACTCGGACGGATGGGTCTTGCCACTGTATTTTTCGCCCATGTCGGGTTTGAAGGTGCGGTGAGTGGGCCACTGGAACTGCCGCAGCTCACGGGTAAAAGCCGGATAGCCTACCTCATAAGGTAGGCCTCCAGGGCTCCCCGGTGCTGGGTGGCTCACAGCAGGCCCTGCTCGCCTGTCTGATTGGTGGCGTGCCCCGCTCCGGCGCTCGATAGTGGTTCGAGCGTCTTCATGTTCTCGCTCCCGAAGAACTTGGCGCTGGTCACAGTGGGCCCGCAGGTCGGACGATGCTACGGAGATCTTGTCCCCCGTGACGTCGCGATGGGCTGGCGTCCGCGGTACCGGGCGTGGAGAAGGCAAGTGCACCGTGGTCGCGGCGCCGCCGACCCTCCTGCCACTGGTGCGTGGGACTCCGTCGGAGCGTCGACCCGGGGGCTCCACCGGACTCGGTTCGTCTTTGTTGGCCATCGCAACAAGGCTTTGGATGGTGGCTCTCCATTCGTCGAGTTTCCCCGTGGTGTGGGGGGGGGGGGAATCGAGGAGCAACTGCGCGTGCTAGGGCTTCTGCTGGCGTTGGTGGCAGTGAAACCTGCACGGATCGCGACGCACTTCGACTTCTGACCATGTCAGAAGGAGTTCTATCGCGACCCCGCGGTCGCATGCCATCTTCACCAGCGCCTCGGCGGACGGGCAAGTCTTCTAAATCCCGGGAGCGGCGCTTGGGGCTCTTTCCGCGGTGATGCCCGGGGTCCTCGGCGTGATTACGCCATTCGTCGCGCGCTGCTTGAGAGGAGCGCGCCGTCGGTGTCAGCGTGGGAGTCTTGGAAGCCCTCGCGTCACCTTCGGGCGGGGTGGCAGCGATCCTGGAAGGCCCCGCGCCGCCCGCGGAGGGCCTGGCTCCGTCTTTGGATTTGGCGGCATGCAGCCAGTTACCAGGCGCACGAACATCGCCGCCTCCCAAACTTTGGCTGCTGGGACGGTGTTGGTGTTCGCGAACGGCGCCTCGGGTCCTTTCCGCGACTGGTATGCTACTCGCCCGCGTCGGGACGGAATGTCCGGCTCCCAACGGGCCAGACGCCACCGTCATCTTCTTCTTGGGCGCCATGACGATGAAGAAGCGTCGAACTAACTGCTAGAGACAATTCTCACAACTGCGGGCGCCCCCTACGTGACGCGCCAAAGATGTTGGTGCGAGGACGACACCTATGGGATCACGAGAATCCCTACTACGGTTGCGGGGCGCGTGGTTGTGAGAAGCGCGGATCAAACAGATAGCACACGGGTTCTTTATCTAGGTTCGGGCCGCGAGGATGCGTAAAACCCTACTCCTGCCGAGGGAGTCCTGGATTAGGGGGTGTCCGGATAGCCGGACTACCATCATCAGCCGAACTATCATCGGCCGGACTATCATCATCGACCGGACTCCAAGACTATGAAGATACAAGATTGAAGACTTCGTCCCGTGTCTGGATGGGACTTTCCTTGGCGTGGAAGGCAAGCTTGGCGATACGGATACGTAGATCTCCTACCATTGTAACCGACTCTATGTAACCCTAGCCCTCTCCGGTGTCTATATAAACCGGATGGCTCTAGTCCGTAGGACACAACAACAACAACAACCATTACAATCATACCATAGGCTAGCTTCTAGGGTTTAGCCTCCTTGATCTCGTGGTAGATCCACTCTTGTAAACATCCACAATATCAATATCAATCAAGCAGGACGTAGGGTTTTACCTCCATCAAGAGGGCCCGAACCTGGGTAAAACATCGTGTCCCTTGTCTCCTGTTACCATCCGCCTAGACGCACAGTTCGGGACCCCCTACCCGAGATCCGCCGGTTTTGACACCGACATTGGTGCTTTCATTGAGAGTTCCTCTGTGTCGTCACTGATAGGCTTGATGGCCTCTTCAATCGACAACGACGCAGTCCTGGGTGAGACTTTTCTCCCCGGACAGATCTTCGTATTCGGCGGCTTCGCACTGCGGGCCAACTCACTTGGCCATCTGGAGTAGATCGAAAGCTACGCCCCTGGCCGTCAGGTCAGGTTTGGAAGCCTAAACTTCACGGCCGATATCCGCGGGGACTTGATCTTCGACGGATCTGAGCCACAGCCGAGCGTGCCGCGCTGTCACGATGGGCACGACCTAACTCTGCCGCCGGATAGCACCTTGGAGGCCGCACACGAATCCGCTCCGACCCATAGTCCGGAGCCGATCGCTCAGATCGAGGACGGATGGCTGGACACCGTCTCGGGAGCTGCAACTTCTACGGCGATGGAGCCGAACACTTACCTTGTCCCGCATAAAGCTCATGACTCCGAGGTGCCGGACTCTCTGCCGGACTCCGAACCTCCTGCGCCCCTGCCAGTCAAATCCGATTGGGCGCCGATCATGGAATTCACCGCTGCGGACACCTTTCAGCACTCACCCTTCGGGGATATCTTAAATTCGCTGAAGCATCTCTCACTATCCGGAGAGCCCTGGCCGAACTACGGCCAGGACGGCCGGGATGCGGACAATGAAGAAATTCAGAGCCCACCCACCACCCACTTCGTAGCCACCGTCAACGATCTAACCGACGTGCTAAACTATGACTCTGAAGACATCCACGGTATGGACGACGATGCCGGAGACAATCAAGAACCAGCACCTACAGGGCACTGGAAGGCCACCTCGTCACATGACATACATATTGTGGACACCCCAAGGGGAAGCGATACCGAGGAACAACTGGACGCGGCAGAGGATAATCCCGCCGATAAACAACCAAAACGGCGACGTAGACGCCGCCCTAAGTCCCGCCTCGATCAAAGCAACATTCCTAACGACCCAGCGATAGAGCAGGGCAAACCAGCGGACGACGAACATACAACCAAGCAACCATCCGAACAGGATGAACCGGATAATCAACCCCTTCACGGAGCAATCAACAGTCCGGACACACCATCGGAGCATAAGAACCTTCACAAAAGACTCGTCGCCACTGCAAGAAGTTTGAAGAAGGAAAAAGTAAGCTCAAAATAGCGGAAGACATACTCATAATGAAGTGGAGCAAAATACTCAAGTCCACAGACAAATATGGCAATGGCCATCAAACAAAGAGCTACCCGAAGCGCAAGCTGCTGCCAGAATTTGACGAGGAAGCCATAGAGCCCTCACAGTCAAAAAACAAAGAGGCCACCTGGCCGAATAGACGGCCAGATGACAGGCCAAAAGCGACAAGCGGCGCCGCACACAAGCCGACTTATGATCCTGGGAAAACGGACGGCCCAACTAGGTCCATCTACGGGCCAAAAAGGAGGGCCCCAGGAAGTAACACAACACGACAAGTGTTCGAAGATAGCGGCACACCCAAATACAGGGGCGCCGCACACCCGCTATGTTTTACCGATGAGGTGCCGGATCATGAATTTCTAGCAGGGTTCAAACCTATAAACATAGAGGCATACGACGACACAACAGACCCAGGAGTCTAGATAGAAGATTACATACTACACATACACATGGCTAGAGGAGATGATCTCCACGCCATAAAATACCTACCCCTCAAGCTCAAAGGGCCAGCTCGGCATTGGCTCAAAAGCCTCCCAGAAAACACTGTTGGAAGTTGGGAAGAGCTTGAGGACGCGTTTAGAGCAAATTTTCAAGGGACTTATGTCCGCCCTCCGGATGCAGACGATTTGAGTCATATAACCCAACAGCTCGGAGAGTCAGCGCGCAAATTCTGGAACAGGTTCCTTACCAAAAAGAACCAAATAGTCGACTGTCCGGACGCAGAAGCCTTAGCAGCTTTTAAACACAACGTCCGAGACGAATGGCTCGCCAGACACCTCGGCCAAGAGAAGCCAAGAACAATGGCCGCGCTAACAAGCCTCATGACGCGCTTTTGCGCAGGAGAAGACAGCTGGCTAGCAAGATGCAGCACCAGCGACCCGAGTACATCCGAGATCAGAGATGGAAATGGAAAATCACGACGCAGGAAAGATCAGCGTCAGAATAAAGAAAAAAGCCCAAAGGGCACGGCGGTCAACGCCGGATTCAAAAGCTCGCGGCCAAACAATAAAACACTGCCTCTTAAGGACAATAGCGATGAGCTGTCAACTTTAAACAAAATTTTAGATCGGATATGTCAAATCCACAGTACCTTCGGAAGACCTGCAAGCCATACCAACCGAAATTGTTGGGTTTTTAAACAGTCCGGCAGACTCAACGCCGGACACAAGGGGCTCGATGCGCCAAGCGAGGACGATGACGAACCCCACCAGCAGAGCACCGGAAGTCAAAAGACTTTCCCACAAGAAGTCAAAACAGTAAACTCACTTCATGTGATAGTACGGAAAACCAACACGGCACTCGCTAAGACAAGTGTCGCACGGTCCACCCCAGCGGAACACCGAGATTGGATGTCAAAACCAATCACTTTCGACCATCTGGATTAGTCCAGAAGTATCCGGAACGCAGGATAGACTGCCGTGATATTGGATCCCATAATAGACGGACTGCAATTCACGCAGGTTTTGATGGACGGCGGCAGTGACTTAAACCTGCTATATCCGGACACAATCCGCAAGTTGGGATAGACCCTACTACAATTCGTCCTAGCCGCACTTCCTTCAAAGGAGTGGCACCAGGCCCTTACGCCAGGTGCACAGTTTCATTATTACTAGAAGTTGTGTTCGGGTCACCTGACAACTTCCGACGAGAAAAGCTAACCTTTCATGTTGCCCCATTTAAAAGTAGCTATCAAGCATCACTGGGACGAGAAGCTTTCGTCCGCTTCAATGCAATACCACATTACGCGTCTCTTACGCTTAAAATGCCAGGTCCACGTGGCATCATTTCATTAAAAGGTCGCCTGAGACCCCGGACACGGCTGGACGAGTCCGGAATAAATAAGCTAGGGGCTACCTAGCCACACACCCCTTCACAAGGGTTTGTACATATAAGCCATGATGAGCTAGCATAGGCTCAGCTTCATTAATCTATATTTCAATTTTTATGCACTTTCTCGCACGATTTCTTTTCAAACTAAGTTCCTCTCTTTTTACAGATGAACAGCGTGCACACCCGTCCAGGATACGGCACAACGGAGACACAGGCGCAGACGTGCAGTAGGGACCCGTTGCAAGGACTCTTTTCAGACTAAGACCCTACGTAAACCTTTCTTACTGTCTCTTGTTGCTATAATCCCCTAGTTTCTCATTATAACCAGAGTGGAGACTGGCGTTTTGGCATCGGCCGCGCCAGAAGAACTTGCCCGTACCTGGACACAAGGGGCTTAGGGCATTGTTTTGCCCGCTATTGTAAAGACCGAACACCTTCGGGAGTGTTCGGCGTCTCGAGTTAGGCCTTATATGCATCAGCTCCGAATCATGTCTTTGGTCAAATGTTGGGTTTGCCCGGCTCCTGTGTTTTGCTGCCTTACGTTCCGTATCATCGGCTAACGTGGCACCAGGAGAACTACTGCGATTGTGCCCCAGTTCGGCTAGGCGAGCACCTCAGTAGAGAAAGCCGAAAACTGACTGTCATGATACAGCGAGAGACTGGTCAACCACTTGACCGACCATGGGAATGTTTAGAATTCCTCCGCTTTGACGAAGGGCCGTTTCCCGGTCAGGCACATACGTGCCCCAAATTCGAAGAGCGTGGTGCCCCCAGGGGCTATGTCGTAGCCCCACCCTCGAACTCCATGGCTAAGTGAAAGTGATAAAGCATTATAGTCTGGTTGCCTCGTTTGCTACGCTACCACCTCCTTTACAGGACCGAGACGTCGGATTAAGTGTGAAAACGCGCTATTTTTTGCGAACACCCCCGCACCTTGTGCGTGGGGGCTGAAGCCGACGACTGCCATCTTTCAGGTTATACACACGTATACATGAACGACCACATAGGAGATATTCTATTACTTGAACGCACAAGTATAAAAGGCGCTTACATCATAAAAATTGTTTTACATCATAAAAACGTTCACTCGAACATAACATTTTTTGAGCACTACGACTCTATTACACGAGCACCACGCAGCACTTCGCCAAAATAGTGCTCGGCGGGTAACCGGTTATCGTACGAACCCGGGGTCGCAACAGCGGTGACATCCATCTCTGTCCAATGTGTCTTCACACGGGCGAGTGCCATCCGCGCACCCTCTATGCAGGCCGACCGCTTCATTGCCTTCATATGCGGCACCGCCCCAAGAAATTGCTGCAATAAGCCAAAGTAACTCTTCGGCTCGGGCCTATCCGGCCGGACATGGGTCACTATATCCATCATAGCAAGCCCGGACAACCTATTTAGCTCAGCCCACTCGGCCAAACGGTCGGTCAGCGGAAGTGAACGCTCCGGACTATGGAATTGAGACCAAAACAGCTCTTCCGTCTTGTGATCCTTCTGGCTTTGAAAATGCACAACGGCATCCGCCGCACTCGTTGCTAAGTCCATATAAGGGTCCTCTGGACCCCACAGTTGGCCCAGCTGAGCATACTTTGGATCCGTAAACCTTCGGCGCAGAAGAAAAGGCTTGCCAGCTACAATATCTCCGGCCTGGCGCAGCTCTTCCTTTATAGCCCACATTGCAGAGCTGGCATCCTTGGCTTCGGCGGGGGCCTTCTCCAGGTCTTCTTGCCCCGCTAGGCGCTCCTTCCCAAGAGCCTCATTGCGGTCGGTAGCATCTTTTAACTTCACGGCCATTTCAGCCATCTCTTCCCTGCTCCGACAGTGCGCGGCCCTTTCGGCCGCTAACTCCTCGGTCACCCTCGAGGCCGCCGCATTACTCCTTCTGGCCTGCTCCTTGGCTTGAGCAAGTTCGGCCCGAAGGCTCTCCACAGCAGCGGCACTATCTGCATTTCATGCACATGTTGTAAGGAGCTGGCTTCGGCCCCCTTACCAAGTGACCGCACAGAAACACTTACCTTGCGACTCATCAAGTCGCCTGTTGACCAGCGTGATGTCCGCATCCGCAACAGCGAGTTGCCGCTTTAGTTCAGCAACTCCATCAGTCCGGCTGGCCCCCGGACGACCCGCCACCTGCATCGGCACGGCGGAAATTTAAACCTGCGATTTTGATCCTCGGCACGCTGTCGATTTCGACAACCTACCGAGTCTCAGGGGCTACTATCTATACAGGGCGCATTCTATATGCTAAACTGTTAAAAGGTGTGTCATTTTTACGCACCTCAAACCCCGCCAGCACACTCCTGACGACATTATGCAACCCGCCTTCGGCGGACGAAACCCTTCCAATCACCATGCTCATCAATGCGTGGTGATCTTCTGAGATAGACGCCTTCTCAAGCAGATCCTTCAGCCGTACACCCGTTGGCGCCAAACTATCCGGCTTTGCCAAACCAGGGGGTGATGGGGTCATGTACCTAGGGTAGGGTCACGGACCTGATCTAAGTACCTTGCCCAAGGACACCCTTAGAAGAGGTCACCTTCCAGTCGACCAACGAGGGACTCACTCGACTGACTTGAAGGACTAGACCACGAAGACTCACTCGACCACCAGAAGGTCAAGAGGCACTCTGCACTGCAACGGCCAGTAATTAAGTAGACTTTATGATATTAAAGACACTTTATGTGGGGCGTTACCAGTAACGCCCCAGACTTAACTCACCTTAAACCCTCTCCTACGTGGGCTGGCTGGGGTCCTGGCGCACTCTATATAAGCCACCCCCTTCCACAGGTAGAGGGGTCGGCACCTTGTAACTCATATACACATAATCCACTCGACCGCCTCTGGGCTCCGAGACGTAGGGCTTTTACTTCTTCCGAGAAGGGCCTGAACTCGTACATCTCCTGTGTTTACAACCTCTCCATAGCTAGGACCTTGCCTCTCCATACCTACCCCCACTCTACTGTCAGGCTTAGAACCACGACAGTTGGCGCCCACCTTGGGGCCGGTGTTTTAGCGATTTTGTGGAGAAGTTGCGATTCTTTCGAGTACTTTCACGATGGTGACTGCTGGAGTTTTGGTCGAGGGTCGAGAGATCCGTCTCGGCGCTCTCACCTTCATCGCCGACGACTCCGCCTGGCTCCAGGAGGCTCCACTCGACGTTGATGCGCTCCCCGTCCGCGGTGCGACGCATTTTCGCGCATGTGTCCGCGGCGTTCTGCTGCGGCAACCGTCGACCCCGTATCGGTCGACTCCTCCATTGTCCACCCTCCCGGTCTCCCGCCAGCGCAAGCGCTCGGGCCGGTCGAGGCTTCAGCGGTGGGTGAGGCACGCGGTGGCTCTCCAGACGGCCACCTCTCATGTTGCGGCAATCGAGCCCGACGAATCTCTCTACGGCCTGTTCGATCTGTCGACTGGCTCCGTGGAGACTGCATCCGAATGCGATAGCAGTGATCCTGCGGCGGAAATCCTGATGGTCGACGGGCCCCGCAGTCCCCCTGGCTTCGCCCGTGATGGTGGAGCAGGCGACGGAGGCGACCCCGCACGAGACCACGAAGAGTACCAGCCGAGCCACTCGACTCTCTGCAAAGAGGGGAACTTCGCCGTAGGAACGTGGATGCCCTGCGTACACCCATCGCAGGAGAAACCCCCGAGGCTCGCGCCTTGGAGGAGGCACGTTTGGCCAACTTGGCCGAACGCACTCGACTGGAGAATCTTCAGCGAGCACTGGACGAGTGCGCGCGGCAACGAGTTCCCGACAACAGTCGACGTCAACTCTTCCCGCCGACTCAGGTATATTGAACCCCAACCCAGAATTTAGCAGCTGCGACCCGTATAGCAGAGTCTATCCAGCCTTCTCAGTCGGAAGCTGGCAGAGGCTTGATGCAGATCAGGGATCTGCTCCGGGCAGCAGGAGATCAGAATTCAGCCGTGTCGCAGTCGCGCAACAGAATTCATAGTCGATCCGTCGCTGCGAATACGGTTCAGTCGGCTCACAGCCCCAGATCGCCTCCGCAGCGTGAAGGGCGCGAGAATCGGCGAGACCAATATGGTGACCGACTCGACCGAGATGATAGGCGTCGAGTGCCCAATTCCCCTCCGAGGGGTGGGTCTTACACTCCTCGGCAGCAAGATGACAGGCGTCAGCTCAGTGCGGGGCGAAGAGTCCCAGTCGACCCCAGAGAACCAGGCTTCGACGCGTGATCCAATATCGTGCAAGGTTTGGTCGACCGGAACAGAGCCCATCGAGGTGGACTCGACAGAGATGCGCCCACAAGCAGTCGAGTGCATGTTTCTGGTCCTGAATGTTTCAGCAGGGCTATCAGAGCCACAGTTATCCCCCCCCCAATTTCAGGTTGGCAACAGGAGTCAGCAAGTTCACTGGTGAGTCCAAGCCTGAAACTTGGCTTGAGGACTACCGAGTGGCGGTTCAGATTGGTGGTGGGAATGATGAGGTGGCCATGAAGCATTTGCCCCTCATGCTGGAAGGTTCTGCCAGGGCATGGTTGACTCAATTACCTCCTAGCAGCATTTACACTTGGGAAGATCTGTCCCGAGTGTTCATCAGAACATTTGAAGGAACTTGCAAGCGACCAGCTGGACTGACAGAGTTGCAAGTCTGCGTGCAGAATACCAATGAGACTCTCAGAGAGTATATTCAGAGATGGATCACTTTGCACCATACTGTGGAGAATGTGTCTGATCACCAGGCAGTCTGCGCCTTCAAGGATGGCGTCAAGAACAGAGAATTAAGTTTGAAATTTGGTCGAACCGGTGACATGACCTTGAGTAGGATGATGGAGATTGCTACCAAGTACGCCAACGGCGAAGAAGAAGACCGACTCCGAAGCGGCAAGCACAAGCCGAGTCAGTCGGAAAAAGGAAACACCAGTCGGAAACAGAAGCGGAAGGCTAAACCAGCAGCTCCTGGAGAGGCTCTGGCCGTGACTCAGGGAAAGTTTAAAGGGAAACCAAAAGGATCCTGGAACCCTAAGAAGGTGAAGGATAAAGAAGGGAACGACGTGATGGATATGCCGTGTCATATCCACACGAAAAAAGACGAAGAGGGGAATATCATCTACCCGAAGCATACCACTCGCCAATGTCGACTCCTGATCCAGCAGTTTCAGGGAAAACAGTCTAAGGACAAGGAGAAGGAGTCGGACAAGGCCGAAGACAAGGAGGACAGTGAGGAAGGATATCCGCATATCAACTCCACTCTGATGATCTTTGCAGATGTGGAAAGCAAGAGTCGATTGAAAGTCATTAACCGAGAGGTGAACATGGTTGCCCCAGCAAAAGCAAATTATCTGAAATGGTCCCAAATACCCATCACATTCGACCAATCTGATCACCCGACTCATATTGCCACCCCTGGGAGGCAAGCTTTGGTGGTCGATCCAGTTGTCGAAGGCACTCGACTGACAAAAGTGCTGATGGATGGTGGAAGCGGGCTGAATTTGTTGTATGCAGACACACTGAAAGGAATGGGCATTCCGATGTCCCGACTAAGCACTAGTAACATGAGCTTTCATGGAGTTATACCAGGGAAGAAAGCTGAGTCACTCGGCCAAATAGCTCTGGACGTGGTGTTTGGTGATTCGAAACATTTTCGCAAAGAAAAGTTGACGTTTGAGGTCGTGGATTTTCAGAGTGCATATCATGCCATTTTGGGGAGACCAGCTTACGCACGGTTCATGGCTCGACCATGTTACTTGTACCTCAAATTGAAGATGCCCGGCCCCAAGGGAGTGATCACTGTCACCGGTGACCGGAAAAAGGCAGAAGAGTGCTTTCAGAAGGGCTCAAAGATTGCCGATTCCCAGGTGACAGCAGTCGAATTCGAAGAATACAAGCAAAATGCAGATCCGAGTGACTTGCTACGATCCAAGAAACCCGCCACAGAGTCTGCATTTCAGTCGTCCGGTGAGACGAAGCCTGTTCACATTCACCCGACCGACCCCGATGCAGCTCCGACCCGCATCTCCACAACACTCGACCCAAAATAGGAAGAAGCGCTCATCCAGTTCCTCCATGAGAACTGGGACATTTTTGCATGGAAGCCCGCTGACATGCCAGGTGTTCCCAGGGGACTGGCTGAGCATCGTCTAAGAGTCGACTCATCTGCAAAACCAGTTAAAGAGCATCTTCGGTGGTCCGCCATCCAGAAGAGAAAAGCCATTGGTGAGGAAGTAGCTCGACTGTTGGCGGCAGGTTTTATCCGAGAGATATACCACTCCGAGTGGCTCGCTAATGTCGTCATGGTTCCTAAGAAGGACAAGTCGCTCCGAATGTGCATTGATTTCAAGCACATCAACCGGGCCTGCCCGAAAGATCATTTTCCTCTCCCTCGCATAGATCAAATTGTTGACTCGACCGCGGGATGCGAGAGATTATCTTTTCTAGATGCCTATTCCGGGTACCACCAGATCCGTCTGTATGGACCCGACGAGGTAAAAACAGCTTTCATCACTCCATTCGGGTGCTTCTGCTATATCACCATGCCGTTCGGCCTCAAGAATGCCGGAGCCACATTTATGCGAATGATTCAGAAGTGTCTACTCACTCAAATCAGTCGGAATGTGGAAGCATATATGGATGATATCGTTGTCAAGTCTCGAAAAGGTTCCGACCTGCTCGCTGATCTCGCCGAAACATTTGCCAACCTCAGAAGGTATGATATCAAGCTCAATCCATCAAAGTGCACATTTGGAGTTCCTGGTGGCAAGTTACTCGGTTTTCTCGTTTCCGAACGGGGAATCGACGCTAATCCAGAGAAGATCGGCACTATTCTCCGAATGAAACGCCCTGTGCGAGTGCACGATGTCCAGAAGCTTACTGGATGCTTGGCCGCATTAAGTCGATTCATCTCACGACTCGGTGAAAAGGCATTGCCTCTTTACCGACTGATGAAGAAGGAAGACAAGTTCGAGTGGACTCCGGAAGCTGATGCAGCGTTTGCCGAGCTAAAAGCTCTGCTCTCCACCCAGCCGGTGCTTGCTGCTCCAATCAGCAAAGAGCCTCTGTTGCTCTATATCGCAGCCACAGGACAAGTCGTCAGTACTGTGCTTACGGTCGAGCGGGAAGAAGAAGGAAAACTCTCAAAGTTCAGCGCCCAGTGTATTATTTGTCTGAAGTCTTGACTCCATCCAAGCAGAGATATCCTCATTATCAGAAGCTTGTGTATGGAATATACATGACCACAAAGAAGGTTGCTCATTATTTCTCTGATCATTCCATCACAGTCGTCAGCGACACTCCACTATCAGAGATTTTGCACAACAGAGATGCAACTGGTCGAGTGGCCAAATGGGCGATTGAACTTCTTCCCCTTGATATCAAGTTTGAGGCAAAGAAAGCCATTAAGTCCCAGGCAATAGCAGATTTCCTCACCGAGTGGATTGAACAGCAGCAGCCGACTGAAGTTCACTCGGAGCATTGGACCATGTTCTTTGATGGCTCTAAGATGTTGAATGGTTCCGGTGCTGGGGTTGTCCTACTTTCCCCCAGAGGAGATAAGCTCAGATATGTGCTCCAGATTCACTTTGATTCCTCTAACAATGAGGAAGAATATGAGGCCCTCTTATATGGATTGCGCATGGCCATCTCACTCGGCATCCGTCGCCTGATGGTCTATGGCGACTCGGATTTAGTGGTCAACCAAGTGATGAAGGAGTGGGACGTGAGAAGCCCAGCCATGACTGGATACTGCAGTGCAGTGAGGAAGCTGGAAAAGAAATTCGAGGGGTTGGAGCTCCATCATATACCCCGACTGAAAAATCAAGCAGCTGATGATCTAGCAAAGATAGGTTCCAAGAGAGAAGCCATTCCGAGTGGTGTGTTCTTGGAGCATATACACACTCCGTCAGTCAAAGAAGATCCTTTCACCGAAGAAGCTCCACAGCCCAAGAGTGCCACAGATCCGATTGAGGTTGAAGTCCCAGCGGTGGTCGACTTGATCATGGAGGTCTTGGTGGTCATTCCCGACTGGACAGTTCCATATATCGCGTATATCCTGAGAAAAGAGCTTCCGGAGGATGAGGAAGAGGCTCGACAGATCGTCCGTCGATCTAAGGCCTTTACCGTAATCAAAGGACAATTATACAGAGAAAGCGCGACTGGAGTTGGTCAGAAGTGCATAACACCAGAAGAAGGTCGACTCATCCTCAATGATATCCACTCGGGGACCTGTGGTCATCATGCGTCCTCTCGAACCATCATGGCCAAAGCATACCGAGCCGGATTTTACTGGCCAAAGGCGAATGAGATGGCAAAGAAGATAGTGGATAAGTGCGAGGGATGTCAGTTCTACTCGAATATGTCGCACAAGCCTGCATCGGCTCTGAGGACCATCCCACTCGTCTGGCCTTTCGCGGTATGGGGGTTGGACATGGTCGGTCCTTTGAGAACAGGGCGAAGCGGCTTCACGCATGTACTGGTGGCAGTCGACAAGTTCACCAAGTGGATTGAGGCTAAACCAATCAAGAACCTTGACGCCGGTACTGCTGTTAGTTTCATCAGGGAACTAATATTCAGATATGGAGTCCCGCACAGCATCATTACGGATAATGGGTCTAACTTTGACTCGGAGGAATTCAGAGATTTCTGTAACTCTCAAGGCACACGGGTCGACTACGCTTCAGTCGCCCATCCGCAGTCGAATGGACAGGCGGAGCGAGCCAATGGCCTGATTCTCAAGGGATTGAAACCCCGACTGATGCGTGATCTTAAGCATGCAGCTGGAGCTTGGGTCGATGAACTTCCCTCAGTGCTTTGGGGACTGCGGACCACACCTAATCGGTCGACCGGAAGAACTCCATTCTTCTTGGTCTACGGAGCTGAAGCAGTCTTGCCGAGTGATCTTCTCCACAATGCTCCTCGAGTTGAAATCTACAACGAAGCAGAAGCTGAACAAGCGCGGCAGAACGCAGTCGACCTTTTGGAGGAAGAAAGGGAGATGGCTCTGATCCGGTCGACCATCTACCAACAAGATTTGCGTCGTTTCCACGCCAGAAATGTGAGAGGTCGAGCCTTCCAGGAAGGAGATTTGGTTCTCCGAGTGGATCAGCACAAACCACACAAGCTTGCTCCTTCTTGGGAAGGTCCCTTCATCGTCACCAAGGTTCTCCACAACGGGGCGTACCGTCTTTACAACGTCGAGCATAATATCGACGAGCCCCGAGCTTGGAACGCGGAACTACTCCGCCCATTTTACACTTAAGGTTTATCACTCGGATGAGTTGCAATAAAGTACTTCTGTAGTTCATGGACCTCAAAATAATAGTGTCATAGTTCCTCCATAATTTTTGTCACTTTTTATTTTTGTCCAATAAAATTCCCCCTCAGTGGTTGACTTAGCCGCGAATCCGTTTTGCCTAAGTTTGTAAAAAATCCTACCGAGTGGTGAGCCAGACTCCCACTCGGAGGCTTAGCTGCGAATCTGTTTCGCCTAAGTTATCAAAATCCTACCGAGTGAAGAGCAAACCTCTCACTCGAAGGCTTAGCTGCAGTCCAAGCACTCGCCTAAGTTATAAAAATCCTACCAAGTGAAGAGCAAACCTCTCACTCGGGGGCTTAGCTGCAGCCCTGAGCTCGCCTAAGTTATCAAAATCCTTCCGAGTGAAGAGCAAACCTCTCACTCGGAGGCTTAGCTGCAGTCCAAGAACTCGCCTAAGTTATCGAAATCCTACCGAGTGAAGAGCAAACCTCTCACTCGGAGGCTTAGCTGCAGTCCAAGCACTCGCCTAAGTTATAAAAATCCTACCGAGTGAGAGCAAACCTCTCACTCGGGGGCTTAGCTGCAGCCCATGAGCTCGCCTAAGTTATAAAATCCTACCGAGTGAAGAGCAAACCTCTCACTCGGAGGCTTAGCTGCAGCCCAGTGCTAGCCTAAGTTATAAAATCCTTCCGAGTGAAGAGCAACTCTCACTCGGAGGCTTAGCTGCAGTCCAAGACTCGCCTAAGTTATCGAAATCCCTACCGAGTGAAGAGCAAACCTCTCACTCGGAGGCTTAGCTGCAGTCCAAGCACTCGCCTAAGTTATAAAAATCCTACCGAGTGAAGAGCAAACCTCTCACTCGGGGGCTTAGCTGCAGCCTAAAGCTCGCCTAAGTTATAAAACTCCTACCGAGTGAAGAGCAAACCTCTCACTCGGAGGCTTAGCTGCAGCCCAGTGCTAGCCTAAGTTATCAAAATCCTTCCGAGTGAAGAGCAAACCTCTCACTCGGAGGCTTAGCTGCAGCCCAGTGCTCGCCTAAGATATAAAATCCTACCGAGTGGTAAGCAACCTCTCACTCGGAGGCTTAGCTGCAGCCCAGTGCTCGCCTAGTATAAAATCCTACCGTGTAAGCGGACTCACTCGGAGGCTTAGCTGTAGTCCAAGTACTCGCCTAAGTTATCAAAATCCTACCGAGTGAAGAGCAAACCTCTCACTCGGAGGCTTAGCTGCGTCCAAGCACTCGCCTAAGTTATAAAATCCTACCGAGTGAAGAGCAAACCTCTCACTCGGAGGCTTAGCTGCAGTCCAAGCACTCGCCTAAGTTATAAAAATCCTACCGAGTGAAGAGCAAACCTCTCACTCGGGGGCTTAGCTGCAGCCCTGAGCTCGCCTAAGTTATAAAAATCCTACCGAGTGAAGAGCAAACCTCTCACTCGGAGGCTTAGCTGCAGCCCAGTGCTCGCCTAAGATATAAAAATCCTACCGAGTGGTAAGCCGGACTTCCACTCGGAGGCTTAGCTGCAGTCCAAGTACTCGCCTAAGTTATCAAAATCCTACCGAGTGAAGAGCAAACCTCTCACTCGGAGGCTTAGCTGCAGTCCAAGCACTCGCCTAAGTTATAAAAATCCTACCGAGTGGTAAGCCGGACTTCCACTCGGAGGCTTAGCCGCAGCCCAGTGCTCGCCTAAGTGGACTAAGGAATAAGTCGAGTGCAGTAAAGGCGCCCTGCTTTGAACCTGCAAAAGACATTTCGAGCCAAAAGCAATCATATTCAAGCACCAAATTCAAGTTCGAATCGATATCTAAAGGAACCGAAAGTGTTCAGGCGTTAAGCCCGTTAAGGTTTATCGGTTACAATTCCACTCGGCATACCGAGGCAAATTTAAAGCGTCGAGCTAGAAGAAGTTTTTTACTCCTCCTGTGGAGGGCTGGAAGGTGCAACAAATTCATCAAGATCAATTCCGTCTGCGATCCGAGTGGCAGCCTCAAGGAAAGTTTCCATAAAGGACCTGAAGTCGTGTTTCTTGGTGTTGGCCACCCGGAGGGCCGCCAGCTTCTCTTCTCGCGCATCTTTGCAGTGGACTCGGGCCAGACACAAAGCAACATCTGCACCACACCGAGCCGAGGACTTCTTCCATTCCTGCACTCGACCAGGGATCGTGTTCAAGCGAGCCATCAGCCACTCAAGGTCATTCTGAAGTGTCTCCCCGGGCCAGAGCGTCGAGTCGATGCGAGATGTGGCGACCTTCAGCCTTGCGAGATAGTCCACGACAGCTGCAACACGGGACTCCAGTCGGAAAACATCCATGGCAACTTCGTCGTTCACCGGAGAATTGACGGGGTCGAGGTTTGGCTCCAGCCGGCTAGTTTCTTCTTTAAAGTTTTGGCAAAATTCTGCAAGGACGATCACTGAGTCAAGGGAATGGTCGAATGGAAAAACCACGATTGGAAATGATTACCGAGCATAGAGGTTTACCTTCAAGCATAAAAAACAGCTTCTTGGCAAGACCACTCAGGAAGGCCTCCAGATCATTTTTCTTCCCAGTCAACTTACTGACTTGGTCGGTCAGGGCAGCTTTATCAGTTTTCAGTCGACTGACCTCCTTGTTGGCGATCCCAAGAGCAGCTTTCAGATTGGTATTGTCTTGTTCAAGCTTGGTGACTGAAGCTAACTTCTCGTCAGCAAGCTTGATCTTCTCAGCTAGTTCAAGGTCTTTCTTCTGTTGGGCGTCCCTTACCTTACCTGCAAGTTACAGCAAGATCAGATTTTGAAACAAACAAGGGGAAAAGCAGTCGTCAGGGTCTCACCAAACATACCTTCGGTCTCCTCCTTTGCCTTCGTCAGCTTCTCCTGAACCAGCTTCAAGTTCAGCTCAAGTTGAGTGTGCTTGTTTTCCAGCTCAGAGTAGCGAGCCACAAGATCACAGGAGTTCTGCGAAGAACCAATCGACTAAATGTCAAATATAATTCACTTCCGAGTGAAAAAGGAAAAATCACACGTTTCTAAGACTACAGCCGAATACAAGCATTCGACCATAGTCTCGGGGACTACACCCAGTGGGTGCACTCAGCGTGCCCCTACTAATCCTATTGAAGACAGAGTCGACCAGTCGACCGGTTTGCGAAATCCAGTCGACTTGGTCGGATGACGGAAAGACTGAAATTATAAAGCCTAAGGCCGACTGCCAGCAGTCGACCTTAGCCTTGGGGACTACACCCAGTGGGTGCACTCAGCGTGCCCCCACTAATCCTATGGAAGACAGGGTCAACCAGTCGACCGGTTTGCGAAATCCAGTCGACTTGGTCGGATGACGGAAAGACTGAAATTATAAAGCCTAAGGCCGACTGCCAGCAGTCGACCTTAGCCTTGGGGACTACACCCAGCGGGTGCACTCAGCGTGCCCCCGCTAACACGGAGTCTAAATCGACACACCCACTGGGTGACTACTATAAATTCTGGAAAGGAAAAGTTTTTGGTAGCATATCCTAACAAAACAAACGGTGGTCGACTGACCTGAACATTGCTTTGGAGGGCAGAACTGGCGTCGTAAGCCGCCTGGCTCACATCCCGGATAGTCCTTAACTGCTCCATCATGATGCCTGCCTGGCGTATCGCCTCCTTCGCGGCGCCGGCTTGGTCCTCTGGGACGTGGTGCGTCGTGAAGAGGGAGGGCTGCTGAGCACTCGTCAGTGGATCTGCGAAGGACACAGTGTGTCGAGTGGTATTCTCTTCCTCCGCAATCAGAGTCTCAGGCGCCGCCACATCCTGGGGCACCCTGCTGGCAGACACTTTCCTACTCTTTCTGCGCTTCAGCGGTTCCTCATCCTCATCATCATCAGGGAGAGTGATAACAACATTGGGTGGAGCTACAGAGAAGAATCAGGATTAGAGATCACGAGTCAGTCGACTAAAAACGGCGTTAAGAATATAGTACCTGGTTTTGAAGTTGCTGCGTCCTCCATCTCATGGTCATCAGCCCGGGCTGAGGTCTCAGAAGTAGCAGCACTGCAACTCCAAAGAATCAGTCGACTAACTTCAGCGTCAACCAGAGACAAAGCTCACACAAAATAAGAAGACTTAAGCAGCATGATTACCCTGATATGGTGGGGATGGACACCTTCATCTTCGGCAGGAGCTTGGTCGGCTTTGACGGAGCCGCCCTAGGCTGCTTCGGCGCCTTTTCAGTCGGCGCCGGAGAGGTGGTCCGAGGGCGCTTGGTCGACTGGGCAGCGGTCGCAACTCCCTTGCCACGTTCAGTCGAAGGGTCGTGGACAAGCTTCGACCGCCTTTCTGAGCGCGGTGGTACGACCTCCTCCTCCTCTTCTTCCTCGTCTTCAGCGTCATCTTCATCACCGTCATCATCATCATCGTCATCATCATCCTCAGCAACGTCCGAGTCCCATTCCTCCTCCTCCTGGCTCTCGCCCCCACTCGGCTCACCCTCCTCAGTCGGAGCTTGTGCTCCATTGGGCATCGAGTACAGCTCGGTGAGGGCCTGGTAGACATCAAGACAAGGATCAATCGACCAATCGGCAGAATAAACAGAAACAAATATGAAAAGAACACAGTGGAGAGCAGAGCAGACATACCTTGTTTGGATCACTGTTGTGGTCGAGTGGAGGAATCCTTCTGGCTCCGCGTGGGTTATCCTTGTTTCCGGTAATGGCGGCCATCCATCTTTCCAAAGTGACGTCGTCGACTGCTTCTGGATGGACTCGAGTCTCGTCTTCAGTCCCACAGTACAACCACATGCAGTGGCTCCGGAACTGAAGGGGCTGGATACGACGCCTAAGGAAGACCTCCAGGAGATCCATGCCCGTCACTCCCTCCCGAACCAACTGCACCACGTGCTCCATCAACATCTTCACGTCAGCTTTCTCCTCCAGAATCAACTTCAGAGAGGAGGGCTTGTTCACTCGGTCCATGGTAAACTGAGGGAGTCCACTCGACTGCCCCGGCGTCGACTGGTCCTGGCAGTAGAACCAGGTCGACTGCCAGCCTCTGACTGACTCGGGAAAAGTCATGGGTGGGAAGGTGCTCTTATTCCTCACCTGGATCCCCAGGCCCCCACACATTTGGACGACTCGGGTTCTTTCGTTGCCTGGGCTCGCCTTCTTCACGGTCTGAGAGCGACACGTGAATATATGCTTGAACAAGCCCCAGTGCGGTCGACAGCCCAGAAAACCCTCACACATGGACACGAACGCGGCAAGATAGGCGATGGAATTTGGGGTAAAGTGGTGGAGCTGCGCTCCAAAGAAGTTCAAGAAACCACGGAAGAAAATACTCGGCGGCAAAGAAAATCCACGATCAACATGGGTGGCCAAGAGCACGCACTCACCCTCTTCTGGCTGGGGCTGCCACTCCTTCCCCAGAAGCCTCGCAGCCCCATGGGGGATCAAGCCCTCGTTGGCCATGTCGAGGAGATCTTTCTCTGTGATGGTCGACTGGATCCAATCTCCTTGGACCCAGCCCTTCGACAGGCGGGATCTGGACGAAGACCCGCCGCGGCTGGTGGATCTCCCCTTCGCCTTCTCCGTCGCCGACGCCTTCTTCGCGCGTTCCAGCGCCGCCGTCTTCTCCTTGGCCATGGTTGCCGGTGAGACGCGCGAGGGGAAGTTGTGCGGAGGCGAGAGCGAGCGTGCTGGACGGAGACGAAGGGAGCAGAGAGAGAGAGAATGCTGAGGCACAATACAAAAAACCCTCGCCGGGCGCATTTATAAGGTCCCTTCCGAGTGGATGACAGGTGGGCCCGGTCGATCTAATCATATCCAGGAACAGTTATGCAGGCGGGATACGTGGCGAAGAAACCGGCGCGGAGATCGAGGCGTCTATGTCCCATCCCATCCGAACGCCGCGGTCCGCTCTGCTTCGCGCGCTTCCCCAAATTTCGCATCCCGCGGAATCCGCGAACGGCAGATCGGTCTGTCAGACACGGGGTTTCCTGCGATCCGTCGCTCGGAGATCGTCGAAGCTCGAAAGATCACTCGACGAAAGAAGAGAATGGATCGAGTCGACTGAAGACAAGTTGCTCACTATCGACGAAGAGATTCTTTAGTCCAGAACAACGCACGACCAGTGTGCAAAGGTTAATCGGAAACAACATCAACTCCTTCCTCACTCGAAGCCTCAATCCATTCGGGGGCTAATGATGGGGTCATGTACCTAGGGTAGGGTCACGGACCTGATCTAAGTACCTTGCCCAAGGACACCCTTAGAAGAGGTCACCTTCCAGTTGACCAACGAGGGACCCACTCGACTGACTTGAAGGACTCGACCACGAAGACTCACTCGACCACCAGAAGGTCAAGAGGCACTCTGCACTGCAACGGCCTGTAATTAAGTAGACTTTATGATAGTAAAGACACTTTATGTGGGGCGTTACCAGTAACGCCCCAGACTTAACTCACCTTAAACCCTCTCCTACGTGGGCTGGCTGGGGTCCTAGCGCACTCTATATAAGCCACCCCCCTCCACAGGTAGAGGGGTCGGCACCTTGTAACTCATATACACATAATCCACTCGACCGCCTCTGGGCTCCGAGACGTAGGGCTTTTACTTCTTCCGAGAAGGGCCTGAACTTGTACATCTCCTGTGTTTACAACCTCTCCATAGCTAGGACCTTGCCTCTCCATACCTACCCCCACTCTACTGTCAGGCTTAGAACCACGACAGGGGGCTCCCTCCGTGACGACACTTCAGGCTCGTCCGCCCTATCCGACGGCGCCCCGGACGGAGGCATCTTGCTCTCCATCATCTCCGGACGAAGGTCCCCCGAAGACGAGCTCATTTGCGAAGGACGGAGATCCGAACTACAAGGTAAAAACTTTAGTTATCCTCAGAAGCACAAATAGGGATGTCCCTTATTATAAAACTCCTTTCTTTCTACTTACGGCTCGTTGGAGGGCTGACTCTTTATGGGAGATTGTGCGGTCGGGGCCTCCCCGGACGCAGGACCCTCTGGCGAAGATTTCTTCCCCCGTTTAGGGGCTTTTGCCCCCGGGTCCTCGGAGGCAGTCCTCTTCTCCCCTTGGAGGGAGGGATTCTCGATCCCCCCTCTTTCAAGAGCCTCCTTAGGCGAGGCAGTAGCTTTCCTGCTTTCCCCTTCGCCTTCCTCTGGAGGCGCAACCTCAAGCATCCGAACCAGCACGGAATCCGGCGCGGTCTCGGGGAGGGGGGCCGGACACCATATCAATTTTGCTTCCGCTATCCACTCCTGTTTATAAGGAAGTTGGTCATAAGGCGAATCATCGAAAGGCAAACAAACGGTATGTCCGGACTTGGAACTACTTACTTGAGTATCCGGGCGATTGCAACTTAGGCCAGCATCCTCGGTCAATTCCGGACGTGCCTCTTGCGATCCGAAGAATAATTTGTACATCTCCAGGGGTGTCATACCCATGAAGTGTTGAAGAATCCGTGGGCCCTCCGGATTGAACTCCCACAGCCGGAGAGGGCGGCGTTTGCAGGGCGGAAGACGCCTAATCAGCATAACCTGCATTACCACCACCATATCAACCTCCCTCGTTTGGAGATCTCGAATCCGGCCCTGCAGTAGGGGCACGTCCTTTGATGGCCCCCAGTTGAGCCCTTGGTTGACCCACGACATCAACCGTCGTGGAGGTCCCGGGCGGAATAAGGGCGGCGGCTTTTGTCTGCGGCCCCTCGGAACGGTGATATAGAACCACTCTTGCTGCCACGGGCAGAGCTCCTCTTGGAAGGAGCCAGCGGGCCACGGGGCATCGGCCCTCCTACTTATGGTCGCCCCGCCGCACTCCGCCTGACGCCCCCCAATCATCTTCGGTGCCACATTGAAGGTCTTCAACCACAGGCCAAAGTTAGGGGTGACGCGGAGGAAGGCTTCGCAGACAACAATAAATGCGGAAATATGGAGGATGGACTCCGGAGCCAAATCGTGGAATTCCAACCCATAGTAGAACATGAGCCCTCTCACAAAAGGATCCATCGGGAAGCCTAAACCCCGACGGAGGTGGGATACAAAAATGACATACTCGTCGGGCTCGGGGGTGTGGATGGCCTGCCCTTCGGTAGGCAACCTGTGCGAAATCTCATAAGCCAGGTACTTGGCCTCCCGCAGCTTTAGCATGTCCTCCTCCGTGACGGAGGACGACATCCACCAGCCCTGGAGGTCGGAACTGGACATCGTTGAAGGTCCGAAGCGCTCGAATCTGGAGCTCTAGGTGCTGGAACTTGGAGCGGGGAAAGGATTCGATGGAGGATTGAAGAAAAAGAAACGAGCCTTGGTCCCATTATAAAGAGGGAGAATACCAAGAGCCGTCTCCGTGACCGTTTGGGACTCGCCTACGATAGAGGGGGCGGGGCGACGGGCGCGGTTGGGTTACCCACGTCCGTATTGATGAGAATTCCGGATTAAGGGGGAACACAATCTCTGCTTCGACAAGACATGCCAAGGAAACCGCTTCGCTAAATGCGCTGAGGTGGTAGAGTAAAAAACGATTCAAGTAATGGCTTGGTAGTGGCGTGACATCATGCCGCAAAAAACGTCAGCAGATTGAACTTGTGTATATATTATTCTCTCTACGGTGGAATGTGGAATTTATTTTGCAGAGCCGGACACTATCCTGGTGTTCACAATCTTCTATCATTCGGAGGAGGAACCCGCCTTGCAATGCCAAGCAATATACGCGCCGGACTTATCGTCATTGAAGCCTGGTTCAGGGGCTAATGAGGTAGTCCTGGATTAGGCGGTGTCCGGATAGCCGGACTACCATCATCAGCCGAACTATCATCCGGACTATCATCATTGACCGGACTCCAAGACTATGAAGATACAAGATTGAATACTTCGTCCCGTGTCCGGATGGGACTTTCCTTGGCGTGGAAGGCAAGCTTGGCGATACAGATACGTAGATCTCCTACCACTTTAACCGACTCTACGTAACCCTATCCCTCTCCGGTGTCTATATAAACCGGATGGCTCTAGTCCGTAGGACACAACAACAACAACAACCATTAAAATCATACCATAGGCTAGCTTCTAGGGTTTAGCCTCCTTGATCTCGTGGTAGATCCACTCTTGTAAACATCCACAATATCAATATCAATCAAGCAGGACGTAGGGTTTTACCTCCATCAAGAGGGCCCGAACCTGGGTAAAACATCGTGTCCCTTGTCTCCTGTTACCATCCGCCTAGACGCACAGTTCGGGACCCCCTACCCGAGATCCGCCGGTTTTGACACCAACACCTGCCTTGATGATTTGTTTATTTGTGTTCTTGAGCTAGCAATGGGGCGTGAGGAGCTCCAAAAAGCCGAATCCCCCTCCTGGTCGCCTTGGGCCTCCTTTTATAGGGAAAGGGGTTGCCACAGTGGCACACAAGAGGTGGAAAGGGCACAGTGATGCGAGTTTATCCCTCGCATTACATGACAAGGCGCATTTAATGCGTCGTGCTTAGGTGTCCCTGCTTTATCGGGGACGGGGGAGAGCCCAGTCTTGTCCGTCGCTGATCCCTTTCGTGTCGACACGCGCCCTGGCCAGCGGTGCCCGTGGTGCCATGTAGGCAGACATGTAGCTGAGGTGGCGCAGTGGTGGGTCTCCACGAAGATCCGCTTGCCGCCACGCAGGTGCCTGCCCAACTAGTTGGGTCGGCAGCTGCATGTGAACAATGGTAGAGGTTGGACTTGGCATGGGCCTGATGGTGGCCCTACGAGTGTCCTTGACAAGGGCCTTGCCGTAGCCCCGGCAAGGGTCTTGCTGTGGCGCCTGCTATCATTCCCGGTAGGGCTCCTGCCGGGGGCCTTGTGGTCCTCCTTGGCTGGGATTCCGCCAAGGGTCGTCATCTTCTATAGTGTGTATCTGATCTCGAATGTCTTCACAAAGATCTGCATGCCACCACGGGGATGTCTCCCGAATCCTTGCCCCATGGGGGCAGTGGACTCAAGGGTGATTCGCTCCGTAGGTGTGGGGCGAGCCGCCACGGCAAGGGCCTTGCCAGGTTTGCTAAAACTGCCCCCTGCAAGGATCTTGTCGGGGGAGTCTGCTTCGTTCCCTTTGCTCTTCATGGTCTTGGTCTTGGTGTCGTTCTACTCCTTCGAGCTTTGGCCTTACCTTGGCTCACCTCCCTTGCCTTGCTCGGTGCAGCGGCGTCCGTGGCTCGGACTGCCCATGCACAGTTATACGGGTACAAAAAGTGTACCCCTCTTTTTGTACACCGACAAAAGTATTTAGTAGCAAAGTAGTATGATAGTAATGGTAACAGTAGCAAAAGTAAATATAGTAGTTTTGTAATGATTGTAACAATAACAACCGAAAAGTAAAATAAGCGAAGCACAATATGTGAAAAGCTCGTAGGCATTGGATTAGTGATGGATAATTATGTCGGATGCGATTCCTCATGTAATAGTTATAACATAGGATGACACAGAACTAGCTCCAGTTCATCAATGTAATGTAGGCATGTATTCCAAATATAGTCATACATGCTTATCGAAAAGAACTTGCATGACATCTTTTGTCCTACCCTCCCATGGCAGTGGGGTCCTAGTGGAAACTAAGGGATATTAAGGCCTCCTTTTAATAGAGAACCGGACCAACACATTAGCACTTAATGAATACATGAACTCCTCAAACTATGGTCATCACTGAGAAGTATCCCGATTATTGTCACTTCGGGGTTGTCGGATCATAACACATAATAGGTGACTATAGACTTGCAAGATAGGATCAAGAACTCACATATATTCATGAAAAAATAATAGGTTCAGATCTAAAATCATGGCACTCGGGCCCTAGTGACAAGCATTAAGCATAGCAAAGTCATAGCAACATCAATCTCAGAACATAGTGGATACTAGGGATCAAACCGTAACAAAACTAACTCAATTACATGGTAAATCTCATCCAACCCATCACCGTCCAGCAAGCCTACGATGGAATTACTCACGCACGGCGGTGAGCATCATGAAATTGGTGATGGAGGATGGTTGATGATGATGATGGTGACGAATCCCCCTCTCCGAAGCCCCAAACGGACTCCAAATCAGCCCTCCTGAGAGAGATTAGGGCTTGGCGGCGGCTCCGTATCGTAAAACATGATGAAACTTCCTCCTTGATTTTTTTCTCTGTGAAATGGAATATATGGAGTTGGAGTTGATGTCGGTGGAGCGTCAGGGGGCCCACGAGACAGGGGGCGCGCCCCCACCCTCGTGGATAGGGTGTGGGCCCCCTGGCCTTCATCTTTTGCCAGTATTTTTTATATTTTCCAAAAGTTATCTCCATGGATTTTCAGGTCATTCCGAGAACTTTTGTTTTCTGCACAATAAACAACACCATGGCAGTTCTGCTAAAAACAACGTCAGTCCGGGTTAGTTTCATTCAAATCATGCAAGTTAGAGTCCAAAACAAGGGCAAAAGTGTTTGGAAAAGTAGATACGTTGGAGACGTATCAACTCCCACAAGCTTAAACCTTTGCTTGTCCTCAAGAAATTCAGTTGATAAACTAAAAGTGATAAAGAAAACTTTTACAAACTCTGTTTGCTCTTGTTGTTGTAAATATGTAAAGCCAGCATTCAAGTCTTCAGCAAAGATTATGAACTAACCATATTCACAATAACACTTAAGTCTCATGTTTACTCATATCAATGACATAATCAACCAGCGAGCAATAATAATAAAAGTCGGATAACAACACTTTCTCAAAACAATCATAATATGATATAACAATATGGTATCTCCCTAGCCCTTTCTGAGACTGCAAAACATAAATGCAGAGCACCTTTAAAGATCAAGGACTGACTAAACATTGTAATTCATGGTAAAAGAGATCCAGTCAAGTCATACCCAATATAAAAGAGATCCAGTCGTCGTGTGCTCTCCAGCGGGTGCTTTTTAATAAGAGGGTGATGACTCAACATAAAAGTAAATATATAGGCCCTTCGCAGAGGGAAGCATGGATTTGTAGAGGTGCCAGAGCTCGATTTTAAAATAGAGAGGAATAACATTTTGAGCGGTATGCTTTCACTTTCAACGCAGCAACTATGAGATGGCGATATCTTCCATACTACATGCATTATAGGCGGTTCCCAAACAGAATGGTAAAATTTTATACTCCCCCACCACCAACAAGCATCAATCCATGGCTTGCTCAAAACAATGAGTGCCTCCAACAAACAATAACCCTGGGGGAGTTTTGTTTTAAATATTTTGATTTTCTTTGATCTTTTTGATCATGGGACTGGGCATCCTGGTTACCAGCCATTTTCTCGTGAATGAGGAGCGGAGTCCACTCCTCTTGAGAATAACCCACCTAGCATGGAAGATACATACAACCCTAGTTGAAACATGACCTGCTCGAGCATATAAAACATAATTTGATTTAAAGGTTTGGAGTTTGGCACATACAAATTACTTGGACCGGCATGTAGATACCGCATATAGGAACGTATGGTGGTCTCATATGGAATAACTTTGGAGTTTAAGGAATTCGGATGCCCAAGCAGTATTCCCGCTTAGTATAGGTGAAGGCTGGCAAAAGACTGGGGAGCGACCAACTGAGAGAGCGACAATAGTCATGAACATGCATAAAAATTAATTTACACCAGGTGCAAGCATGAGTAGGATATAATCCACCATGAACTTAAATATCATGAAGGCTATGTTGATTTTGTTTCAACTACATGCGTGAACATGTGCCAAGTCGAGTCACTCAATTGATTCAAAGGAGGATACCATCTCATCATACCACATCACAATCATTTTAATAGCATGTTGGCACGCAAGGTAAACCATTATAAGCTCCTAGCTAATTATGCATGGCATAAGCAACTATAATCTCTAAATGTCATTGCAAACATGTTTATTCATAATAGGCTGAATCAGGAACCATGAATTCATCATATTTACAAAAACAAAAGAGGTCGAGTTCATACCAGCTTCTCTTATCTCAATCAGTCCATCATATATCGTCATTATTGCCTTCACTTGCACAACCGAACGGTGTGTATAATAATAATAGTGCACGTGCATTGGACTAAGTTGGAATCTGCAAGCATTCAATTCAAGAGAGAAGACAAAGTAATATGGGCTCTACATTAAATCAACAATCATGCATATGAGAGCCACTAAGCATTTTCAATATGGTCTTCTACTCTTGACCCCCAAAGGAAAGAAAAGAAATAAAACTATTTACACGGGAGAGCTCCTGACAAGTAAAAGAAGAACGAGAAATCTTTTTGGGTTCTCATTTTAATTACTACTACAAGCATAGAAATTAAACTAACTATTTTTTTGGTTTTTCATAAGGTTTATCAAACACACAAGAAAAAAGCTAGAAAAAGGAAATTTAAACTAGCATGGGTAATACAATGAAGGAGTATGAGCACCGACAACTAGAATAGTGTGTGAACATGAATGTAAAGTCGGTGAGAAATATGTACTCCCCCAAGCTTAGGCTTTTGGCCTAAGTTGGTCTAATGCCAAGGATAGCCTGGCTGATATCCAAAGTTATAACAGGGGTCGTACTGAGCTGCAACAGCCAGTGCCTCCTGAGCTGCGGCATGTTGGCGAGATGCCTCCGCTCTACCCTCGTGTTCGGCTGCCTCCTCCCTGGTAACAACATATCTTTGTTTTGCTTGGTAATCAAAAAGGAAAGGAGCAGGGAGAGTAATATGGACGGCGCGACGTCTGTCAAAGATTAGTCGATACTGGAGGAATTGTTCATTCCTCACAAGAAAATGATGCCTGACCATAGCGTTAAAATCTAAATAAGCGTCAGGCAACTCTAAATCACCCTCACGAGGAGGTATACCAAGATAATTAGCAACACGGGTCGCATAAATTCCTCCAAATAAATCTCCAGAAATACCATTATTATGCAACCTACGTGCGACTATTGCCCCCAAGTTGTAATCTTTATTACCTAATACATCACTCTTGAGGACACAAAGATCAGGGACACACATGTGACATGCTTCATCTTTACCATTAATGCATCTACCAATGAAGAGATCAAAATAATTCATAGTCGGAAAATGAATGCTCCCTATGGTAGCTTGAGCTATATCCCTAGATTCTCCCACAGTGATACTAGCAAGAAAGTCTTTAAATTCAGATTTGTGGGGTTCATTAACATTACCCCACTGTGGGAGTTTGCAAGCAGTTGTAAAATCTTCTAAGTCCATGGTATAAGATTGATCATAAATATCAAACAGGACACTTTGAGAATTACGTGAAGATGAAAATTTAAACCTTCTCACGAATGAATCAGTTAGATAGTAGTATTGAGGACACTTATCTTGCATGAAGTCATGAAGATCGGCGTTATGCACATACGCGTCAAATTCATCCTTGATGCCTTCATTAACCATAAACTCTTCTTATGGCCACTCACAAGCCCGTACTCCAGCTTCCCTTGGTGGTTCATCGTCTTGCTCACGCATTGCACACCTAGGTCCTTTCTTTGTTGAGGAACCACCTTGGTACATTTTCCTGGACATATTTCTCCCTCTGAAAAATTTCTGAATTTTTTAGTAACTTCAAAATAAAAGTGAATCAAACTGAACAAGGTTGATAGCAACTACTCCCACACGTGTCTAGAGCCTATATCATGCATTAGAACTACTTGGGACCTCATAAATTTGACATGCAAGCTCAAGAACGGGATCACCTATGCAGCAAAAATTTGCAATGAATAAAGCACTAGAACAAAAACTAATTGGACCAATGGAGGAGTCACATACCAAGCAACAATCTCCCAAAGCAGTTTTGTGAATGGAGCTTTGGGCAAGGAGATCAAAAATCGCAGCAAGACGAGCTAGAACTCGTGCTTGAGCTGGATGCGGATTTTTTGGGATGAAGACGAAGTGTATGGGTGCAGGAATAAGTGGAGGGGGCCCACCGTGGGCCCACAAGACAGGGGGCCGCACTCAGGGGGTGTGGGCGCGCCCTCCACCCTCGTGGCCAGGTGCTTGCCCCCCCTGCAGTGTTCTTAGTGCCTAAAATCCTCAAATATTCCAAAAAAATCATACTAAATTTGTAGGGTATTTGGAGCACTTTTATTTTTAGGATATTTTTATTGCATGGATAATTCAGAAAACAGACAGATAATACTATTTTTGCTTTATTTATTCTAAATAACAAAAAGTAAAAAGAGGGTACAGAAGGTTGTGCCTTCTAGTTTCATCCATCTCATGATCATCAAAATGAATCCACTAACAAGGTTGATCAAGTCTTGTTAACAAACTCATTCCGAATAACACGGAACCGGAGAAATTTCGAATAACACTAGGTTACCTCAACGGGGATATGGACAACCCCAATAATAAGAATATCATACTTTTTATTGACAGTAGGAAGAGGAAATTCAAAACCTCCAATAATGATAGTTGGACTTTTTCCAATAGAATTGATGATATGAACTTGAGGTTGTTTCCTCGGAAAGTGTACCGTATGCTCATTACCATTAACATGAAAAGTGACATTGCCTTTGTTGCAATCAATAACAACCCCTGCAGTATTCAAAAAGGGTCTACCAAGGATAATCGACATACTATCATCCTCGGGAATATTAAGAATAACAAAGTCCGTTAAGATAGTGACATTTGCAACTACAATAGGCACATCCTCACAAATACCAATAGGTATAGCAGTTGATTTATCAGCCATTTGCAGAGATATTTTAGTAGGTGTCAACTTATTCAATTCAAGTCTACGATATAAAGAGAGAGGCATAACACTAACGCTGGCTCAAAGATCACATAAAGCAGTTTTAACATAGTTTATTTTAATGGAACATGGTATAGTTGGTACTCCTGGATCTCCTAGTTTCTTTGGTATTCCACCCTTAAAAGTATAATTAGCAAACATGGTGGAAATTTCATCTTCCAGTATCTTTCTTTTATTTGTAATGGTGTCCTTCATATATTTAGCATAACGATCTGATTTAAGCATATCTGTTAAGCGCATACGTAAGAAGATAGGTCTAATCATTTCAAAAAAACGCTCAAAATCCTCATCATCCTTTGTCTTGGATGGTTTAGGAGGGAAGGGCATGGGTTTCTGAACCCATGGTTCTCTTACTCTACCATGCTTCCTAGCAACAAATCTCTCTTATCATAACGTTGATTATTTGATTACGGGTTATCAAGATCAACAGCGGGTTCAATCTCTGTTTCATTATTTTTGCTAGGTTGAGCATCAACATGAACACCATTATTAACATTATCACTAGGTTCATGTTCATCACCTGATTGTGTTTCAGCATCAGAAATAAAAATATCATTGGGATTCTCAGGTGTGTCTTCAACAGGTTTACTAGAAGCATGCAAAGTCCTTCATTTTTCTTTTCTTCTTTTTAGAAGGACTAGGTGCATCTACATTATTTCTCTGAGAATCCTGCTTGATTCTCTTAGGGTGGCCTTCTGGATACAAAGGTTCCCGAGTCATTCTACCAGTTCTAGTAGCCACTCTAACAGCAAAGTCATGTTTATTATTTAGTTCATCGAGCAAATCACTTTGAGCTTTAAGTACTTGCTTGGCTTGAGTGGTAACCATAGAAGCATATTTGCTAATGAGTTTAAGTTCACCTTTAACTCTAGCCATATAATCACTCAAGAGTCCTATCTCGAAAGCATTATTCTTTAATTCCCTACCGACATAAGCATTAAAACTTTCTTGTCTAGCCATAAAGTCATCAAATTCATCTAAGCACTGGCTATGAAATTTAGTAGAGGGAATTTCAACCTTATCATATCTATAGAGAGAATTTACCTTTACTACCTGTGTCGGGTTATCAAGACAATGTGGTTCTTCAACAAGCGGTATATTAAGGCCATGTATTTCTTCAATAGGAGGTAAATTCTTAACATCTTCAGCTTTAATACCTTTTTATTTCATTGATTTCTTTGCCTCTTGCATATCTTCAGGACTGAGAAATAGAACGCCTCTCTTCTTTGGAGTAGGTTTAGGAATAGGTTCAGGAGTTGGCTCAATTGGTTCAGGAATTGCCTCAGGAATTGGCTCAGGAAGAGTCCAATTATTTTCATTAGTCAACATATAATTCAATAACAATTCAGCTTGGTCAACTGTTCTTTCTCTGAAAACACAACTAGCACAACTATCCAAGTGGTCCTTGGAAGCATCAGTTAGTCCATTATAAAAGATATCAAGTATTTCATTTTTCTTAAGAGGATGATCAGGCAAAGCATTAAGTAATCGGCAAGCCTCCCCTAAGCTTGTGGGAGACTCTCTTCTTCGATTTGCACAAAATTATATATTTCCCGCAAGGCAGCTTGTTTCTTATGAGCAGGGAAATATTTAGCAGAGAAGTAATAAATCATATCCTAGGGACTGCGCACACAACCAGGATCAAGGGAATTACACCAAGTTTTAGCATCACTGAGGGAGTCCTGGATTAGGGGGTGTCCGGATAACCGGACTACCATCATCAGCCGAACTATCATCGGCCGGACTATCATCATCGACCGGACTCCAAGACTATGAAGATACAAGATTGAAGACTTCATCCCGTGTCCGGATGGGACTTTCCTCGGCATGGAAGGCAAGCTTGGCAATACGGATACGTAGATCTCCTACCATTGTAACCGACTCTATGTAACCCTAGCCCTCTCCGGTGTCTATATAAACCGGATGGCTCTAGTCCGTAGGACACAACAACAACAACAACAACAACAACAACAACAACAACAACCATTACAATCATACCATAGGCTAGCTTCTAGGGTTTAGCCTCCTTGATCTCGTGGTAGATCCACTCTTGTAAACATCCACAATATCAATATCAATCAAGCAGGACGTAGGGTTTTACCTCCATCAAGAGGGCCCGAACCTGGGTAAAACATAGTGTCCCTTGTCTCCTGTTACCATCTGCTCGGACGAACCGCGTTCGCAAAATTCAACGCGGTGCCGCATTATGCGTACCTTAAGCTCAAGATGCCAGGCCCTCGTGGAGTCATCACGGTCAATGGAAACACGGAACGCTCCCTCCGAATGGAGGAACATACAGCGGCTCTCGCGGCAGAAGTACAGAGCAGCCTTTTAAGGCAATTTTCGAGTCCGGCCGTTAAACGACCGGACACGGCCAAACGCGCCTGGAGCAACATCAACCAAGACCACCTGGCATGTTCCGAGCACGCGTAGCAATGCGGCCTCAACCCCAGCCCTCGCACAATCGTAAGACAAACTCTCCACGTACATAATTACGCCCTGGAGATACCGTGGGCATAGGGGGAGAGGCACAACCACAACAGACCCAGAGTGCGGTTCGACCACACCAGGGGCTCCCAAGTGTGTCGCTCTTTTTACCTTTTATTTCTCTCTTTTTTATACAGAACTCTGTCCGGCGGCGAACCTGCCGAACTCATGATGCAACAGCCAGGGAGGGACAAAGGCCGCGACGAACACTCAGGTGGTCTCCATTACGAGCATTAAATTTGTTAAATACACCATTCCGCGGCCTACCCCTGGAGGGAGACGCCTTTAATTCGTCCAATCCCTTGCTTTCCGCACTATTTGTATCATTCCGCACTCATAGCAGCTCTTCTCGAATAAAATGCAGCACTTTTTGCCCATAATTGCATTACCTTATATATATATATATATATATGTTCATTTACGACATGTTGCATCCGTACATTTTGGTACGGCCAAATACACCAGGGGCTTATGTTCCCCGCATTATGGTGTGATTAAGTCCGAACACTTTCACAAGTGCGGCACCCCGAACTTATAGCATTATATGAATCGGCTCCGAATCATGTCTTGGGTCAATAGTTGGGTTTGCCTGACTCCCATGTTTGGCACCTTACGTTCCGTTCTATCGGCTAAGGTAGCACTGGGAGAACCACTGTGATTGCGCCCCGGTTGAGCCGGGTTAACGCCTCAGTGGAGAAAACTAAAACTGACCGTCATGATAAGGCGAGAGACTGGTCGCTGTTCGAGAGGTCCTTTCGGGTCCTTAAAGACCTACGCTGCTTCGAGCGAAGTTCCGGATAATGTCCGACGAAGGCGTGGATAGCGCCCCGAATTCGGTCTTCCGAATACTAGGGGCTTCGCCGAAATTTAAAATTATAGAATTCTATGGCTAAGTGAGAGTGTTCAAGCACTATAAGTCCGGTTGCCTTGTTCGTTGTGTTGAGCGCCTCCCTAGATGGACCCAAAAATGGCAACAAGAGCGCTCAAGTTTATCCCGAACACCCCAGCACTCGTGGCATGGGGGCTGAAGCCGACGACTTGCCATCTCTCAGATTTAATAAACGGCCGCACAGAAGGTAATATTTTAAATTAACAAGCATTGCTTAGCGCATATGAACAAAGTTTTCAGCGCACAGGATAACACATTGCGAATTTACTCAATAATTACATCCCTAGGGCACTCATCCGCAATCTTGCGGGCACCCTTCAGGACAGTCTTATAGTACATTTCGGGCGTACGATATTCCTTGCCCGCTGGTGGCGCGTCAGTGATTAGCTTCTCCGCATCCAGCTTGTCCCAATGCACCTTTGCGCGGGCAAGGGCCCGACGAGCACCTTCAATACATGCGGAGCGCTTGATAACCTCCACCTAGGGGCACACATCCACCAACCGTCGCACGATGCCGAAGTAGCTCCCAGGCATGGCCTCTCCAGGCCACAGCCGGACTATGAGGCCCTTCATAGCCTGCTCGGCCGCCTTGTGGAGCTCGACCAGCTGCTTCAGCTGGTCGCTAGGGGGCACCGGATGGCCGGCCTCAGCATACTGAGACCAGAAGACCTTCTCCATTGAGCTCCCCTCCTCGGCTTGGTAGAATGCGGTGGCATCAGACACGTTGCGAGGCAGATCTGCAAACGCCCCTGGAGAGCTCCGAATTCGGGTAAGTAACACGTAATTTACATTCACATGCTTGCTTTGCATGAAAAATGCCTTACCCGCCACTATCTTCCTCACCAACTCAATCTCCTGAAGGGACTTATGGGCATCGGCCTTGGCAGTCTTGGCACTTTCGAGAGCCGAGGCAAGCTCGGACTCTCGAGTCTTTGAGTCACGCTCCAAACTCTCATGCTTTTCCATGAGAGCCTGGAGCTCTTGCTGAACCACCGCCACCCGCGCCTCCTGCTTTTCTCGCTCTGCCCGTTCCGCGGCCGCATTGCATTCGGCCGCAGACACGGCCTCCTTTAGGGTCGCCACCTTGTTCGTGGCCCCTGCAGTACCCATGTTATCCTTGTTATTTTTTGTTGCAACCTAAATCCTTTTCTGTAAGGTACAAGTTCAAAGTGGTGTTACTCACCTTCTTTGTCCTGGAGCTGCTTCTTGGCGCGGCCGAGCTCTTGCTCGGACCGCTCGAGCTCCTGCTTCAAAGCACCGACCTCCGCAGTCAGTGCGGCAAAGGTCAGCAGCGCAGCCTGCAACCCATATTGACATATTTTTTTTAGCAACCCTGTGTATATCTTTTTTTTCAGATCCTCAGTCCGGCTTTTCTTTCCGAACACCGAACCGAGCATCAGGGGCTACTGTCTATGCGGTATTACATTGCATATATTTAACTTCTTACCTCAAAGCCTGATAGAAGGCTACTGCAGGCTTCGGTCAGCCCGCTCTTGGCGAGCTGTACCTTCTGAATCACCGCACTCATAATAGTGCGGTGTTCTTCCTCGATGGAAGCGCTCTGGAGCGCCTCCAACAAATTGTCCGGCGCCTCCGGTTGGACGGAAGCCGCCGGCGTCACGGTCTTGCCCTTCGTGCGAAGGGGCCGCCGGCCGGACTCCGGAACCACTACAGGTTCTGATGTGGAGTCCGGAGCAAAGTCCGGGAGGCTGCCTTGTAGCACCTCCGGAGCCTCCCCCTGATGGGTCCCTTCTTGGGATCCCACCTCGGCGTCCTCGGTGTCGCGAGGGGTGAAGGCAGTCGGGATGGAGTCTACATCCGATGGAGCCAACGACCCGCTCGATGAAGCGGGGAGATCATCATTGGCCAGACTACAGACAACATGCGACATCAGAATGACACTATGTGAGGCAGAAAAAGAAATTATAAATCATTCAGGAATCCGGATACTTACGATCTCGCCGGAGGCCTGGCCCTCGAAGGCCATTCTTCCTCGCCAACATTGACGTTGGCGGAACTATCCGGGGGAATAGTCCTTCCCCTCTTGGACCCTTCGGCCTCCCCTGTTGGGGAAGCCTTCCTCTTCCTCTCTCCCTCCTCTGGGAGAGAGTCCTCCTTCTCCTCCTCGTTTTCGGGGGAGGAGTCCGCCCCGGAGTCGTCGGATACCTGAAAGCGGGAACTCTTTCGAGCACCCGTGGCCTCCTTCTTGGCCTTCTTCTCCGGCACCACGTGCGGTGCCGGAACCAGCAGCCTCGCTAGACGGGCGTCTACTAGGTTTTCTGGCATGGGAGCCGGGCAGATAATCTGCTCCGCCTTCCTCATCCAGTCCTGTTAAAGGAAAAGGGGAAATTAAAACCTGCATAGAGTCAAACTATGAAAATCAAGTGTCCCGTAAAGGGGTAGAATCACTTACCTCATCGGCTTGGCGCTGCGAGCGAAATCTGCGATCTTCAGTCGCGGATGCGGGGGCTTCGGCGCCCTTAAACAGGACCCTCCAGGCACCTTCGTACGTCGTGTCGAAGAGCCCGCTCAGTGCCTAGTGCTGTTCCGGATTGAACTCCCACAGATTGAATGCCCGCTCTTGGCATGGGAGAATCCGGCGGACGAGCATGACTTGGACCACGTTAACCAGCCTGAGCTTCTTCTCCAGCTTCTGGATACAGGCTTGGAGTCCCGTCAGCTCCTCCAAACTACTCCACAGCAAGCCCTTCTCTTTCCAGGAGGTGAGCTGTGTGGGGATACCAGATCTGAACTCGGGGGCCGCCGCCCACTTAGGGTCGCGCGGCTCGGTGATATAGAACCACGCCGATTGCCACCCCTTGACGGATTCCACGAAGGCCCCTTCGAACCAAAGGACGTTGGGCATCTTGCCCAACATGGCGCCTCCGCACTCCGCTTGAGTGCCCTTCACTACCTTCGGCTTGACATTGAAGGTCTTGAGCCACAAGCCGAAGTGGGGCTGGATGCAGAGGAAGGCCTCGCACACGACGATAAACGCCGAGATGTTGAGGATGAAGTTTGGCGCCAGATCATGGGAATCCAGGCCGTAGTAGAACATGAGCCCCCGGACAAAGGGGTGAAGTGGAAAACCCAGTCCGCGGAGGAAGTGGGGAAGAAAAACGACCCTCTCATGGGGCCTGGGGGTGGGGATGAGCTGCCCCTCATCGGGCAGCCGGTGTGCGATGTCGCCGGACAGGTAGCCGGCGCTACGCAGTCCTTCGATGTGCTCCTCCATAACGGAGGAGGTCATCCACTTGCCTCCCGCTCCGGACATAACTCGGGAAGGTTGAGACGAGATGTGCGGGCTTGGGCGCTGGAGCTCGAGTGCACGGAGATGGATAAGCAAAGGAGGAAGAAGGCGTAGGTGAAAAGGTGAATCCTTATCCTTTATATGGGCGGGCGAAGTCTACGCGTCCCCCACCGGCCTGGTATAACTCGCTTATCCCCCAAGCGTCATCATCAATGGCGCGGTTGGGTTACCCACGTCCGTATTGATGAGAATCCCGGATTAAGGGGGAACACGATCTCTGCTTCGACAAGATGTGCCAAGGAAACCGCTTCGCTATGTGCTGAGGTGATCGAGTAAAAAACGATTCAAGTAATGGCTTGGTAGTGGCGTGACGTCATGCCGCAAAAAACGTCAGCAGATTGAACTTGTGTATATATTATTCTCTCTACGGTGGAATGTGGAATTTATTTTGCAGAGCCGGACACTATCCTGGTGTTCACAATCTTCTATTATTCGGAGGAGGAACCCGCCTTGCAATGCCAAGCAATATACGCGCCGGACTTATCGTCATTGAAGCCTGGTTCAGGGGCTACTGAGGGAGTTCTGGATTAGGGGGTGTCCGGATAGCCGGACTACCATCATCAGCCGAACTATCATCGGCCAGACTCCAAGACTATGAAGATACAAGATTGAAGACTTCGTCCCGTGTCCGGATGGGACTTTCCTTGGCGTGGAAGGCAAGCTTGGCGATACGGATACGTAGATCTCCTACCATTGTAACCGACTCTATGTAACCCTAGCCCTCTCCGGTGTCTATATAAACCGGATGGCTCTAGTCCATAGGACACAACAACCATTACAATCATACAATAGGCTAGCTTCTAGGGTTTAGCCTCCTTGATCTCGTGGTAGATCCACTCTTGTAAACATCCACAATATCAATATCAATGAAGCAGGACGTAGGGTTTTACCTCCATCAAGAGGGCCCGAACCTGGGTAAAACATCGTGTCCCTTGTCTCCTGTTACCATCCGCCTAGACGCACAGTTCGGGACCCCCTACCCGAGATCCACCAGTTTTGACACCGACAATCACCCTATAATGAGAACGGAAATATCTTAAGGATATAATAATAGCGAGACTTCTCATCATTAGTAAACAGGGTGGCTATATCATTTAACTTGGTAAGATGTGCCACAGCAGTTTCAGATTCAAGGCCATAAAAAGGATCAGATTCAACCAAAGTAATAATCTCAGGATCAATAGAGAATTCATAATCCTTATCAGTAACATAGATACGTGAAGTAGCAAAAGCGGGGTCAGGTTTCATTCTAGCATTAAGAGATTGCTGCTTCCATTTAGCTAATAACTTCTTAAGATCATATCTATCTTTGCAAGGAAAAATAGCTCTAGCAGCTTCTTCATCCATAACATAACCCTTAGGAACAACAGAAAATTCATAATTAGGGGGAGAACCTTCATCATCACTTTCATCAATGATTTCATTTTCAGTTATTTCATTCTCTCTAACCCTAGCAAGTTGTTCATCAAGATATTCACCTAATGGCACAGTAGTATCAAGCATAGAAGTAGTTTCATCATAAGTATCATGCATAGCAGAAGTGACATCATTAATAACATGCGACATATCAGAGTTCATAGCAGTAGCAGGTTTAGGTGTCGCAAGCTTACTCATAACAGAAGGAGAATCTTGTGCAGAACTAGATGTCAATTCCTTACCTCCCCTCGCACTTGAGGGAAAAATCTTAGTTCTTGCGTATTTCAAGTTCTTCATAGTGATCAGCAGATATAAATCCCAAGTGACTCAAAGAATAGAGCTATGCTCCCCGGCAACGGCGCCATAAATTAGTCTTGATAACCCACAAGTGTAGGGGATCGCAACAGCTTTCGCGGGTAGAGTATTCAACCCAAATTTATTGATTCGACAAAAGGGGAGCCAAAGAATATTCTCAAGTATTAGCAGTTGAGTTGTCAATTCAACCACACCTGGATAACTTAGTATCTGCAGCAAAGTATTTAGTAGCAAAGTAGTATGATAGTAATGGTAACAGTAGCAAAAGTAAAGATAGTAGTTTTGTAATGATTGTAACAATAGCAACGGAAAAGTAAATAAGCGAAGCACAATATGTGAAAAGCTCGTAGGAATTGGATCAGTGATGGATAATTATGTCGGATGCGATTTCTCATGTAATAGTTATAACATAGGGTGACACAGAACTAGCTCCAGTTCATCAATGTAATGTAGGCATGTATACCGAATATAGTCATACGTGCTTATGGAAAAGAACGTGCATGACATCTTTTGTCCTACCCACCCGTGGCAGTGGGGTCCTAGTGGAAACTAAGGGATATTAAGGCCTCGTTTTAATAGAGAACCGGACCAAAGCATTAGCACTTAGTGAATACATGAACTCCTCAAACTATGGTCATCACTGAGAAGTATCTCGATTATTGTCACTTCGGGGTTGTCGGATCATAACACATAATAGGTGACTAGAGACTTGCAAGATAGGATCAAGAACTCACATATATTCATGAAAACGTAATAGGTTCAGATCTGAAATCATGGCACTCGGGCCCTAGTGACAAGCATTAAGCATAGCAAAGTCATAGCAACATCAATCTCAGAACATAGTGGATACTAGGGATCAAACCCTAACAAAACTAACTCGATTACATGGTAAATCTCATCCGACCCAGCACCGTCCAGCAAGCCTACAATGGAATTACTCACGCACGGCGGTGAGAATCATGAAATTGGTGATGGAGGATGGTTGATGATGACGACAGTGATGAATCCCCCTGTCCGGAGCCCCAAACGGACTCCAGATCAGCCCTCCCGAGAGAGATTAGGGCTTGGCAGTGGCTCCGTATTGTAAAACGCGATGAAACTTCCTCCCTGATTTTTTTTCTCCCAAAACGGAATATATGGAGTTGGAGTTGAGGTCGGTGGAGCGTTAGGGGGCCCACGAGACAGGGGGGCGCGCCGAGGGGAGGGGACGCACCCCCCACACTCGTGGACAAGGTGTGGGCCCCTGGCCTTCATCTTTTGCCAGTATTCTTTATATTTCCAAAAGTTATCTCCCTGGATTTTTAGGTCATTCCGAGAACTTTTGTTTTCTGCACAATAAACAACACCATGGCAGTTCTGCTGAAAACAACGTCAGTCCGGGTTAGTTTCATTCAAATCATGCAAGATAGAGTGGAAAACAAGGGCAAAAGTGTTTGGAAAAGTAGATACGTTGGAGACGTATTAGCAATCCCTGCCCTGGCGGCCGGCGCGGCCGTGACCAAATCAAGACCTCGATGGCGCCTCTTCTGATCCTCAAGCACGTCCAGGGCAACGGCAAATCCCGGGAATATGGGCAGAGAGGAGACGTGTACGTTGTCGAGCAACGCCGTGGCAACCTCCTCCGAGCCGACAGGCACGACGGCCCCAACATCGATGAGTCCACTCTTGGTGCTGACGGGCTCCTACCCTTCAAGGTTGGCTGCCCTGCCTTCACCCATGAGTTGCGGCAAGTCTGTTGGCTGTCCGTTTGCATCTTCAAGCCAGAGATAGTTGAGAAGTACGACGGAAGGCTGAACCCAGCAGAGTTCCTGAGCATCTACACCATCGCTGTTCAGGCTGTCGGGGGAAGAGACGAGAAGGTGTTCACCAACTAGTTCCCGTTGGCACTCAAATCCAACGTGAGGTCCTGGCTGATGCATCTGCTGGAGAACTCCATTTTGTCATGGGCAGATCTGTGCCACAAGTTCATCGGTGCTTGAGGGAGTCCTGGATTAGGGGGTATCCGGACAGCCGGACTATATGCTTTGGCCAGACTGTTGGACTATGAAGATACAAGACTCAAGACTTCGTCCCGTGTCCGGATGGGACTCTCCTTTGCGTGGAACACAAGCTTGGCGAGTCGGATGATATATCTCCTTCTTTGTAATCGACTCTGTGTAACCCTAGCCTCCTCCGGTGTTTATATAAACTGGAGGGTTTAGTCCGTAGGACAAGAACAATCATAATCATAGGTTAGCTCCTAGGGTTTAGCCTCTATGATCTCGTGGTAGATCAACTCTTGTAATACTCATATCATCAAGATCAATCAAGCAGGAAGTAGGGTATTACCTCCATCGAGAGGGCCCGAACTTGGGTAAAACATCGTGACCCCTGCCTCCTGTTACCATTAGCCTCAGACGCACAATTCGGGACCCCCTACCCGAGATCCGCCAGTTTTGACACCGACATTGGTTCTTTCATTGAGAGTTCCACTGTGTCGTCACCATAAGGCTTGATGGCTCCTTCAATCATCAACAACAACACGACCCAGGGTGAGACTTTTCTCCCCGGTCAGATCTTCGTGTTTGGCGGCTTCGTACTGCAGGCCAACTCGCTTGGCCACCTAGAGCAGATTGACAGCTGCGCCCCTGGCCATCAGGTCAGGTTTGGAAACTTGAATTACACGGCCGACATCCGCGGAGACTTGATCTTCGACGAATTCGGGCCTTCGCCAGGAGTGTCGAACGGTCTTTACAGGCACAACTTGGATCTGCCGTCGGACAGTATTCGGGATATCGCACCTGCAGCAGCCCCAGACCTAAATCCGGGACAGAGCGCGTCATCTGAGGATGGGTGGATGGACCCTGCCATGGAGGCCGCATACTCATCGACATTGGAGCCGAACACAGACTCCACCTCTAAGGAAATCTGTGTTGCCAGACCCCGGGACTTGTTTTGGGTTGTAGGTCCAGGACCGCGCGCATCTGTGCCCATCAAAGCTGATTGGACACCAATCATGGAGTTCACCGCCGCGGATATCTTTCAGCACCCACCCTTTGGTGACGTGCTAAACTCTTTAAGGTCTCTCTCTTTGTCAGAGGGCTCGGCCGAACTATGTCCGGCTCGAGGGGGATTCGGACGACAAAGAAAATCTCCGCCCACCCACCACCCACTTAATAGACACTATCGATGACGTAACAGACATGCTTGACTTCGACTCCGACAACACCGACGATATGGACGTCGGCGCAGGGGACGATTTGGAACCACCGCCCACGGGGCACTGGACTGCCACCTTATCATACGATATATACATGGTGGACACGCCTAAGGAGGACAACAGCGACAAAAAGGACACAATGGAGGATAAACCCCCCGGACAAAAGCCAAAACGACGGTGCAGGCGCCGCTCTAAGTCCAGCCATAGTAAAAATAGCGATAACAACGCTAGAAAAATCGAAACCCCAGTCAACTCCAAAGGCAACAACGACCATATGGACCCAGCGATGCAGCAGGATGAGCCAGTTCACGCAAAACACAGCCCGGAGCAAACGCCCGATCACAGCGATCCCGAGGGCCGAACTCATCAACCTGCCCCTAAAGAAGAGTACAGTCCGTACGATGATGCATTCATCATCCCGGAAAAACGTTTGGAGCAAGATAACCTCCACAGAAGGCTTATGGCCACTGTGAGAAGCCTAAAGAAGCAGAAGCAAAGGCTTAAAGCCGCGCAGGATATGCTCAACCGCAGATGGAATAAAGTGCTAGACACTGAAGAAAAATATGGCGACGATCGCCACACAAAGAGCTACCCAAAGCGCAAGCTGCTGCCCGAATTCAACAATGAAGCCATTCCGCCGAAGAACAATACGGCCAATCGACTGGACCAACCACTTCATGACCACAATAGAGCAGCTACTGACGCCGCACACGATTTACGTGAGCTCCTGGACAAAAAGGCTAGTGCGGCCAGGTCCATCTATGGATCTAAAGGACATGCTCCGGCGCAGGATTACGGTCACCAAAACGATCAGACTGATCGAATACCAGTTCGGAATCAACACCGGCACAACAACAATCGACAACATGCCACAACATGTCCAGATATAGAGGGGCTGCGCACCCTCTGTGCTTCACCAAAGAGGTACTGGATCACGAATTTCCACAGGGATTCAAACCCGTGAACATAGAGGCATACGACGGAACAACAAACCCTGGGGTATGGATTGAGGATTTTATCCTTCATATCCACATGGCTCGTGGGGATGACCTCCACGCCATCAAATACCTTCCCCTCAAATTGAAGGGGCCAGCTCGGCACTAGTTGAAAAGCCTCCCCGAAAATTCAATCGGAAGTTGGGAGGAACTTGAGGACGCTTTCAGGGCCAATTTTCAAGGGACCTATGTCCGACCTTCGGACGCAGACGATTTAAGTCACATAATACAACAACCCGGAGAGTTCGTCCGTAAGCTTTGGAACATATTTCTCACTAAGAAGAATCAAATTGTCGATTGTCCGGATGCCGAAGCCCTAGCGGCCTTCAAGCACAGTATCCGAGACAAGTGGCTCGCCAGACACCTCGGCCAAGAAAAGACGAGGACAATGGCGGCCTTAACCAGCCTTATGACCCGCTTCTGCGCAGGTGAAGACAGCTGGTTGGCCCATAGAGGTACTAGTGACCCGGGCACATCCGAGATTAGGGATGGCAACGGGAAGCCACGGCACAATAAAAACAAGCACCGGAACAAGGAAGAAAGTCCGGACAACACGGCGCTTAACGCCGGATTCAGCGGCCCTTGACCTGGTCAACAAAAGAAGCCGTTTAAAGGCAGCAAAGAGGGACCGTCCGGCCTGAACAAAGTCCTGGATAGATTGTGCCAAATTCATGATACCCCCGAAAAACCTGCGAACCACACTCACAGAGAATGTTGGGTCTTCAAGCAGGCCGGCAAGTTAAATGTTGAATGCAAAGGAAGAGAAACACCAAGTGAAGACGAGGATGAGCCTCGTCAGCCGAACACTGGGGACAGACAAAATTCCCACCAGAAGTTAAAACAGTAAACATCGTCTACGCGACTCACATACCAAAGAGAAGGCGCAAACGCGCGCTCAGAGACATATATGTTGTAGAGCTCCTCGCCCCCAAATTCACCCCTGGTCGGCCTGCCCGATCATTTTTTATCACAGGGACCACCCAACTAGTATCCGGCATGGAGGATCGGCTGCCTTGGTGCTCGAGCCAATAATCGATGGATACCACCTCACTCGTGTCCTCATAGATGGCGGCAGTAGTCTCAATCTGATATATCAGGACACTGTCCGCAAAATGGGGATAGACCCATCTAGAATCAGCCACAGTAACACCACCTTTAAAGGAGTGATACCAGGCATTGAGGCCCGCTACAGGGGCTCCCTCGTATTAGAGGTGACATTCGGTTCTCTCGTCGACTTCAGAAGCGAAGAATTACTCTTTGACATCGCTCCCTTCCGAGGCGGTTATCATGCATTGCTCGGAAGAACGACCTTCGCTCGCTTCAACGTAGTACCACACTACGCCTACCTTAAACTCAAGATGCCTGGTCCACGTGGCGTCATCACTGTTAGCGGAAACACAGAGTGTTCCTTACGTGCGGAAGAGTATGTGGCAGCTCTAGTAGCCGGACACTAAGCTGCCTCTCCTATCAGAATGCATGATCGGTCGTTAAGATCACGGGTTAGACGAGTCCGGTGCACCACCGTCGGTAACAACCTAGATAAACCTGAGCTGGGTGCTATACATGTACCCCCATAGAGGGCATCAGGGGCTGCAAACATGTAATAAAGCCCACCATTTGGCTTGACCATAGTAACATGCCAATGTCTCACATTTCTACTATCCATTGATAAATAACCAACTTTTTGCACGCTTACGCCATACTCTTTTACATGAGTTTTCCTTTCTATAGACACCATTCATGCGACACCCTTCCAGGACATGGCACAACGGAGACAAAGGCGCAGACGTGTAGTAGGGCCCCGCTCAAAGGTTTCTCTTTAGATTAAGCCCCTGAGTAAACCTTCTTTACTGTCTCTTGTTGCTTGACATCCCATGGGTATTCAATACACCCACAGGGGATATTGGCGTTATTGGCATTTTGCCACGATAGATTAATGCACGTACCTGGAAATACAGGGTTCATAATCAAGGGCGCTACTCAGCCCAGTATATGTTATAAAGTCCGAATACCTTCAGGAGTGTTCGGCGTCGCGAGTTTGGCCTTATATGCATCAGCTCCGAATCATGTCTTTGGTCAAATGTTGGGTTTGCCCGGCTCCTGGGTTTTGTTGCCTTACGTTGCATTCTAATCGGCTTAGGCGGCCAAAGGAGAACTACTGCGATTGTGCCCTGGTTATTCCGGATGAGCACCTCAGTAGAGAAAGCCAAAAAATGACTATCATGATACAGCGAGAGACTGGTCAACCACTCGAGGACTCATCGGAATCTTCAGGATTCCCTCGCATTAACGAAGGGCCGTTTCCCGGTCATGTACATACGCGCCCGTATCCGGATGCACGCGAAGGTACCAGGGGCTACATAGTAGCCCCACCGTCAAACTCCTATGGCTAAGTGAAAGTGTTAAAGCTATATAGTCCGGTTGCCTAGTTCGACGTGTGATCACCTCCTTAATGGACCAAGACGTTGGATCAAGTGTGAATTACACACATTTTTGCGAACACCCCCGCATTATATGCGTGGGGGCTGAAGCCAACGACTGCTAACTTTCAGAATATATATATATACATCAAACGGCCGCATAGGAGGCACAATAACACTTTCGGGCGAAAGTATAAATATAGCCTTTATAATTAAAGTAGAATTGTTTTTACAATTGAACGACTTGTCACTCGAACATGACACTCCTCGAGCACTGAGCCTCTATTAAACGAGCACCTTCTGTTACCTGCTCAAAATAGTGCTCGGCTGGGTCCTGGCTTCCTGCCGGATTCTGGGTTGCAATGATGGTGGCCTCCATATCCGCCCAATATGTTTTAACACGGGCAAGAGCCATCCGCGCACCCTCTATGCACGCCGACCTCTTCATGGCATCAATTCATGATACGCGCCAAGGAATTGTTGCACTAAACCAAAATAATTGTCCAACCTCGGTCCCTTCGGCCATAGATGATCTATTACAGACCTCATTGCAAGATCGGACAACCTATGGAGCTCGGCCACAACGGCCATCCTCTCACTCAATGGCAACGGGCGCGTTGGAGCACTGAATTGCGACCAGAACAACATTTCTAATTCACTATCTTTTTGACCCTTGAAGAACTTGGTCGCGTCAGCCGTACTTTTTGCCAGATCCGCATACGCGTCTACAGCGCTCCAGAGCCGATCTAGAGGAGCGTACTTTGGATCTAAGAACTTCATCCGCAACAAATAGGGGATTCCAGCCGCGATTTCTCCGGCCTGTCGAAGCTCCTCCTGCGCATCCCTAATTTTGGAATGCGTCTCCTTCGCTGCATCAAGGGCCTTCTTCAGGTCAGCCGACTTCGCCTGATTCTCCTTTTCAAGGATCTCATACCGTCCGGCGGCGTCTCTCAGCTCCACAACCATCTCGGCTATTTTATCCTCGCTTCAGCGATGAGCAGCCTGTTTGGCTCTCAAATCTTCGGCCGCCTTTAGGGCAGCCGCATTGCTAACCCAGGCTTGTTCCTTGGCTAGGGCAAGTTCCGCCCTCAGGGCCTCCACGGTAGCAGCTCCGCCTGCAGCGAAAGCATATCACATTAACATTATGCTCCTCTTAATATTTCCTATAACAAATGAGGAAAAAATAGCACATACTCCGTGACTCGTCAAGCCGCTCATTTACAAGCGTGATGTCGGCGTACACCACATCAATCTGTCGCCTTAGTTCGGCAAATTCAGCGGTCCGGTCTATCGCCGGACCCTTAGCCACCTGCGCATGAATGCAGTGCAATCATTACTTGCAAGTGTGATCCCCCGTTTGCCGCCTAGGGATGGCAACTAGAGTCTCAGGGGCTAATATCTATACGGAGCACACCTAGCGCGTGCGGTACAACCGAAACATTACGTATTTCATTATGTACCTCAAAGCCTTTGAGCAGGCTCGTAACAGCTTCATTCAACCCGCTTGTGGCGGATGGAATCTTCTCAAACACCGTACCCATTAACGCACGGTGATCCTCCGAGAGAACAACTTGCTCCAGAAGGCCCGTCAGTGTGTCCGGCCGGTCGCTGGACTATGTTGGACCCTTCTTATTGCCCCCCGTGGGAGCCAAACGCTCCGGGCTCAGGGTGGCCGAAGTGTTAGCTTCTGGCCTCGGTGAATCTGGACTCCTCCGTGATGACACCTCGGGGTCGCCCGCCCCATGGGGCGGAGAGGCAGGTGGGGTTTCACTATCCATCATCTCCGGAAGAAGATCCCCCAAAGACGAACTCTGACGGGAAGAGCTACTAGCTGGACTGCAAAGGATGGATCCTGGTTATTGTTCTCGGAGGAGGAAGTAGTAGCTTTGTATTTACGATTAACTTACAGCTCGGTGGAGGGCTGGCCCATTTGCGGGCATGGCGCGGTGAGGACGCCCTCTGGGGCAGGGCCCCCCTAGTGAAGTTTTCTTCCCTTGTCTAGGCGCCTCCGCTTCTAAGTCTTCGGAGGCGGCCCTCTTCTTCCTGCGGGGGGAGGCAACATTAGAATCCCCTGCCCGACTATCGTCCTTCGTGGAGACAGTAATTCCCCCGGTTTGGATGTGCAATGTGTGAAGCTCTGCTTCTCTGTTCTTCCCTTCGTCTTTCCCCGAGGGCACTTGACTTAGCACACGTCTAAGCATCATGGCTATTGCAGGACTAGGCGAGCCTTTGGGAAGTGGTGTCGGACACCTGATTCTCTCCGCCTTGCCGAGCCAATCCTGGCAGCGGATGGTTTTCAGAATAATGTTGTGATAAATATAAACGAAGTGTTTGGTTTCAGGGTTACTTACTTGGGTATCTGGGCGGTTGCAGCTCAGGCCCGCATCCTCGGTGGTATCTAGACACTTTACTTGTGGTCCAAAGAATAACCTATACATCCCTTCGAGCATCATGCCAAAGAAGTGCTGAATAGTTCGCGGACCTTCTGGGTTGAACTCCCACATCCGGAGAGGCCGACGTTTGCACGGCAAGATCCGTCGGACTAGCATTACCTGAATTATGCTGACAAGACTGATGTCCCTCTCAAGAAGCTCCTGAATGCGGCTCTACAATGTTGGTACGTCATTAGCAGGCCCCAAGTCCAGTCCCACGTTGGCCTACGATGCCAATTGAGGCGGAGGGCCCGAGCGGAAGTCGGGGGCAGCCACCCACTTTGTGCCTCTGGGAGCCGTGACGTAGAACCACCTCCGCTGCCATAGATCGGACGCCTCCGGGAAGAAGCCCTCTGGCCATGGGGCATTGGCATTTATGCTTATTGTAGCGCCCCCGCACTCCGCGTGTGGCCCCTCGATCACCTTCGGCTTTACATTGAAGGTCTTGAGCCATAAGCCGAAGTGTGGGGTGATGTGGAGGAAGGCTTCGCACACGACGATAAACGACGAGATGTGAAGGATGGAGTCCGGAGCTAGATCATGAAAATCTAGACCATAATAGAACATGAGCCCTCTCACAAAGGGATCGAGGGTGAAGCCTAAGCCTTGGAGGAAGTGAGAAACAAATACGACGCTCTCGTTGGGCTCGGGAGTGGGGATGACCTGCCCTGGAGCAGGAAGCCTGTGCTTGATGTCGGCGGTCAGATATCTGGCCTCCCTAAGCTTCGAAATGTCCTCCTCTGTGACAGAGGAGGACATCCATCGGCCTTGAAGGTTGGATCCGGACATGATTGAAGATCTGAAGTACCTAAGCTTGAGCTTCGGGTGTTGGAACTCGAGATGCGGAAAGGCACAAGGGTGGTAAGAGAGAGGGATAGGCCTCGGCCCCTCTATAAAGGGGGTGAATATCAAGCGTCCTCAGTGTAACCGTTTGGGACTTGCCTAAAAACATGGAGTCATACCAACAGGCGTAGTGGGGTTGCCCGCACCCGTATTGATGAGAATCCCGCAATAAGGGGGACACGATCTCTGCTTCGATGAGGCGTGCCAATAAAACCGCCTTGCAGTGCACGTCGTGGCAGGCTAAGAAAAAACCAGTTCGTATTAAGCCAGGCCGCGGCGTAAGGGCACACCATGAAAAATTGTCAGCAGATTAGATTTGTAAAGTATTGTGCTCTCTATGGTGGTGTGTGGAAATTATCTTGCAGAGCCGGACACGATCCTTAATCTACCTTGGAGTATTCGGAGATGGAACCCTCCTTGCAACGCCTAAGACAATCTGCACGCCGGACTCATCGTCATTTAAGCCTGGTTCAGGGGCTACTGAGAGAGTCCTGGATTAGGGGGTATCCGGACAGCCGGACTATATGCTTTGGCCGGACTGTTGGACTATGAAGATACAAGACTCAAGACTTCGTCCCATGTCCGGATGGGACTCTCCTTTACGTGGAAGACAAGCTTGGCGATTCGAATGATAGATCTCCTTCTTTGTAACCGACTCTGTGTAACCCTAGCCTCCTCCGGTGTCTATATAAACCGGAGGTTTTAGTCCATAGGACAAGAACAATCATAATCATAGGCTAGCTCCTAGGGTTTAGCCTCTACGATCTCGTGGTAGATCAACTCTTGTAATACTCATATCATCAAGATCAATCAAGCAGGAAGTAGGGTATTACCTCCATCGAGAGGGCCTGAACCTGGGTAAAATATCGTGTCCCCTGCATCCTGTTACCATTAGCCTCAGACGCATAGTTCAGGACCCCCTACCCGAGATCCGCCGGTTTTGACACCGATTGCGCTTTCACCAGTGGCCACCAGGAGCCGGGCCGCCCTGGAGATCTGCAGCTTCTCCAGTAGAAGGAAGGAGAAACCCTCCGTAAGTATTTGCAGAGGTTCTGTAAAGTTCATAGGAACATTCCAAATATCCGTCCGGCAGCCATGATAGCGGGCTTCCAGTCCAATGTGCGCAACTGCCGAATTCGTGCCAAGATGAACGTGCGGTTTGATACGTCCATTTTGCATCATGCTTTTATATTGATATTTATTGCATTATGGGATGTTATTACACGTTATGTTACAATACTTATGCCTATTCTCTCTTATTTTACAAGGTTTACATGAAGAGGGAGAATGCCGGCAGCTAGAATTCTGGGCTGGAAAAGGAGCAAATATTAGAGACCTATTCTGCACAACTCTAAAAGTCCTGGAACTCCACGAAAGTCATTTTTGGGATTAAAAAAAATACTGAGCGGAAGAAATACCAGAGGGGGGCCACCCATCGTCCACGAGGGTGGGGGCGCGCCCTACCCCCCTAAGCGCGCCCCCTGCCTCGTGGGCCCCCTGGCAGCCTTCTGGTGACCATCTTCTGCTATATGAAGTCTTTTACCCTGGAAAAAATCATAAGCAAGCTTTCGGGACGAAACACCACCGCCACAAGGTGGAACCTTGCCGGAACCAATCTAGGGCTCCGGCGGAGCTGTTCTGCCGGGGAAACATCCCTCCAGGAGGGGGAAATCATCACCAACGTCATCACCATCGATCCTCTCATCGGGAGGGGGTCAATATCCATCAACATCTTCACCAGCACCATCTCCCCTCAAACCCTAGTTCATCTCTTGTATTCAATATTTGTCCCAAAACCTCAAATTGGTACCTGTGGGTTGCTAGTAGTGTTGATTACTCCTTGTAGTTGATGTTAGTTGGTTTATTTGGTGGAAGATCATATGTTCTGATCCTTAATGCATATTTATACCCCTTTGATTATGAACATGAATATGATTTGTGAGTAGTTACATTTGTTCCTGAGGACATGGGTGAAGTCTTGCTATAAGTAGTCATGTGAATTTGGTATTCGTTCGATATTTTGATGAGATGTATGTTGTCTCTCCTCTAGTGGTGTTATGTGAACGTCGACTACATGACACTTCACCATTGTTTGGGCCTAGAGGAAGGCATTGGGAAGTAATAAGTAGACGATGGGTTGCTAGAGTGACAGAAGCTTAAACCCTAGTTTATGTGTTGCTTCGTAAGGGGCTGATTTGGATCCACATGTTTCATGCTATGGTTAGGTATACCTTAATACTTCTTTTGTAGTTGCAGATGCTTGCAGTAGGGGTTAATCATAAGTGGGATGCTTGTCCAAGAAAGGTCAGTACCCAAGCATTGGTCCACCTACATATCAAATTATCAAAGTAACGAACGCAAATGATATGAGCGTGATGAAAACTAGCTTGACGATAATTCCCATGTGTCCTCGGGAGCACTTTTCTCTATATAAGAACTTGTCCAGGCTTGTACTTTGCTACAAAAAGGATTGGGCCATTTTTCTGCACTTTATTTACTCTTGTCACTTATTACTTGTTACGAATTACTTTATCACAAAACTATCTGTTACCGATAATTTCAGTACTTGCAGAGAATACCTTACTGAAAACCGCTTGTCATTTCCTTCTGCTCCTCGTTGGTTTCGACACTCTTACTTATCAAAAGGACTACAATTGATCCCCTACACTTGTGGGTCATCAAGACTCTTTTCTTGCGCCTTTGTCGGGGAGTGAAGCGCCTTTGGTAAGTGGAACTTGGTAAGGAAAGATTTATATAGTGTGCTGAAATTTACTGTCACTTGTTAGTATGGAACATAGTCCTTTGAGGGGCTTGTTTGGGGTATCTTCACCCCGACCAGTAGAGCAAAGAGTTGCTCCTCAACCTACCGAACCTACTGAAAATGTTTACTTTGAAATCCCTTTGGGTATGATAGAGAGACTACTAGCTAATCATTTTACAGGAGATGGAACATTGCATCCTGATTTGCACCTAATCTATGTGGATGAAGTTTGTGGATTATTTAAGCTTGCAGGTATGCATGATGATATTGTCAAGAAGAAGGTCTTCCCTTTATCTTTGAAGGGAGATGCATTGACATGGTTTAGGCTATGTGATGATATGGGATCATGGAACTACAAATGATTGAAATTGGAATGTCATAAGAAGTTTTATCCTATGCATCTTGTTCATCGTGATCGTAATTATATATATAATTTTTGGCCTTGCGAAGGAGAAAGCATCGCTCAAGCTTGCGGGAGGCTTAATTCAATGTTATATTCATGCCCCAATCATGAGCTCTCAAGAGAAATGATTATTGAAAAAATTTATGCTCGGCTTTCTCTCAACACTCGCTCCATGCTCGATACTTCTTGTGTTGGGTATTTTATGACGAAGACTATTGTATTCAAATGGGATTTATTGGAAAGAATTAAATGCAACTCTGAAGATTGGGATCTCGACGAAGGTAAGGAGTCAAGTATGACACCTAAGTTTGATTGTGTCAAATCTTTTGTGGATACCGATGTCTTCCGTGAATTTAGCACTAAATATGGACTTGTGTAACATCCCAAATTTTCAATTTGGAATGTTATACATAGATCATCATTGAATATCATATTTTATTGCATTTTGGCTTGATCCGAGAAATTTCACGCAACTCAAGGACCCACGGAGAGAGTTGGGAATTTCGTTATTTCCATATTTTGGTTTTCTGAAATTTTGAAAATAGGATCATTTGATTTTATTTATTTTATCTTCAATTATTTCTACTATGAAAATATAAGAGAGGGAATAAAATGACATTCCCAAAATAAAGAAATATTGAGAATTTGATAATAAAATCAAATAAGATTTTATTTTGGAGTTTATTACTATTTTATTTGAATTTAGGAAAATGCGAGTTTTTCAAAATTGCATTTAGGCCCCAAATAAATGTTCATCTTAACCGGCTTGATTTTAGAAGTCGGGGAAAATTTATTTCGGGATCTTTGGAGTCCGTTTAGTATTTGTTTTATTTGTTTTTCTGTGTGTAATGTTTTGAAACAAAAAAAATGAAACCGACTTTGGGCCGTGTTCGGCCAGGACTTCGCCTGGCTGGGGCCTTTATAATGCGCCGCCTGAGCCCACCAGCCGCAGCCCGCCCCCGCCACAAAACCCTAACCCTAAGCCGCAGCGGCCGCCGTCATCGCTGCCGCGCGCCGCCGCCCCGGATCCCGCGCCGCCGCCGCCTGCCGCCGCCGACGCTGCCGCCCCGCCCGACCCCGCCGTCAACCCCGCCGCCCCCTCGCCGGAGTAAGCCGCCGCCTCGCCGCCGACAGTTTTTCTCGTAAAAACCGTTCGATTTTTCCGCCGGTTTTTCGTTCGGTTTTTTCTTAAAAAAACCCTAGATCCATTTTTTTACGGTTTAGTTTATTTAGTGGACGTTCGTCCGTGCATTCATTTTAACGAACGGTTTTCGTCGGCTAGCCGCAGATAGCGAACGTTCGTTCGTTAGCCTATTCGTTAGTTTTTTCTTTTTCTCAGATTTTCCGCGATTATTTTTGATCGCGATTTCCGATCTGTTTTCCGTTCTAGTATAACTTTTCGCTCGTTTATCGGAATCAGGTGATTCAAGCGCCTAGAGTTTCGTCTCGAAACACTATTTCTGATTAACAAACTCAAACAAGTTTTTGCTACTGTAAAATTTGACTTAAGTCCAGAATAGTAAACAAAGTTTGTTTCTTTCGCCGTTTGATTTTCGTTGTTTCGTTTGTTTTGATTCTTGTTGCAAACCGGAGTTCTTAAGTTGAACTTTCTGGTTAGATCTTTATTTGAGTTTTACCTATGCATTAGACGAGTGCTTATTGTATGCTTTTTTGTTTGTGATAGAGTACCCGGAGTGCGCCGCTTGCTACTTCGAATCGCTAGGTTTCGCTGATCATCAACAAGGCAAGTAACACTTTGATCATACCTCCTTATTACCCAGTTTTATTGCATTAGATCAATCCTCAAACAATTGCATGATTAGGATCTGATGTATTATGTGGGTTTTGGGAAGTAGATGAGGTAGTACCTATTACCTGTTTTATTATCAAACCTTTGGGAGTTACTCTACATTTTCTTATTATGCCATGCTATGCTAGTAGACGTGGATTGGGTGAGTGTATCCATGACAGATGTGAGTTTGTTTAATTAATGGTTTATTTAAGGTGGCAACTTTAATACACATCTGGGTGGATTGAGGTACCTGGGTATTCCAGGATTGCCTGTTTTTTATGGACCGCCACCCAGGCTCATGCTAGAAACTTCCGTGTGCAGCCACAAGCTACTATGGGCTCTAGCATAGTTGATTAAGTCGTGCGAACTCTTATAGTGGTAGACTAGCAGATGTAGGAGAAAGTAGGTGTAATGGTCTACTGTAACGCCCCGGATCCGATGCGCCAGGTGTCTGCCAGTTATTCGCCGTCGTTGCCATGTCATTTGCTTGCGTGTTGCATTTTTGCCATGTCATCATCTGCATTTCATCTGCATGTTTTTCAAAACTTGCATTCGTTGGGGTTCCGCCGGTTCTCTCCGTTGTCCGTTCGGAGCCCAACCACACTCGCACGCGCCCGCAGCACCTCCGAAATATTATTTTATCAGTGGCATAAAAATGTTCTCGGAATGGGTTGGAACTTGGCATGCGGTCTTATTATAGTGTAGACAGAGCGCCTGTCAAGTTTTGTCGCATTCAGAGTCCGTTTGACTGCCAACCGTTAAACATAGCGGTACCGTTGCCAGCACCTTCGTTGGATGTTTTCGGTCTCCAAAAACCCTTCCCGAGCTGCACTTCTCTTCTCTCCCCTCAGCCCAAGCACTCTCTTCACAGCCCACCTAGGCCTACCTAAACTCTCCTAAAACCCCATCCCTAGTCCCCTTTTGCTATATATAGACCCCTTCCTTCCATTTTTGGGAACCCTAGCCCCTCCCCTACTTCCCAGCCACAGCCACCCCCTCCTCCTCAGAATCAGCACGCAGCCACCTCCATTTCTGCGCCGCCAGCCTCCTCCCGCCACTTGCACGCCTGGATTGGCTCAGCCGCCGCCCGCCGCCGCCAGGGCCAACCGGCGCCCGCCATGTGGCCTGGCCACGTTGCCCCTGCCCCCCCCCCCCGCGCGCCGCCGCGAAACCCGCGGGCCCACGGAACCCCGATAGGGGCCCGCCAAGCCCATCTGGACCCGTCCCAGAGCCCGAGCGCGCCTGCTCGCGCCACCACGTCCCTGCAGCCTCCCTCGCCTGGATCGGGCGGAGCCCGATCTTCCCTGCTGCCCGTCGCCTCGATCCCGTCGCCTCCCATCGGAGCGCGCCGCCGTCTCGCTGCCCTTACCGCCCTAGGCCAGCGTCACCCCTGCTCCCTCCTTCTCCTTCCTCCCGATCTCTCTCCCTCTCTGATGCATCCCCCCCCCCCCGCCATTGCAGGTCGTCGGCAGCTCCATCCATCACCGGGAATGGATTCCCCGGGGCCTGATCCGCCTGCATCCGGCCGGCACCACCAGCACATGGCCTCCTCCGGCCTCGCCGGAGCCCCTCGTCCCGCTGCCGCCGCCTTGCCTCGCGTCGGCCTCGGGCAAGGTCGGGGACGAGCTCCCCTCGCGTGGGCCCCGGCGCCCCGGCCCAGTGTCCCGTCTAACCCAGCGCCGCGGCCCAGCCCAGCTCCCTCTGCCTCCCAGCCGGCCTACTTCCTTCCTGGGCTTGGCCCGATGTGAGCACCACCGCAAACCCTCGCCCCATGTGCATGTTATCTATATAGCGCCCGTATGTTTTTTTTTCCAAAAAACGGCCAAGTCCTGTAAACTTGCATATTCTGGTGCTATGTTTGACATGCCATAACTCCATGATTGTAGCTCCGTTACATGCATATGATATATAAAAATGTTCACTGGGAGATGGTCTACATTTCATTCCATTGCACCATGTTCATTTGAGTTCATCTTGATGCCTGAATCATCGTTGCAAGAGTGCTATATAATGTTGTCTGCTGTCTGTTAACAGAACATGTTCATTTGTCATTTTTGCCATGTTTGATGTGTGCATCCTATGAGGTTGATGTCTACATGTGTTTTGATCTATGTCATGCCATCTTTACAGGGGTGCCATCCATGTATTTTTGTGATCAATGTGGTGACTAGCACAAGCATGCAAACTAGGCTTCGTGATGTTGCTGATTTTAGTCCCTGTTCTGCTGTTATTTTGATGCCATGTAAACATGATGCTACAGAGAGATCCATGCTTATTTTGAGATACTTCAGTAAGGATGTTTTGAACATATGGGTATGCTCTATCCATTCATGCCCCTGTTTGAAATTATGGAGTAGTCTAACATGTCATTTTCGTGCTCTACTTTTGCTACAAATGTTTCCTGGCAGATTGTTTACATGTTATTCAATTTTGCCAAGGTTGTTGTAGTTGGTCATTGCATGCTATGAACTTGTTCTTGCCTTGGTTTGTTTCATAAACATGTCTTCTTGCTGATGATATGCTTATCTTGTCATGCAATGACTTGTGGTGAGTGAATCAAGCTTGTTAAGTAGTGTACTCGCTGTTACTGTTCTGCTATGCTGAATTTGTTATTTGGTGATGCTATGTAAACCTGCTGCTACAAGTCATTCTATGCATAATCTGGACATGTTCACTAAGGGTGTTTTGTTATACATATCATGCTCTATCCATCCATGCCCGTGGTTGCATTTATACCCTGCTGTAGGTTATTGTTATCTTGCTCCAAAGTTGCTAAATATTGTTGCTGTCAGCCTGTTAACATTAAGTTCAGTTGTTGCCATGATTGTTGCTAGTGATCCATGCACCCTATGGACTTGCTCTTGCCATTCTTAGCTTCATAAACATGTATTCTTACTGTTGGTTGCCTTGCTATGCCATGTATTTCTCTGTGGTGAGTGGTTCAAGCTCACAAACGTGCCTACTTATTGTTGTTCCTGCGATGTTTGAATCTGTAATATAACTTGCCATGTTTACATGGGTGCCATCATACCTTCTGATCCTTTTTGGCTCATGGTCAGTAAGGGACTTTTGTTCTATGTAATTAGTAGGTTCATGCCATGCCTTTGTTTGCCATGATAAGTTCCTGTAACATGTTGTTTGATAGCTCTAAACATTGCAACTTGATGTTATTTTCTGCAAAGTCTGAACTCTTATTATTTGCAATCTTGCCATGTGTGTTTGAGCATGTAATAGTGATTTCCGGAGATAGCTCAATGTTCATGTTTTGTTATGCTTTACCTGTACATCATGTGCATGCCTTTTGTTATTATGTTGGGGTGCTGTAACATGTTGTTTTGGTGCTTGCAATATGCCTAGTTGCTGTTTTGGATAGCTTGTCCTTTAAACTTGTTTCATGTGTGTGTGTTGGACCGTTGCTCCGTTTTGAGTGTGCTCTATATGAAACTTTGCTTGATTTTGCATGTAGCTTCATATTATCATGTTGCATCCATGTTTTGAGCTGTTTGCTTGATGTTTGTATGCATTTTGCATCAATGTCATGTTTAACTTGTTTTGCTCATATCTTCTAGGCCGTAGCCCCAACCTAAATGAACTTTATATGTAACTTGACTAGAGTTTCGTGTAGATCATCTTTGTGCATCTTAACTTGCTATTTAACAACTTGAACATAAGGTTTATTCAGATCTGGAACAACTTCGAAATTCGCATATGAGGACTTACCATAATTGTTATATGTTGTTCCCGGCCTCATTTAAACTTGCCTTGATGTGTTGCTCTTGTTTGCATCATCTCTTGCCATGAGTAGCCTCATCTAGATTTATCATGCATCATGCTTGTTGTGCATCATGTCATGTTCATGTGTGGTGTGTTTACCTTGTTGTGTGCTTCTTCTCGATAGTTCCCGGCTATGCTTGGTTCATCTTCGTGGCTTCATCTTCTTCATGGACTCGTTCTTCTTCCTTGCGGGATTTTAGGCAAGATGACCGTCACCTTGGATCTCTTTACTATCATTGCTATGCTAGTTGTTTCGTTCTATCGCTATGTTGCGCTTCCTATCACCTGTTTATCAAGCCTCCCTAATTGCCATGAACCTCTAACCTTTGACACCCTTCCTAGCAAACCATTGCTTGGCTATGTTACCGCTTTGCTCAGCCCTCTTATAGCGTTGTTAGTTGCAGGTGAAGTTGAAGATTTCTCCATGGTGGACAGGATTTTTGGTTGGGATATCAATATATCTCTTATTATTATTAATGCATCTATATACTTGGTAAAGGGTGGAAGACTCGGCCTTATGCCTGGTGTTTTGTTCCACTCTTTCCACCCTAGTTTCCGTCATACCGGTGTTATGTTCCCGGATTTTGCATTCCTTACGCGGTTGGGTGATTTATGGGACCCCCTTGACAGTTCGCTTTGGATAAAACTCTTCCAGCAAGGCCCAACCTTGGTTTTACCATTTGCCTCACCACCACCTATACCTTTCCCTTGGGTCGGCCAACTCGAGGGTCATCTTTATTTTAGCCCCCCCCCCGGGCCAATGCTTGTCTAAGTGTTGGTCCGAACCGAGTAGACTGCGGGGCCCCCTCGGGGAAACTCGAGGTCTGGTTTTACTCGTAGGATGTCTCATCCGGTGTTGCCCTGAGAACGAGATATGTGCAGCTCCTATCGGGATTGTTGGCGCATCGGGCGGCTTTGCTGGTCTTGTTTTATCATTGTCGAAATGTCTTGTAAACCGGGATTCCGAGTCTGATCGGGTCTTCCTGGGAGAAGGTATATCCTTCATTGATCGCGAGAGCTTATCATGGGCTAAGTTGGGACACCCCTGCAGGGTTTAAACTTTCGAAAGCCGTGCCCACGGTTATGGGCAGATGGGAATTTGTTAATGTCCAGTTGTAGATAACTTGACACCAGATCCGAATTAAAACGCATCAATCGCGTGTGTAGCCGTGATGGTCTCTTTTCGGCGGAGTCCGGGAAGTGAACACGGTTTTTGGGTTATGTTTGACGTAAGTAGGAGTTCAGGATTACTTCTTGATCATTGCTAGCTTCACGACCGTTCCTTTGTTCTCTTCTCGCTCTTAATCGCGTATGTTAGCCACCATATATGCTTAGTCGCTGCTGCAACCTCACCACTTTACCCTTCCTTTCCCCTTAAGCTTTGCTAGTCTTGATACCCATGGTAATGGGATTGCTGAGTCCTCGTGGCTCACAGATTACAACAACAACAGTTGCAGGTACAGGTTATGCGATGATCATGACGCGAGAGCGATGTTTGCTTGTTTTGGAGTTCTTCTTCTGCTTCTTCTTCGATCAAGGGATAGGTTCCAGGTCAGCAGCCTAGGCTAGCAGGGTGGATGTCGTTTGAGTTTCTGTTTGTGTTTCATCCGTAGTCGGATGATGCTCTAATGTATTGTGATGTTGTATTCGTGTGGCATTGTATGCCTCTTGTATGTATCCCCATCTATTATGTAATGTTGATGTAATGATATCCACCTTGCAAAAGCGTTTCAATATGCGGTTCTATCCTTGGTGGGACCTTCGAGTCTCTTTAGGATAGTATCGCATATTGGGTGTGACAAGTTGGTATCAGAGCCTCGACCGACCATAGGAGCCCCCTTGATTGATCGTGTAGTTTGGCCGTTGTTGAGTCTAGAAGAAAACTGTTTTCGGAGTCTATCAGAGAGTAGGAATTCTTTTTACTCCTCATCCCCTTCGTCGCTCTGGTAAGGAATCTTGATGTAGGTGTTTTGAATTACACCTCTTCCCCTTCAAATTTTTCTTTAGGTTCACGCAGTTGGTTTTTCTGATCATTGGTTCTCTTTTCTTTTCATCCGGTGCATTTCTCGTCAAGTCGACTCGAGCCTCTTCATCGTTGCCAAGTTCAATCCTCAGTTGTTTTCTTTCCCATCCGCCCACCCTTCTTCTTCTCGGAACCGGAGTCCGTAATCGAGTATCCATCCTACTCGTGCGAAGTTTTTGCTCTCTCTCCTCAATGATTTCAACCGGTGTTTTCTCTTCAAGATATTCATCGATTTCCCCTTTCAAGTTGCTTTTGTTTTCCCGCCCTCCCACCCTTTTTCTTCCCGGAGTCTGATTCTCTCTCGACCATCTATCTCATTCGTGCGGAACCTCTTCAGTCTTTCGTAAATTATTTCAACTGGTGAATTCTCATCTCGTTTGACATTCTTCATCTCTTCTCCGGTGGACTCAATTCAAGTTTTTCGGTAGTTATTATATTCTTCTCCTCGGCTCAAGTGTTTTCCCTGTTCTTTCGCCTCTCGCCAGTTTATCATTCCGGAGTTCGGAAGACATCTCAGGAGATTCATCTATGTTCTAATTAATTCGAGGTTGTCACCTCATTCAAATATTTAAATTGTCCCAATGTATCATCTATATGTTCAACATCCCTTTCCAACGGTGTTATCTCTTCAGTGGGCCGTAACCCACATGTCTTTTCCCAGGATCTTACCTGACTCTTCTAATTCCCCCGGAGTTATTCTCAATTCTTTTCAAAGTGTGACGTAAGAATGGATTCCATCAGTCACATGCCTTCTCCAAGATTGTTTTCAAACTCTTTTCATTGTTGGCTCAACCTTTTCGGTTTTCATTCTCCCAGTGTATCTCAGTAATTTTGGTGGTGTTTCTCGTCGTCATTTGAAGATCGAAGAAGAGTTTTTCCTCTAAACCTTGTCCGTCCTCCCGAAGATTCGTGGTTCTAGCTTCATGTTATCCTCGCGAATTACCCTGTTTGTCAGAAGTTGTTTCTAGTTTCTTTTCTTCGGAGGCCATCATTCAAGTCATCGTTCTCTATTTATCCCGGCGCATCTGTCAAGTATTCTTTATCAGCTCGTTGTCTCTTTGTTCTTTTGCATCTAAATCCCCTCAAGAATATTTGTTCTTCTAATCCTTCCCGGTGATTCATTCTCTTTCATCAGTCATTTTCGAATTCTTATGGTGGTTTGTTCAAGATTCTTTTTCCTTGACTATCATTTTAATTCATTCGTTCTTTTCAATCCTACCGGTGGTTCATGAAGACCTTCTCAAGTTTGCGATATGTCACTTCTCAATTCTTTTTCAAGAAGAATAAGTAGTATGCAAAATCCATTGCTTGTCATCAATTTAATTTGATGAAGGATAAGCATACGATAAATCTTATTCTTATTTCCTCAAAGTGATTAATCCTTTTCTTCGGAGTTTGTTATTGAGGAATAAATTCTAGGTCCAAGTGTTTTCATCTTTTCTTTTCCGGCGTTCAATTTCCTCAGCCATTTTGTCGGAACCTCCATCTAAATCATCGCAAGGCTCATCTTATTCTTTCATCCTTCATTCTATCTCATCATCCTTTTGTTACCGGAGTTCTACATGGTGGTTCTTCATGATTTAATTCATTCATCAAGAGTTCATCAAGATTTTGTTGGTGGAGTTCAAGTATCTTTCTTCTTGAGCCTCGAAGTGTAATTAATTCTCTATATTCTTTTGAAGTGGAGTTTTGCATTTCTTCGTTCTTCTAATCTATCCAATCATTTCAATTTGTGGCCGGTTATCACCTTATGATCTTGAGATGTTACCTATAAGACCACAACAAGCTTATTCTTTTCGTTGTTGATTTTCTCAACAACTCTGTTTAAACCTTCCTTCTAAAGATGCTTCCAATTACATTCGTGGCACAAGTTGTCATTTTCTTCTCCGTTCTTTTTATTCAACTCTTTCAATTCTTTCCGGAGGTTTTGTGTCATGTCTTCATCAAGTATCATTCCATTCTATCTAGCTCGCATTCTATTCATCCATGTTTCAGCCGGAGTGCTGCCTAAATCTTTTCAGTCTTATTCGTTTCTTATCTTAATTTAACCGGAGTGGTTTCATAGTCTATATGATTCCTTGAGCTTTCGATTCTCGTCATTCTCATCGCTCCTCTCTTCTTCTTGAGTGCTCTCGATTCTTTGCTTCTCTCTTGAGTTCTTGCTGCACCTCATCCCTTTTCCCTTCCGTCTCGGTCCTAAGATCTCGGGACGAGATCTCTTGTTAGTGGAGGAGTGTTGTAACGCCCCGAATCCGATGCGCCAGGTGTCTGCCAGTTATTCGCCGTTGTTGCCATGTCATTTGCTTGCGTGTTGCATTTTTGCCATGTCATCATCTGCATGTTTTTCAAAACTTGCATTCGTTGGGGTTCCACCGGTTCTCTCTGTTGTCCGTTCGGAGCCCAACCACACTCGCACGCGCCCGCAGCACCTCCGAAATATTATTTTATCAGTGGCATAAAAATGTTCTCGAAATGGGTTGGAACTTGGCATGCGGTCTTGTTATAGTGTAGACAGAGCGACTGTCAAGTTTCGTCACATTCGGAGTCCGTTTGACTGCCCAACCGTTAAACATAGCGGTACCGTTGCCGGCACCTTCGTCGGATTTTTTCGGTCTCCGAAAACCCTTCCCGAGCTGCACTTCTCTTCTCTCCCCTCAGCCCAAGCACTCTCTTCACAGCCCACCTAGGCCTACCTAAACCCCCCCTCCGTTCCGGATCGTCAGATCGCGGTCGAAGGCTCCGAAATGCTCCTAAAACCCCAACCATATTCCCCTTTTGCTATATATAGACCCCTTCCTTCAATTTTTGGGCAGCCTAGCCCCTCTCCTACTTCCCAGCCATAGCCACCCCCCTCCTCCTCGGAATCAGCGCGCAGCCACCTCCATTTCCGTGCCCCCCAGCCTCCTCCCGCCACTTGGCGCGCCTGGATTGGCTCAACCGTCGCCCGCCGCCGCCAGGGCCAACCAGCGCCCGCCATGTGGCCTGGCCACGTCGCCCCTGGCCTCCCCACGCCGCCGCGAAACCCGCGGGCCCGTGGAACCCAGATCGGGGCCCGCCAAGCCCATCTAGGCCCGTCCCGGAGCCCGAGCGCGCCCGCTCGCGCCGCCGCGTCCCTACGGCCTCCCTGCCTGGATCGGGCGGAGCCCGGTCTTCCCCGCCACCCGTCGCCTCGATCCCGCCGCCTCCCGCCGAAGCGCGCCACCGTCTCGCCGCCCTTGCCGCCCCAGGCCAGCGTCGCCCCTGCTCCCTCCTTCTCCTTCCTCCTGATCTCTCTCCCTCTCTGATGCATCCCCCCCCCCCGCCATTGCAGTCGTCGCCAGCTCCATCCATCACCGGGAATGGATTCCCCGGGGCCTGATCCGCCTGGATCCGGCCGGCACCACCACCACATGGCCTCCTCCGGCCTCGCTGGAGCCCCTCGTCCCGCCGCCGCCGCCATGCCTCGCCTCGGCCTCGGGCAAGGTCGGGGACGAGCTCCCCTCGCGTGGGCCCCGGTGCCCCGGCCCAGTGTCCCGTCCGGCCCAGCGCCGCAGCCCAGCCCAGCTCCCTCTGCCTCCCAGCCAGCCTACTTCCTTCCTGGGCTTGGCCCGATGTGAGCACCACCGCAAACCTTCGCCCCGTGTGCATGTTATCTATATAGCGCCCGTATGTTTTTTTTTCCAGAAAACGGCCAAGTCCTGTAAACTTGCATATTCTGGTGCTATGTTTGACATGCCATAACTCCATGACTGTAGCTCTATTACATGCATATGATATATCAAAATGTTCACTGGGAGATGCTCTACATTATATTCCATTGCACCATGTTCATTTGAGTTCATCTTGATGCCTGAATCATCGTTGCAAGAGTGCTATATAATGTTGTCTGCTGTCTGTTAACAGAACATGTTCATTTGTCATTTTTGCCATGTTTGATGTGTGCATCCTATGAGGTTGATGTCTACATGTGTTTTGATCTATGTCATGCCATCTTTACAGGGGTGCCATCCATGAATTTTTGTGATCAATGTGGTGACTAGCACAAGCATGCAAACTAGGCTTCGTGATGTTGCTGATTTTAGTCCCTGTTCTGCTGTTATTTTGGTGCCATGCAAACATGATGCTACAGAGAGATCCATGTTTATTTTGAGATACTTCAGCAAGGATGTTTTGAACATATATTTATGCTCTATCCATTCATGCCCCTGTTTGCAATTATGGAGTAGTCTAGCATGTCATTTTCATGCTCTACTTTTGCTACAAAATGTTTCCTGGCAGATTGTTTACATGTTATTTAAATTTGCCAAGGTTGTTGTAGTTGGTCATTGCATGCTATGAACTTGTTCTTGCCTTGGTTTGTTTCATAAACATGTCTTCTTGCTGATGCTATGCTTATCTTGTCATGCAATGACTTTTGGTGAGTGAATCAAGCTTGTTAAGTAGTGTACTTGCTGTTACTGTTCTGCTATGCTGAATCTATTATTTGGTGATGCTATGTAAACCTGCTGCTACAAGTCATTCTGTGCATAATCTGGAGATGTTCACTAAGGGTGTTTTGTTATAAATGTCATGATCTATCCATCCATGCCCCTGGTTGTATTTATACCCTGCTATAGATTGTTGTTATCTTGCTCCAAAGTTGCTAAATAATGTTGTTATCAGCCTGTTAACATTAAGTTCAGTTGTTGCCATGATTGTTGCTAGTGATCCATGCACCCTATGGACTTGCTCTTGCCATTCTTAGCTTCATAAACATGTATTCTTACTGTTGGTTGCCTTGCTATGCCATGTATTGCTCTGTGGTGAGTGGTTCAAGCTCAAAAACGTGCCTACTTATTGTTGTTCCTGCCATGTTTGAATCTGTAATATAACTTGCCATGTTTACATGGGTGCCATCATATCTTCTGATCCTTTTTGGCTCATGGTCAGTAAGGGACTTTTGTTCTATGGAATTAGTAGGTTCATGCCATGCCTTTGTTTGCCATGATAAGCTCCTGTAACATGTTGTTTGATAGCTCTAAACATTGCAACCTGATGTTATTTTCTGCAAAGTCTGAACTGTTATTATTTGCAATCTTGCCATGTGTGTTTGAGCATGTTCTAGTGATTTCCGGAGATAGCTCAGTGTTCATGTTTTGTTATGCTTTACCTATACATCATGTGCATGCCTTTTGTTATTATGTTGGGGTGCTGTAACATGTTGTTTTGGTGCTTGCAATATGCCTAGTTGCTGTTTTGGATAGCTTGTCCTTTAAACTTGTTTCATGTGTGTGTGTTGGACCGTTGCTCCGTTTTGAGTGTGCTCTATATGAAACTTTGCTTGATTTTGCATGTAGCTTCATATTATCATGTTGCATCCATGTTTTGAGCTGTTTTCTTGATGTTTGTATGCATTTTGCATCAATGTCATGTTTAACTTGTTTTGCTCATATCTTCTAGGCCGTAGCCCCAACCTAAATGAACTTTATATGTAACTTGACTAGAGTTTCGTGTAGATCATCTTTGTGCATCTTAACTTGCTATTTAACAACTTGAACATAAGGTTTATTCAGATCTGGAACAACTTCGAAATTCGCATATGAGGACTTACCAGAATTGTTATATGTTGTTCCCGGCCTCAATTAAACTTGCCTTGATGTGTTGCTGTTGTTTGCATCATCTCTTTCCATGAGTAGCCTCATCTAGATTTGTCATGCATCATGCTTGTTGTGCATCATGTCATGTTCATGTGTGGTGTGTTTACCTTGTTGTGTGCTTCTTCTCGATAGTTCCCGTTTCGTTGCGATCGTGAGGATTCGTTCGGCTACGCTTGGTTCATCTTCGTGGCTTCATCTTCTTCATGGACTCGTTCTTCTTCCTTGCGGGATTTCAGGCAAGATGACCGTCGCCTTGGATCTCTTTACTATCATTGCTATGCTAGTTGTTTCGTTCTATCGTTATGTTGCGCTTCCTATCACCTGTTTATCAAGCCTCCCTAATTGCCATGAACCTCTAACCTTTGACACCCTTCCTAGCAAACCATTGCTTGGCTATGTTACCGCTTTGCTCAGCCCTCTTATAGCGTTGTTAGTTGTAGGTGAAGTTGAAGATTTCTCCATGGTGGACAAGATTTTTGGTTGGGATATCACAATATCTCTTATTATTATTAATGCATCTATATACTTGGTAAAGGGTGGAAGACTCGGCCTTATGCCTGGTGTTTTGTTCCACTCTTGCCGCCCTAGTTTCCGTCATACCGGTGTTATGTTCCCGGATTTTGCGTTCCTTACGCGGTTGGGTGATTTATGGGACCCCCTTGACAGTTCGCTTTGAATAAAACTCTTCCAGCAAGGCCCAACCTTGGTTTTACCATTTGCCTCACCACCACCTATACCTTTCCCTTGGGTCGGCCAACTCGAGGGTCATCTTTATTTTAGCCCCCCCCCCCGGGGCCAATGCTTGTCTAAGTGTTGGTCCGAACTGAGTAGACTGCGGGGCCCCCTCGGGGAAACTCGAGGTCTGGTTTTACTCGTAGGATGTCTCATTCGGTGTTTCCCTGAGAACGAGATATGTGCAGCTCCTATCGGGATTGTTGGCGCATCGGGCGGCTTTGCTGGTCTTGTTTTATCATTGTCGAAATGTCTTGTAAACCGGGATTCCGAGTCTGATAGGGTCTTCCTGGGAGAAGGTATATCTTTCGTTGATCGCGAGAGCTTATCATGGGCTAAGTTGGGACACCCCTGCAGGGTTTAAACTTTCGAAAGCCGTGCCCGCGGTTATGGGCAGATGGGAATTTGTTAATGTTCGGTTGTAGATAACTTTACACCAGATCCGAATTAAAACGCATCAACCGCGTGTGTAGCCGTGATGGTCTCTTTTCGGCGGAGTCCGGGAAGTGAACACGGTTTTTGGGTTATGTTTGACGTAAGTAGGAGTTCTGGATCACTTCTTGATCATTGCTAGCTTCACGACCGTTCCTTTGTTCTCTTCTCGCTCTTATTCGCGTATGTTAGCCACCATATATGCTTAGTCGCTGCTGCAGCCTCACCACTTTACCCCTTCCTTTCGCTTTAAGCTTTGCTAGTCTTGATACCCATGGTAATGGGATTGCTGAGTCCTCGTGGCTCACAGATTACTACAACAACAGTTGCAGGTACAGGTTATGCGATGATCATGACGCGAGAGTGATGTTTGCTTGTTTTGGAGTTCTTCTTCTGCTTCTTCTTCGATCAGGGGATAGGTTCCAGGTCGGCAGCCTGGGCTAGCAGGGTGGATGTCGTTTGAGTTTCTGTTTGCGTTTCATTCGTAGTCGGATGATGCTCTAATGTATTGTGATGTTGTATTCGTGTGGCATTGTATGCCTCTTGTATGTATCCCCATCTATTATGTAATGTTGATGTAATGATATCCACCTTGCAAAAGCATTTCAATATGCGGTTCTATCCTTGGTGGGACCTTCGAGTCTCTTTAGGATAGTATCGCATATTGGGTGTGACAAGTTGGTATCAGATCCTCGACCGACCATAGGAGCCCCCTTGATTGATCGTGTAGTTTGGCCGTTGTTGAGTCTAGAAGAAAACTGTTTTCGGAGTCTATCAGAGAGTAGGAATTCTTTTTACTCCTCATCCCCTTCGTCGCTCTGGTAAGGAATCTTGACGTAGGTGTTTTGAATTACACCTCTTCCCCTTCAAACATTGAGAGGATAGTATCACATATTGGGCGTGACATCTACCCATCGTAAGGTGCTAGCGCTTCTGAAAGATTAAGTCTCGGTCATCTGTTTCTCAAACACCATGTAGTGTGAAAATCCCAATGGAGGAGATCGAGTCTTGTGGGGAAAAGTGCGCAAACCTCTGCAGAGTGTATAAACTAATCATGGTTAGCCGTGTCCCTGGTTAAGGACATCTTGAGTATCTAGTACTTGGATTATCATGTGAATCTCATCATGTTACTTTAATCTAATTTGTTGGGTTTAATGATGATGCTTAATTGGGATTGAGAGGATGTCTATCTTCTCAATGTTTAACAATCACCCTGATAGTTAAATAAAATTTATTCCTTTGCAGTAGGGAAAAAACTGGCTTTATGCAAAAACTGTAACCATAGAGCTTTCCACCAGCCATATATGCATGTAGTATAGCTTTATTCTTTCATTACTCTCTATGTGTTACATTGCCAGCATATTCCATGTGCTGACCCATTTCAGGATGAAACGTTCATGTTGTAGACTTTTCAGACGACGAGTAAGGTGCTTTTAGGTCGTGGTTCTATACTCAGTGATGCCGTTGGAGTTGATGGACTCACCTATCTTCCATGCCTTCCGCTGTTTTCGTTGTTAGATGGCCTTAAGCCATATTTATTGTAATAAGTTCTCCTTTGAGACTTTCGATGTAATAAGTGTGTGATTGCTATTATGTTATAAATCCTTCAAGTACTGTGCGTGTCAGCATTACTGATCCAGGGATGGCACTGATGCATAGAGATTAGACTATTTGAGGTCTAGTTGCTACAAGATGGTATCAGAGCACATGCTGACTACAGGACACGACCACTAAGCTAAGGCCCTAGATCACTACTCTCTCTTCACATTTCTGACTCCTCATCTTTTCTACTCTTTTAGGATGGCGGATGCAAGGAATGAGTTCATGCAACCGAATGAAGATAGACCCTTTGGACGCCACTTGAAGGAAGTCACTAGATACCTGAACATCGGAGTACCAAGTTTCACCGGGACCTACAATGCCACTTTACCTGAAGAGGAGAGCTGGATGATTCAAGTTCAAGTTCCAGGAAGAACGTTCATGCCAGTCACTAAGCCCATAGAGTTTTCCTTTGATGCACCAACCTGGAGTCTAGGAAAGAGCATGACAGCCCACATCACAATGGGACGTATTGGAGAAGTTTACCACAAGGATCTCAAGGATACAATCTACCAGATTTGTGGGTGCCGAGATGAGGAATGGGAGATGATCAGCACCAGGAAGGATAGATCAATTGCAGCTTTCATCCAGGAATTAAACCAGCACATTCGACGCTAGGAGAACCAGATGTGCACAGGCATGTTAGACTTGAAGAAGGCCATGACCAAGATCAAAGAGCTGGAGGAAGAACTCAAGTCTACACGCGATGGATATGAGGAGGAAATAGCAACACTAGTGGAGAAGAATGACGATCTGAAGAAGAAGCTAAGAGTGTTCATGGGATTTCCCGCAACTGGAGGAGAAGATGAGTGCACTTGTCCAAAGAACTACATCATCATCGACGACACCGACTCGGACCCAGACGTTAGCGATCACTACAAAAAAAGACACATTCGTGACATTTTGGGCCGAACGAATTTTTTTCTGTCATACATATGACACTTCTATGACGATAATTGTGACAAAACCCGGTATCATCATAGATGTGGTGGGCTCCTACTTCTATGACAAAAAATCATGACAGAAAATGGGCTTTTCGTCCTGGGCGGGCTGGAGATGCAGCCGCATGACATTCTTTGGGCCATCCACGACAGAAAAAACCGTGGTAGAAGCGAGGGAGAGGAAAATTTCGAGGAGTTGCCGGTTACGGTGGGAGGTTGGGGATGCGCGTTTCTCTCGTACACGTGCGAGGCATTGGCTCTAACTGAACCCGAGCGAGGCATTGGGCACTAACTGAACCCGAACGATTGCACTACAAGCTACGCGTTACTGAACCTGAGCGATTGATCGATGGCTGTTAACTGAACCTGTCGGGGATATACCCCGCGGTGTAACCCGACCGGAAGTATAACCCGTCCGGCCTTGGCGACTCACTAATGACCTGCCCTGACTAGACGACACACTAAGTGACCTGCCCGATCCTGGTGACTTATGGGTGACCTGGCAAGCGGATCAGAGGAGCGACAAGACCCGGGGGCCCAAGAGGCTCAAGGCCCAGAAGGCCGGCTTATGTTATGATAGGCCGGCTTAAGAGGAAAGGCGTGAGGAGTATCTCCCTTACAAGGAATCAAGACCCGGACTCGAATCCGGCTTGTAGTACAAGATAAGCTAGTCCTACTAGGACTCCACATGTAACCCGCCCCTCTAACTTACATAAGGAGGGGCAGGGCTCCCCAAAGAGGGACAGGGAACAAGAAGAACAATTTCTAGGGCTAGACACAAAGAGCCAGCTTACCGGCGATTCTTCTCATGAGCATAATGAGACCTAGCCACAAACAACATGTAGGGTTATTACCAGATGATGTTTCCCGGGGCCCGAAGCTGTCTAAATCCTTGTCTTGCGTGTTGCGTCTCTCGTCCCGATCAACCCCTCTCAAGCTACCACATAGATGCGTTGGCCTCATGACTAAGTCCTGACACTAAGGACATCTGACGTGTTAATTCAACGACAGTTGGCGCCCATTGTGGGGCTGCGCACGGTGGTGTTGAGTTCTTGAAGGGATCTTTCTTAGGGATCGAGGAGCTCGCGATAGGTCAGATGAAGAAGAGCCAGCGCAAAATCATGATTATCTTTAAGCCGGTAAAACAAGATTGAGATGAAAAGAAATTTGAGGTGGCCTCGGGTGTGCTTCCACAGGTCGCCGAGTGCGGGCTACTGCCGCTACTTGGGATCTGAGTTTGTGTCCGCTACAAGCTGCTGTTTTCCGATGACGCTGCAATCGGGCGGTTACATAATCACGTCGGAGTGATGATCGAGAAACTTGCAGTTGACCGGGGGAAGGAGGTAGTGCTGAAGTATTCGTATCATCTCCAAGTTCGTCAGTCGAGATAAAAAAGAAGAAGAGAATTGGCGAATGATGCGGCCTGACCGCTACCGCAGTCTCATGATCTGTCATATCAAAGATTGTTTATCCGTAGTCGTAACCTGCTAAAACAGACAAATCGGGCTCCGCTGTTGCAAGTCCAGGGGAATCAGACTAGATGGAGAACTACTCCCTGGCGTAAAGACCAAAGCAGAAGTACTTCTAGTACTTTGTCATGTGAAAGCCAACATCAATTATTTCCTTTTTGGTAAGAAGGCTAATACTACTTGAGTACTAGTACTAGATCAGAGTGTTCTATCTTTAATGACTACATCCATCCGAATCGGAAGAAGGCAAGTGGTACTACAGGATCATCCTCACGGTAAGCGCCTCAACTCGCCCAGTTGGCCTTGGCCGTCCACCCGCCGCTTCACCTCTTCGCGGGGCCGCCGCCCTGTTCCGAGCCGTCGGTGCATTTTTTATCGTCGTTGTAGCCACGGCCCGCAGACCTGCCTCCACAAGCCGTCGCAGCAACGTTGTTCTGAGTCACTGCGCGTCCGTTGTGGGCTGCTTCTACTTCATCATCCACGGTTTTCACCTCGGGCCGTTTTCACTACTGTGGTGCACCGTTTCCGCCATTGCCTTGGGCGAGCGATTAACTTGGTGTTTGTAAGACTCCATCTGTCATCCAGACGAACCAGGTGATATCCATCTAAGATTATTTTATTAGCGCATATTGTTTTTTATCAAAAAGCAATCACTTTGGTATGTACACTTTATGTGCAGGACAATGATTCATCATAAAGACGGTGTAATGCCATATTCATGGAGTGTGTGTTAGCATAATCATGCAACGGCATCGGCGACCGCTTACTGTTCAACAGGTGGGTGCAAGCCGCCGCCCCTGCGGTCCGATCTACATCAACGCGCCAGCCGATTCACACGTCGGTGCCAGCTTACAATGTGACGGGCGACTTACCCGTCCACCCCCGTGGCCGACTCGGCGTTCGAGTGGCTTACTGCTCCTGCGATTGACTCGCCCGACCGCACCGGCTTACGACGCCACGGCCGGTTTTCCTGTGATTAATTTAAACTTTGCCGCAGTGATCATCAACTCCGCGGTGGATAACTACTGGCCTGACGCATTAGGTGATATCCATCCAAGTTTGTTTTTATTATCACATGTTGTTTTTGTCAAAGAACAAGTTTATCTTTGCCTTGGTCTGCAATATTGTTTATGCAGGGCAAATTATTTATGATAAAAATTGATATTATACCGCAGAGGTGGAGACATGCCAACATCTTTTGGCGCAGGTGGTCGTCGTTACTCAACGGACTCCTGCACCGGCTTACAACGCCATGGCCGTCTCTCTCGATCGCACTGGCTTACAATGCCATGGTTGTCTCTCTCGATCGCACCGGCTTACAACGCCATGGCCGTCTCTCGCGACCACACCGGTTTACAATGCACTGGCCGTCTTTTATAACCACGTCGGTTTACAACAATGAGGACAACTTGCTCGTCCGCACCGGCTTACAACACCGCGACTGACTCATCTGTCCGCTCCCGTGGCCGACTCACCCATCATTGATTTAAACTTTACCGCAGTGATCATCAACTCTGCGACGGATTAATTCTGGCTCAACACATCAGGTGAAATCCATCCAGTATATTTTATATTATATATTGCTTTCTTTAAAAGAGCAATTACTCTGGCTTGCAAGTTCTCCAGTGCAGGACAAGTTATGTCACTGAGATGTTGAATGACTCATACCGGTTTATATCACGGTCAAATATGGAGAGTCTCAAGCCAACTCCTCGAGTAGTCTTAAAACTCGGGGGCTACAGTGACATGACTCGGGAACTCCGGGTCATGGGAGGGGATGATAACCCGGTTCCGGAGGACACTACCATACTGATGAAAATTTCGGTTTAATATCAAGTTCAAGAGACATCTCTCTCCTGCAAAGCTTTGAAGCTCTCAAAACCGGTTCAACACCCGAAGGTAAATTTGTCCCTTACAAAGCTTTGAGGATCTCAATATCTGGTTTAAGAAATTCTGGTTCAAAACATGGGTATCCTTCTTTACGGCTTATCTTATTATGGTCACTTGGGGGCTTCTTGCTCATCAGGCATAGCCATCAGTACCCTCTTGATCAGCGCAATGCCAAAATTTATACGGTCATTTGGGGGCTTCCTGTTCAAATATAGGTCGTATTCAAACCAAAGAGAACATAGCTGTCGATACCCTTTTGATTAGCAAACTGCTGAACCTACTTGGGGGCTTCTTGTTCATATTCGAATCATAGCTCAACCCCTTTGGGAATCGATGTGGATCGTATTCGAATTAGCGTTGTTAAACAACTCTTATGGTCACTTGGGGGCTTCCTGTTCAAACATAGGTCGTATTCGAACAAAAGAGAACATAGCTGTCGATACCCACTTGATCGGCATCGCCAAGCCACTGGGGGCTATATGATCATATTCGAATCTTAGCTTAACCCCTTTGGAACGGTTTACTGATCGTATCCGAATCAGAACCCTCAAAAAGTTTTATTCTATCTCTGGTAAAGTTTATTGTAGCCACAATTACTTAACTTGAGACCTTTTGGGGATTATATCTCAAATGTATATAAGTGTTTTATGATTAACCGGCTTGGCTTTTGACTATAAGTCGCCAACTTATGACAACCATCATTTATATGGAAGCATTGGCTTCTAAGGATTAGGTTGTCACCCTTATTACACAGGTCATATAACCCAGCAGTACAAATTCGATATTATAGGGGTCATTTGGGGGTTTTCCTGTTCAAACATAGGTCATATTCGAACCAAAGAGAACATAGTTGTCGATACCCACTTTGATCGACACAGGATGGGCTATATGATCGTATTCGAATCTTAGCTTAACCCCTTTGGGACGGTTTACTGATCGTATTCGAATCAGAAGCCTCAAAATTTTTTATCTGTTTTTATACAATCGCAAGTTTTTGAGTTGTCACAAATATCATATGTGTCGGCTCTTACAGAGTCAACTTCACTGTCCGGGTCACATAAACCGGCGGGATCATTCAAAGGATCATAGGGATCTTGTAATCTACTTGTGTGCAGGATAAGACTACATTTGGGTGGTTACCTGCCTTGGCTCTTGATGTTAAGTCGCCAGGGCATATGTTGTTTAAACTCTGTGCAGAATTTGCAGAATTATGACTTATATAAATGCTTCAGTCCAAGCTCATCATTGAAATTGGTGTCTCAAAAGGGTTGTCAATTATTGATTTTCTCAAGGGCTATAGGCCACCGGGTTACATTAAGTCGTCATCAGCCAAGAGCCGCCATGTATTTAAACTCCGGATTTACTTGTCAACCGTTGAGGTATTTACATCTTTAATAGCCAAAACTGGCTGGCTTTTCATGATGATATTGAATGATTGAGGTCTTCATACCGGATTATATTGATCAAATCTTAAATAGCCAACATGGCTGGATTTCTATTGTGATTATCAATAACCAGTGTTATGATTGAGGTTTTCAAAGTCGCTTCAGCGCAATGGCTATTATTTTATCAATGGATATGATTTATTCTACAATGAAAGGAATAGTCCCGAGTCGCTGCAGGCTTACGACCCGGCACTTAAGGGCTACATTATTCAAATCGAGATTACATCGAATATACAAGTCCCATGTCACTGCCAGCATGCACCATGGCACTTGGGGGCTAATGCAAAGTCAATTTTTGCTCAACTTATTGAAGAACCGACTCATCACATTTTAAATGAGCCAGCCCTCGGGGGCTACCAATTGCTCCTGTCAACAATTCAAGGTACACAAATTTTCATCTATTATTGAAGAGATCCACTGCTTAGTTGGTAAAGCACAAAGCTCTCAACCTTGTGGACGTGGGTTCACGCCCCATGATGGGGGTTACATTATATGATGTGCTTTTCAAAGAAGTATATATAAAGTACCAGCTCAATGTTATATTACTGAGCCGGCCCTTGGGGGCCACACGTTGCTGTTCAAATCTACATGACCATATTTATAAAGTCCCTGCTCATTATTGCATAATGATCCGGCCCTTGGAGGCTACACTAGTTGAAATTTTTATGAGCATAAGGCAATACAAGTCCCAGGTTGCTCCAAGCATGACAACCCGGAACTTGGGAGCTACCTATGTGGAATATTCAGTTTATGACTAATGATTGAGATGAACAAACCGGATTTCTTCTTTGGTTGCAACACTTATATTGGAGCAAGTCTTAAGCTATCGCTATGTTCTCCACTTAAGACTTGGGGGCTACAGGTATTATGCATATATAAAGAGGAACATCTTCAAATTATCAATTTTGAGCAAATCAGGAAGATCAATTACATGACCCGGTGTCAACAACAATTATGACTCGACATCATCAGTCTTTATAACCCGGAGTTTTTGGGTAATGATAAACCGGCAAGTTTTATATCTTCAAGCCGGCTGAATATCAGATGAGTATTTGAAGACCAAAATTATTTAACCCGGCGCCTTGGAAGCCGACTCAAGTGGATTATTCTTCACAATATTTTTCTATGAGAAACCAACATCATCAAATTGATTGTGAAGCTAGTCTATTGACCCGGATTTTCTAGAATAAGGAAATGACAAGGACTTAGGGATGTTCAGGTGCCGGTTTACAAGAATTCTTAACCCGGAGCACAACCTGTCAAATTTCTTCTTGTGTTTATTTTGCAGCATAAGTTTACCATGGATACATCCAAGCTAAACTTGGGGGCTAATGTCGGGGATATACCCCGCGGTGTAACCCGGCCGGAAGTATAACCTGGCCGGCCTTGGCGACTCACTAATGACCCGCCCTGACTAGGCGACACATTATGTGACCCGCCCAATCCTGGCGACTTATGGGTGACCTGGCAAGTGGATCAGAGGAGCGACAAGACCCGGGGGCCCAAGAGGCTCAAGGCCTAGAAGGCCGGCTTACGTTATGATAGGCCGGCTTAAGAGGAAAGGCATGAGGAGTATCTCCCTTACAAGGAATCAAGACCCGGACTTGAATCCGACTTGTAGTACAAGATAAGCTAGTCCTACTAGGACTCCACATGTAACCCGCCCCTCTAACTTATATAAGGAGGGGCAGGGCTCCCCAAAGAGGGACAGAGAACAAGAAGAACAATTTCTAGGGCTAGACACAAAGAGCCAGCTTACCGGCGATTCTTCTCATGAGCATAATGAGACCTAGACACAAACAACATGGAGGGTTATTACCGGATGATGTTTCCCGGGGCCCGAAGCTGTCTAAATCCTTGTCTTGCGTGTTGTGTCTCTCGTCCCGATCAACCCCTCTCAAGCTACCACATAGATGCGTTGGCCTCATGACTAAGTCCTGACACTAAGGACATCTGACGTGTTAATTCAACGACGGAACCGATGGAGCGATTCCTTCGCTACTGCTGCTAACTGAAGCCGATCGATTGGATGAACAGTGAGGTTGCGGGGGGGGGGGGGGGTTGGATGATCAGTGAGCAGTGGCGTTGCCTCTGGATGAACAAGCCCCCGTGGTGTGGAGGGCTGGATGAATACTAGACGGTGGAGGGGTGGCCGTGGAGGGGTGGTTGAACAGGACCCCATGGTGTGGAGGGCTGGATGAACAGTAGACGGTGGAGGGCTGGATGAACAGTAGACGGTGGAGGGGTGGTTGAACAGTAGCCGGTGGAGTAGCGCGCGGTGGAGGCTGGATGAACAGGAGCCCGTGGATGCTAGAGGAGGTCGATGGTAGCCCGTGGAGGCTGGAGGAGGTCGACGGTGGAGATGAACAGTATCCCGTGGAGTCCCGTTTTGCGGTACGCCACATCCCTCCCGATGAACAGGACCCCCGTTTCGACCGTAGGAGGTCCGTTTCCTCCGTTTTGCGGTACGCCACACCCCTCCCGATCAACAGGACCCCCGTTTCAATCGTAGGAGGTCCGTTTCGTCTGTTTTGCGGTACGCCACACCCCTCCCGATCAATAGGACCCATGTTTCGACTGTAGGAGGTCTGTTTCCTCCGTTTTGCGGTACTCCACACCCCTCCCGATCAACAGGACCCCGTTCCGAACGTAGGAGGTCCGTTTCCGCCGTTCTACAGTATGCCAGGCCTCGTTTCCATCGCATGTTCCGTCCAAGCCGGTTGGCTCCCACGCGTTTCGTTGCCTCCCGATGAACACGACGCATTCCGTTGCCTCCTCATGAACACGACGCATTTCGTTGCCTCCCTATGAACACGACGACGACGCTGTTTCTCCGTTCCATCCCAGCCATGTATGTATGCGCGAGTAGGCGTTCGAGACCCTGTCCGTATGTACGTACGTGGCCGTATTTTCTTTCTTGCACCCTCGCTGTTGTATGTATGTGTACATGCTACATGCGCGCCTCTACATTGACACGTGCGCGCCTCTACTATGACACGTGCGTGCCTCTACATCGACCAGTATGTACGTACACTTTTGCGACCAGAATGACAATGCTATGTACGCTTCGACCAGGTGGGTCCCGACTGTCAGGCACTTCCTTGCCTGCGAAGATGTAGCTAGTGGGTCCCAACAATTAGGGGGGCGAATCATTTTGTTTTTTTTTGCTCGGACGCACTTCCTTGCGTGCGAAGATGTAGCTGGTGGGTCCCAGCAGTCAGGGGGGAAACGTTTTTTCGCGAAATACTGGTGGCCCGTCCAGTGGGTCCCTGCTATCAGCTGGAGGAATAATTATTTTGCGCGTAATAAGGAGGCACTTCCTTGCGGCCGCTATGGACCCAGCTGTCAGCCTCTCCACGCACAGTACTCTTCCGATGGAAGTCAGTCATTGACCACATTGACCACGCTGCACCGAGAGCACCACGGCGGTGGACGACGATGAGTCCTAGGAAGGGGACGACGCGGAGCCAGGGAAGACGCAGAAGTGGATGCCCACGCGAAGAGGAGTACGAGGGTGAGGCTTCCATCGCTGCAGAATAACAGGGGGTGTGGGTGAATAGAGGGATGGCCTGGCCAGCGGTGGGAGTAGTAGGGGGCGGTGAGGCCTCCGCCGCATCGCAGCCGGCCACGGGAGGCAGGAGCACTAGGCACGACCGGCGCTGGTTTGGGCGGCTGGAGCAAGAAGACCAGAGGTTGAAGAAGCACTACGGCCGTTGGATGGACATCGTACGGTCACTGGAGCTAGAATCGTGCATATTATTGACTAAGTTGACAAAGCCCTCCGTCCCCTTCAACTTAGTAGGCCCACAAGTCATCCTGCCACTATACTGGGTCCCATCTAACAGGCGGAGTATTCATTTTTTTGTGCATAATAAGGAGGCACTTCCTTGCGTGCGAAGATATAGCTGGTGGGTCTGAACTGTCAGCGGCGGTAATGTTTTTTTTGTGAAATATAGAGGCCCTTTCGGTGGGTCCCTGATGTCAGGTGGAGGAATCATTATTTTGCACGTAATAAGGAGGCATTTCCTTGCGTGCGGCCGTGGACCCAACTGTCGGCCTCTCCACGTACAGTCCACTTCAGATGCATGTCGGTCATTGACCACGTTGACCAGGCTACGCCGAGAGCGCTAGGGCGGTGGACGACGGCGAGGCCTAGGAAAGGAACGACACAGAGGCAGGGAAGACTCGGCAGTTGTTTCTCATGCGGAGGGGAGTACGACTGTACGAGGCTTTACTGGTTCATCTGCCGTCGTCGGAGAATAACAGCAGGTGTGGGTGAGTAGAGGGATGGCTAGGCCAGCGATGGGAGTACGGTGGGGCGGTGAGGCCCGCGCGGCAGTAGAGCCGGTCGCGGGGAGGAGGGAGCAGGCAGTCTCGCCGGCGCTTGTTTGAGCGGCTGGAGCAGGAAGAGCAGAGATTGAAGAAGCACGATGGCCATTGGATGGCAATCCAATAGTCACTGCTTGTGCGTCAACCTTTTTTTAGGAAAGCCTAAAATCTGTGGAAAATAGCATACAGCCCATCTGCCATTATTTCTAATAATTTACAGCCCATTTGCTAATTCTTAAGGTTTTTTTTGGAGCCCATATTCTTTTTGTTAGCATTACAGCCCATACTATGGCCATGGTTAAAAAAATTTACGAAATTTTACATATTTCAGTGCAGTCCGAACTGTTTTTAATCCCGACATTTCGACTCACATTCAAACTGATTTTAAAAATAAATGTATATCAATATAAAATCCAACAAATTCTCCATGCATAAAAATTAATGTAATTTAAAATCTCGACATGAAAAAAAAGATATTTGAAACTAATTGCCGGTTTGATGTGTTTTAGAAATGTACAACCCATTTCTCATTACTGATGGGCCATTTTCTCGGCCAGCCGAATGAAAGCTCTCCTCGTCTTGAAAGATTTGCAGCCCAACAGGCCTGACAAAGCGACTTACTTGGCAAATCACAAAAAAACTAGGATGTGGTCGTGGACCCAGCTGTCAGCCTCTCCACATACAGTACTCTTCTGATGAAAGTCGTTCCTTGACCATGTTGACCACACCGCGCGGAGAGCACCATGGCGGTGGACGACGGCGAGGCCTAGGAAGGGGACGACGTGGGGCCGGGGAAGACGCGGCAGCGGAAGCCCGCGCGGAGAGGAGTATGAGGGTTCACTGGTTCGGCTGCGGTGTGAGGATGCCATCGCCGCAGGGCCTAGCCAGCGGTTGGAATAATAGGGGGCGGTGAGTCCTCCGCGGCAGCACATCCAGCCACGGGAGACAGGAGCATGAGGCAAGACCGGTGCTGGTTTGGGCGGCTAGAGCAAGAAGACCAGAGGTTGAAGAAGCACTACGACCGTTGGATGGACATCGTAGGGTCACTGGAGCTAGAATCGTTCATATTGACTAAGTTGACAAAGCCCTTCGTCCCCGTCAACTTAGTAGGCCCACAAGTCAGCCTCCCACCAAGGTGGGTCCCAGCTAGCAGGAGGAGTATTCATTTTTTTGTGCGTAATAAGGAGGCACTTCCGGTGGGTCCAAGCTGACAGCGGGGGGGGGGGGCGTTTTTTTCGCGAAATACGATGGCCTGTCGGGTGGGTCCCAGCAGTCAGGGGGCAAACATTTTTTCTCAAAATACGGTGGCCCGTCTAGTGGGTCCCTGTGGTCAGTTGGAGGAATCATTATTTTCCATGTAATAAGGAGGCACTTACTTGCTGCGGCCGTGGAACCAGCTGAGACTCTCCACGTACAGTATACTTCCGATGGAAGTCGTTCCTTGACCATGTTGACCTCGCTGCATTCCGTTGCATGCATGCGTCCATGGGTGTGGTGCGTCCCCACTGTCAGCCTCTCACGTACAGTCATCTTCCGATGACTCTCGGTTGTTGACCATGTTGACCACACCGTGCCGAGCACACCCAGACTGGAACGACCCAGAGATGGGGAAGACGGGGCAGTGGAGTCGCAGATGGAGAGGAGTGGGAAACTTCATTGGTTCGGGTGTAGGGCAGCGCAGCCGCGGTGCCGCCTACGGGAGACAGGAGCAAGAACAGAGGTTGAAGAAGGAGCACGGCTATTGGATTAACATCCATAGGTCCAGCTGCTAGAATCATTTGTTGATTAAGTTGACAAAGCCGTGCGTACACGTCCGCTTAGCAGGCCCACAAGTCAGTCACCAAATCTGACGGGTCCCAGCTATCAACGACATGAATAATTTTTTTCGCAAAACAAGGAGGCACTTCTTTCCGTGCGAAGATACAGCCAGTGGGTCCCAACTGTCAGGTGGAGGAAACATTTTTTTTCAGCTTAATAAGGAGGAACTTTCCTTGCGTGCAACCATGGACCTCGCGGGCCCCAGCCGTCAGGCTCTCCACGTACAGTCCTCTTACAATGACTCTCGTTTGTTGACCACGCCGCACCGAACACAGCGAGGCGGTGGACGACGGCGAGGCCCCGGACGGGAACGACTCGGAGATGGGAAAACGCGGCAGTGGAGTCGCAGATTGAGAGGAGGAGAAGGGTTATAACTGGTTCTATTGCAATTCATATCAAACTCAGGTTCACGGGACACGTTCATATTCATAGCCAACATTCACTATCAACAACTCAAAAGATTCATATATACACAAGCTCAGCATATCTATGCAATCAAATGATTGATAGATCACACGATAATATTCATACATAATTCACAAAAAGATTCAGATATACACATGTTCAGTATGTTTATGCATCCAAATGATTGAGATCACAGCCAATATGATCCATGGACGAACTTTAATTACCTAGGGTACAGACTGGTAAATGGTGTTCAATCAGAGGTACTTCTTGCTAAAATTAGTTCTTGAACGAGTAAACTTTTGAGTACATAAGAGGCAGCACAGACAATTTGAACTTTGCTTGTAGGTTTATCCTCAAATAGTGGCCTTGTGCCAAGGGAGGTTTGAGCAACTTGGCCACTACTTTCATCCAACTAGTTTACTGGCTCATCTTGGTCCTGTATCTCGCCAAAATTCTACATTGCAGACGAGAAAGGAGGCGGTTGAGAAAATGAACCACCCAATTTTTTTGTGCAGTTCAACTGAAATGGAGCATCCTTGGCGTGCAGACTGATTAAGTGCCAGATGAATATACATGTCAACCAACTTGTCTGGAATCTTTAGACTCCATGCCATATAGTTCGCTACCATATGTGCCGATAACCAAAAGGCACAAGTTGGTACCAAAGACTGGACTGCATTTTTCTGGGCTATGCACCAAGCAATATTTTTGGCGTTCACTCTCCTAATACTTGGAGTTTGACAATTGGTTGACGTCGGTTGATACTCGAATGAATATAGGCACTTCTTGTCAACATCGATGCTTGTCTGAGTGAACTTTGGAGTACATAGCAGCAGCATAAGTACCTGTCCATCTGATCATTTTGTGCAGTTCTACTGAAATCACCTGATGTAATGATTTGCCTGCGAGTTCAAGCTCCAAATTACTACTTTATGAAATCGGCAAACAGTAGCACAATACCAAATTACCAATACATATGACAGGCACAATAATCAGGATAAAGACCAGTACCAACCTGTGTGAGGTAGCATATCAATTACTATTTCCTTTGACTGGAAGCTGAGACAAGCCAAGCGACTGACAACAAAGGAAGAAAGCAAGCGGAGATTAGCGACTGACAGGAAAGGACGGAAGCTGTCGAGGCAATGAAGCACCCAAAGTTTTTGTGTAGTTCCACCAAAATCGAGCATCCCTATTGGCACATATATTGACAGAGTGAGATTACTGTAATAGTGGGACTAGTTGATGAAACATACAATAACAAATAGAAGCACCCTCATTATCTTAATGGGTAAAGTTAGCAACATAGTAGTCTTGCTTAAAGAGAGGTATTAGTTTAGTTAATCAGTGCCAATTAGCTCAACTCAACACTCAAAGCATTGCCATTTATCATAGGTTGCAAAACTTAAAAGTGCAAAGATAATGGAGTTTCTCATGACAGTAGCACGATACAAATAGAGATGACAGCAAACTAATATGGATGAAGGCCTTAGGCCCGTACCAACCTGAGAAAAAAAGCTTATTCATGTAGTCCCATAAGAGATGATAAAGCACTCACTGGAATCACACAATAGTATATATTTTTGTGCACTTCAAATGTATGGTTGATATCACTCTTGTTTAGGTGTGCTGAGATTATATAGAAAGATTATCAAGAACTTCCAGCAGAGTTAAAGCACTGGCTGGGATATAGTTCATTGTATTGTCTTGTGTAGTTCCACTAAAATATATGATTGGCACAACATGATCCCTGTTTGCACAAGTAGGAACAAGGTGAAACTTTCATTAGCTTAGTGAGAAAGGATAGGAAGACATTAGCATATTACTTAAACAGTAGCATCAAATTCATGATGGACAATACGCAAAACATTGCCTCATTGAACCAATGGCAATAAATTGACATGCAAAACAATAGCACTATTATGTCATGACACTAATAATATTCCCTCCCTGCTCCACCACATGATTCACGTCCATAGACAAACATTCACACGTACATGATTCAGCATAGGGTCCTACTAAAGATTTGTTTAACTCCAACAGGAAAATTGGGTAGTAATAAATTAGTGGTACTTAAGTACTCCTAATTAATTAAGTGAGATAGCAGAAGTGGAAGGGCTCCCTGGAGGATCGTCTCACATGTAAGGTACTCGTTGCCAGAGCCCTTGAATAGCCTCGACTGAGGCCTCTGGCTTCAGCAAGATTGCCTTAGCACTGTTTATTCTTCTTCTTCTCCCTCTTCATGCTCTATTTCTCTTTCTCCTCACCAGTTGGTGAAACCAAGTACATGATTGGCCTTCTAATTCAGAATTTGTTTTGTCAGTGAGGGAGTACAAGTGTACTAGTAAAAAACAACATTATTTTCTCAGGGCAGTCGGAAAATAGAGATGAACACATGCATTAAATATCATTCTTACCTAAAGGAAGGTTATGGCGCCAATATGGATGATGAGGATTGGAACACAGATCTCCCTTTGTGCAGTTCCACCAAAATGAACCAATTGTTCCATCTGACATTCCAGTTAAACATCACAAAAGTCACTTCTTTTAAGAAGAGTTTTGTGCAGTGCACCAAAAGGTCACAACAGCAACCAGGTGAATTGGATATCCCTGTTTGCACAAAAAGGCACAGAGGAAACAGTCAGAGTCTCGAACAATTACAGGCAAAAACATTTGGCTAAACTTGTCAGAGTCTCAAACAATTACAGGCAAAAATAGTGGCATGGCTTCATTTTTACCAGGGACATTATATTAAGAACAGCTAAGGTTGCGTTCGGTTCACATGTTTTGTCGTGGATATACCCCGCGGTATGACCCGGCCGGAAGTATGACCCGGCCGGACTTGGCGCTTCACCGATGACCCGCCGGAGGACTGGCGACTCACGGGTCTGGCGGCTCACTGGTCAGACGACTCACGGATGATCCCAGCGGCTGGTCAAATAGAATACTAGGCCCAAGGCCCAGTAGGCCGGCTCGTATTATGGTGGGACGGCTTAAGACAGAAGGCATGAGGAATATTTCCTTTACGAGGAAGCAAGGCCCGTACTTGTATCCGACTTGTAATAGAGAATAAGTTAGTTCTAATCCTAATAGGACTGTACATGTAAGCCACCCCTTCAACTTATATAAGGAGGGGTAGGGCACCCCAAGAGGGACAAGCAAGAAACAATCTCTAGGGCTAGACACAACTAGAGGAGAGCCGGTTTACGGCGACTCCCTCATGAGCATAATGAGACCTAGCCTCAAACAGCATGTAGGGTTGTTACCGGATGATATTTCCCGGGTCCCGAAGCTGTCTAAACCCTTGTCTTGTGTTGCGTCTCTTGATTCTGCTCAACCCCTCTCAAGCTACCGCATAGATGCATTGGCCTCGCGACTAAGTCCTCACACTAAGGACATCTGACGTGTTAATTCCACGACAGTTGGCGCCCACCATGGGTCCTGCGCACGGTGGTGTTTAGTTCTTGGAGGGAGCTCTTTAGGGATCAAGAAATTCATGATTAGCCAGATAAAGATGAGACGGCATGGAAGTATTATGCAGAGTAACCCGGTGTGGGACAACCTCTAGGTAGAGCCGGCAAAGTCAATTTTCTACGAGAAATTATGGTTTATTCCGGGTGCTGCCGCCACTGTGATTTTCTTGTCAAAGATCGATTCTGCTGCAAGCTGCTGTACGACGCCGCTACACCTATACGTCATCAATACCAACAAGAGTTCCATCACACGTGTCAAGTTCGGAAGCACGGACACGTCTCCACCTCAGCTGTTTCCGAGGCGCTCCCGACGCAGAGTACCAATGGCCATAAAATTAAGTCGGACTCCTGGCTCAAAAGGAAAGGAAAAAGGGGGTTACTAGGACACGTGAGATACATCAGGAGGAGTATTCCTTAATTGATTAGACGTTTGAGCTAAAAGTTAAAAGTGAGCTGATCTGATTCTAGTACGTGATGTCTACTACACAACCTTCTTGTAGACGTTGTTGGGCCTGCAAGTGCACAGGTTTGTAGGACAGTAGCAAATTTCCCTCAAGTGGATGACCTAAGGTTTATCAATCCGTAGGAGGCATAGGATGAAGATGGTCTCTCTCAAACAACCCTGCAACCAAATAACAAAGAGTCTCTTGTATCCCCAACACACCCAATACAATGGTAAATTGTATAGGTGCACTAGTTCGGCGAAGAGATGAAGATACAAGTGCAAAATAGATAGTAGATATAGGTTTTTGTAACCTGAAATTATAAAAATAGCAAGGTAGCAAGTGGTAAAAGTGAGCGTAAACGGTATTGCAATGATAGGAAACAAGGCCTAGGGTTCATACTTTCACTAGTGCAAGTTCTCTCAACAATAAAAACATAGATAGATCATATAACAAGCCCTCAACACGCAACAAAGAGTCACTCCAAAGCAACTAATAGAAGAGAACAAACGTAGGGATTATGGTAGGGTACGAAACCACCTCAAAGTTATCCTTTCTGTTCTATCTATTCAAGAGTTCGTAGTAAAATAACATAAAGCTATGCTTTCCGCTCAATCCATCATAGAGTTCATACTAGAATAACCCCTTAAGACACAAATCAACCAAAACCCTAATGTCACCTAGATACTCCATTGTCACCTCAAGTATCCGTGGGCATGATTATACGATATGCGTCACACAATCTTAGATTCATCCAACCAACATAAAAGTACTTCAAAGAGTGCCCCAAAGCTACTACCGGAGAGTCAAGAACGTGTGCCAACCCCTATGCATAGGTTCCCAATGTCACGAAACCCGCAAGTTGATCACCAAAACATACATCAAGTGGACCGCAAGACATACATCAAGTGTTCTCATAAAAGACTCAATCCGATAAGATAACTTCAAAGGGGAAACTCAATTCATCACAAGAGAGTAGAGGGGGAGAAACATCATAAGATCCAACTACAATAGCAAAGCTCGGGATACATCAAAATCATGCCATAGAGGGAACACAAGAGAGAACACAAGAGAGAGAGAGAGAGAGAGAGAGAGAGAGAGAGAGAGAGAGAGAGAGATCAAACACATAGCTACTGGTACATACCCTCAGCCCCGAGGGTGAACTACTCCCTCCTCGTCATGGATAGCGCCGGGATGATGAAGATGGCCTCCGGTGATGGGATCCCCCTCCGGCAAGGTACCGGAACAAGGTCCCGATTGGTTTTTCGTGGCTCTGGAGGCTTGCGGCAGCGGAACTCCCGATCTAGGTTCTGTTCTGGAAGTTTTAGGGTACGTAGGTATATATGGGTGCAAGGGGTACGTCGGTGGACCTCCGGGGTGCTCACGAGGCAGGGGGCGTGCCCAGGGGGGCGCCCCCACCCTCGTGGGCAGCCCGGGACTCCCCTGACGTGCACTCCAAGTCCATCAGGTGGGGTTCCTTCCAAAATTAACTTCTCCAGTTGATTTCTTTCCGTTTTGACTCCGTCTGATATTCCTTTTCCTCGAAACACTGAAATAGGCATAAAACAGCAAATCTGGGCTGGGCCTCCGGTTAATAGGTTAGTACCAAAAATAATATAAAAGTGGATACTAAAGCCCAATATTGCCTAAAACAGTTGATAAAGTAGCATGGAGCAATCAAAAATTATAGATACCTTGGAGACGTATCAAGCATCCCCAAGCTTAATTCCTGCTCGTCCTCGAGTAGGTAAATGATAAAAAAGAATTTTTGATGCGGAGTGATACTTTGGCATACTTTCAATGTAAATCTTCTTAATTATGGTATGAATATTCAGATCCGAAAGATTCAAGACAAAAGTTCATATTGACATAAAAATAATAATACTTCAAGCATACTAACAAAGCAATTATGTCTTCTCAAAATAACATGGGCAAAGGAAGTTATCCCTACGAAATCATATAGTCTGGCTAAGCTCTATCTTCATCACACAAAGTATTTAATCCTGCACAACCCCAATGACGAGCCAAGCAATTGTTTCATACTTTAGTAATCTCAAACTTTTTCAACTTTCACGCAATACATGAGCGTGAGCCATGGACATAGCACTATAGGTGGAATAGAAGGGTGTTTGTGGAGAAGACAAAAAGGAGAAGATAGTCTCACATCAACTAGGCGTATCAACGGGCTATGGAGATGCCCATCAATAGATATCGATGTGAGTGAGTAGGGATTACCATGCAACGGATGCACTAGAGCTATAAGTATATGAAAGCTCAACAAAAGAAACTAAGTGGGTGTGCATCCAACTTGTTTGCTCACGAAGACCTAGGGCACTTTTGAGGAAGCCCATCATTTGAATATACAAGCCAAGTTCTATAATGAAAAATTCCCACTAGTATATGGAAGTGACAACATATGAGACTCTCTATCATGAAGATCATGGTACTACTTTGAAGCACAAGGGTGGAAAAAGGATAGTAGCATTGTCCCTTCTCTCTTTTTCTCTCATTTTTTTATTTGGCCTTTCCCCCTTTTTTAAATTTTTCCTTTTTTTATGGCCACTCCTTTTTTTATTTGGGCTTCTTTGGCCTCTTTTATTTTTCATAAAGTCCGGAGTCTCATCCCGACTTATGGGGGAATCATAGTCTCCATCATCCTTTCCTCACCGGGACAATTCTCTAATAATGATGATCATCACACTTTTATTTTTCTTACGACACAACAATTACAACTCGATACTTAGAACAAAATATGACTCTATATGAATGCCTTCGGCGGTGTACCGAGATATGCAATGAATCAAGAGTGACATGTATGAAAGAATTGTGAATGGTGGCTTTTCCATAAATACAATGTCAACTACATGTTCATCTAAAAAGCAATATGACAAAAGTAATGTGTGTCATATGAACGGAACGGTGGAAAGTTGCATGGCAATATATCTCGGAATGGCTATGGAAATGCCATGATAGGTAGGTATGGTGGCTGTTTTGAGGAAGGTACATGGTGGGTGTATGATACTGGCGAAAAGTGTGCGGTATTAGAGAGGCTAGCAATGGTGGAAGGGTGAGAGTGCGTATAATCCATGGACTCAACATTAATCAAAAGAACTCATGCACTTGTTGCAAAAATTTAGAAGTCATAAAAAACCAAAGCACTAAACGCATACTCCTAGGGGGATAGATTGGTAGGAAAAGACCATCGCTCGTCCCCGACTGCCACTCATAAGGAAGACAATCAATAAATAGAATTGTGCTCCGACTTCATCACAAAGCGGTTCACCATACGTGCATGCTACGGGAATCACAAACTTCAACACAAGCATTCTTTAAATTCATATTCACCCCAACTAGCATTACTTTGATATTATCACCTCCATATCTCAAAACAATTATCAAGCATCAAACTTATCTTAGTATTCAACGCACTCAAAAGAAAGTTTCACATATCTTGAATACCAAGTATATTATCTTTAAGCAAATCACCATGCTATTAACAACTCTCAGAATAATCTAAGTGAAGCATGAGAGATCAATAGTTTCTTTAAAACAAATCCACCACCGTGCTCTAAAAGATCTAAGTGAAGCACTAGAGCAAAAACAAAAACTACTCCGAAAGATATAAGTGAAGAACAATGAGTAGCTAAATAATTATGCAACTATGTCAAAACTCTCTCTCAATAAAGAATTTCAGATCTTGATACTTTATTCAAACATCAAGCAAAGCTAAAGAAAACTACATTGCAAGGATAGCACAACTCATGTGAAGAAGCAAAAACTTAGGCTCAACCGATACTAACCGATAGTTGTTGAAGAAGAAAGGTGGGATGCCTACCGAGGCATCCCCAAGCTTAGATGCTTGAGACTTCTTGAAATATTATCTTGGGGTGCCTTGGGCATCCCCAAGCTTGAGATTTTATGTCTCCTTAATTCCTCTCATATCATGGTTTCTCTTCTTTTTTATCAAAAGCTTCATTCACAACAAACTCAACAAGAACTCGTGAGATAGGTTAGTATAAACCAATGCAAAACCTCATCATTTTATACTGTAACAAATTACTTAAATTATTATTCAACATTTAATACTAAATGCCTCTGCATATTTAATACTCCTATCCTCAAATATAATCATTAAACAAGCAAACATATGCAAACAATGCAACCATAACAGCAATCTGCCAAAACAGTACAGTCTGTAAAGAATGCAAGAGTATCAATACTTCCCTGACCCCGAAAATTATGAACTAAAATTCCCACTGTAATAAATTTATCATAGCTTAATATTCAAAAAGATTGAACGTTCTCTTACTTTTCTAGGGAATTTTTGCAACAGCGGTAAACTTCTGTTTTGAAACAGCAACATGCAAACTAGCAAAATAAGCATGGCAAAGGCTATCCTTGACTTTTTTATTGAAACTAAAGATGCAAAACATTTATTCTAACTAACAGAAAGCAAAAACTAACAAAATAAAATGACTCTCCAAGCAAAACACATATCATGTTGTGAATAAAAATAAAGCTCCAAGTAAAGTTACCGATGAACGAAGACGAAAGAGGGGATGCCATCCAGGGCATCCCCAAGCTTAGTTGCTTGGTTGTCCTTGAATAGTACCTTGGGGTGCCTTGGGTGTCCCCAAGCTTCGGCTCTTTCCACTCCTTATTCTATAGTGCATCGAATCTTTACCCAAAACTTGAAAACTTCAACCACACAAAACTCAAACAAAACTCGTAAGCTCCGTTAGTATAAGAAAATAAAACCACCACTTAGGTACTGTAATGAACTCATTATAAATTCATATTGATGTGATATCTACTGTATTCTAACAACTCAATGGTTCATACCACTTAATACTAGCCATAGATGCATCAAAATAAGCAAACAACACAAAGAAAACAGAATCTGTCAAAAACAGAACAGTCTGTATTAATCTGTATAAAACGTATACTTATGGAACCCCAAAAATTATGAAATAAATTGCTGGACCTTAGAAATTTGCCTATTAATCATCTGCAAAAGGAATCAGTCTAAAATCACTCTCTGGTAAAAAATGGCAGTCATTCTCGTGAGCGCAAAATTTTCTGTTTTCTACAGCAAGATCATATAAACTTCACCCAGGTCTTCCCGAAGGTTCTACTTGGCACTTTATTGAAACAAAAGCTATAAAACATGATTACTACAGTAGAATAATCATGTGGACACACAAAAACAGTAAGGATAAATATTGGGTTGTCTCCCAACAAGCGATTTTCTTTAATGCCTTTTTAGCTAGGCATGATGATGACAATGATGCTCACATAAAAGATAAGAATTGAAACATAAAGGCAGCATCATGAAGAATATGACTAGCACATTTAAGCCTAACCCACTTCCTATGCATAGGGATTTTATGAGCAAACAACTTATGGGAACGATAATCAACTAGCATAGGAAGGTAAAACAAGCATAATTTCAAAAATTTGAGCACATAGGGAGGAAACTTGACATTATTGCAATTCCTACAAGCATATATTCCTCCCTCATAATGATTTTCAGTAGCATCATGAATAAATTCAACAATATAACCAGCACCTAAAGCATTCTTTTCATGATCTACAAGCATAGAAAATTTACTACTCTCCATATAAGCAAAATTCTTCTCATTCGGAATGGTGGGAGTATCATAAGAGACTTGAACACTAAAAATTGTTTCCATATTAAAAGAGTAATGTTCATAGAAAGGGTAATCATAATCATGACAAAATTTCTAAATATAATCATCACTACTTTTTATAGCATAAGTTTCATCACAATAATCATCATAAGTAGCAACTTCGTTCTCATCATAATCGATTGAAACCTCTCCCAAGATAGTGGAATCACTAAATAAAGTTGACACTCTTCCAAATCCACTTTCATATTTATCACAATAAGATTCAACATCCTCAAAAATAATGGGATCACTACTTCGTAAAGTTGACACTCTTCCAAACCCACTTTCATCAATATAATCATAAGTAGGGGGCATGCTATCATCATAACAACTTTGCATATCAAAACTTGGGATGCTAAAAATATCATCTTCATTAAACGTAGCATCCCCAAGCTTGGGACAAACATTAATTCCAGAAAATATATTCTCAAATATTTCATCCCAATCAAACATAGCTTCCCCAAGCTTGGGCCCTTTCATATCATAAGCATAATCATTCTCAATAGTATGGATAGCACCAATAGTATAGCAATTATCATCACAATGAGTAGTAGGAGCAACATCATTTGGGAGGGATACCTTTTTACCTTTGTTTCTCCTTCTTTTCTTTTTCTTCTTCACATTATGTGTAGGTTCAACCTTCCTCTTTGAGCTCCTTATTAATGAGATTGGCTGAATAGAAAGCTCCTCCTCGTTACCTGATTCATCATAAGAAATAATAGGAGGAGATTGGGAAGCCTCTTCCCTTTCATTAGTATTCTCATCATCTTCCATTTGATTTCTTTTCTTTAGGTAATTGGCAATATAAGGATTTTCAATGCAATTCTCCGCACAATACATATAAATTTTCTCTAGATCAAAATCAAGAATTTTATCAAGACTAAATTTTGGAAGACCCTCAGTTATACGTTTCATTTGTTCATAACCCAAAAGAAGGCTAAGCTCTTTATGATGCTCAAGGGTAATCAAATTATCACAATATTTGGACTCGACTTGATCATGAAACAAATAGCATTGGAGCTTTAAATGTCCATGTTCATTGCAAAGTTCACAAGGAGCGCGAAAAATATTGAATCTTTCAGCACATTCATCTAGCTCTTCTTGCAACAATTTGGTTTCTAAGTACCTATGCCTCTTGCAATAAATATCTTCTCTATTTGGTGTGTTCATGCAAACATGTGCTCCACAAAAGTTGACATGCTCATAAGAGATATTTTCATCATAACTAGTGCAATCATCATTAGTATCATGGATATTCAAAGAATCCGTACTAACAACATTGCAATCATGCTCATCATTCAAAGATTTAGCGCCAAACAATTTAATGCATTCTTCTTCTAACACTTTGGAACAATTTTCTTTTCCATCATACTCACGAAAGATATTAAAAAGATGAAGCGTATGAGACAAACTTAACTCCATATTTTTGTAGTTTTCTTTTATAAAATAAACTAGTGCTAAAACAAGAAACAAAAAGATTCGATTGCAAGATCTAAAGATATACCTTCAAGCGCTAACCTCCCCGGCAACGGCGCCAGAAAAGAGCTTGATGTCTACTACACAACCTTCTTCTTGTAGATGTTGTTGGGCCTGCAAGTGCACAGGTTTGACAGTAGCAAATTTCCCTCAAGTGGACGACCTAAGGTTTATCAATCCGTAGGAGGCGTAGGATGAAGATGGTCTCTATCAAACAACCTTGCAACCAAATAACAAAGAGTCTCTTGTGTCCCCAACACACCCAATACAATGGTAAATTGTATAGGTGCACTAGTTCGGCGAAGAGATGAAGATACAAGTGCAAAATAGATAGTAGATATAGGTTTTTGTAATCTGAAATTATAAAAACAGCAAGGTAGCAAGTGGTAAAAGTGAGCGTAAACGGTATTGCAATGATATGAAACTAGGCCTAGGGTTCATACTTTCACTAGTGCAAGTTCTCTCAACAATAAAAACATAGGTAGACCATATAGCAAGCCCTCAACATGCAAAAAAGAGTCACTCCAAAGCCACTAATAGCAGAGAACAAACGTAGAGATTATGCTAGGATACGAAACCACCTCAAAGTTATCCTCTCTGTTCTATCTATTCAAGAGTTCGTAGTAAAATAACATAAAGCTATTCTTTCCGCTCAATCCATCATAGAGTTCATACTAGAATAACACCTTAAGACACAAATCAACCAAAACCCTAATGTCACCTAGATACTCCATTGTCACCTCAAGTATCCGTGGGCATGATTATACGATATGCGTCACACAATCTCAGATTCATCCAACCAACATAAAAGTACTTCAAAGAGTGCCCCAAAGCTACTACTGGAGAGTCAAGAACGTGTGCCAACCCCTATGCATAGGTTCCGAATGTCACGAAACCCGCAAATTGATCACCAAAACATACATCAAGTGGATCTCAAGACATACATCAAGTGTTCTCATAAAAGACTCAATACGATAAGATAACATCAAAGGGGAAACTCAATTCATCACAAGAGAGTAGAGGGGGAGAAACATCATAAGATCCAACTACAATAGCAAAGCTCGGGATACATCAAGATCGTGCCATAGAGGGAACACGAGAGAGAACACGAGAGAGAGATCAAACACATAGCTACTGGTACATACCCTCAGCCCGAAGGGTGAACTACTCCCTCCTCGTCATGGATAGCGCCGGGATGATGAACATGGCCTCCGGTGATGGGATCCCCCTCCGGCAAGGTACCGGAACAGGATCCCGATTGGTTTGTCGTGGCTCTGGAGGCTTCTGGCGGCGGAACTCCCGATCTAGGTTCTGTTCTGGAAGTTTTAGGGTACGTAGGCATATATGGGTGCAAGGGGTACGTCGGTGGACCTCCGGGGTGCTCACGAGGCAGGGGGGCGCGCCCAGGGGGGCGCGCCCCCCACCCTCATGGGCAGCCCGGGACTCCCCTGACATGCACTCCAAGTCCATCAGGTGGGTTTCCTTCCAAAATTAACTTCTCCAGTTGATTTCGTTCCGTTTTGACTCCGTCTGATATTCCTTTTCCTCGAAACACTGAAATAGGCATAAAACAGCAAATCTGGGCTGGGCCTCCGGTTAATAGGTTAGTCCCAAAAATAATATAAAAGTGGATAATAAAGCACAATATTGCCTAAAATAGTAGATAAAGTAGCATGGAGCAATCAAAAATTATAGATAAGTTGGAGACGTATTAGTACGATTTAGATTTTTTATTCCATCTACGACCGAGGGCAGGTATCTGAGTCAATTGGGGAAGAGTTCAAGTACTACTACTGGATCATCAACAGGGAGAAAAGCGCATACGGTCAACACATGACCTAACACTCAAAATTTCAAGACCACAACCTTGGGCGCTACGTTTCACGAACAGGCTGTGCATGCATGCGCTGAAGCATTTGCAGTTTAACAATAAAAAAATAAAAATGAGGACCACAACCCGGACGGGCGTGGGTAATCCACGGCCACCACAACGGGGTCAAACCCGCCTGGGTCAACCCAGCTGCTCCCCCATTGCTGCGGCTCTGTCATGGCCGACGCATCGCTCTGTCAACTCGCCCCTGTGCCATTATCTGCTATTGCTGCCTTCGTCAGTATGCATCCCGGCGGACATACGCACAAGTCATCTTTTGTCCAAGAAAATAGGACAATGGCTCACTGTTTATGGAGACATGACGAGATAATCTCAGGGAAATTATTTATGACAAAAAGTGATATTATACCACGGAGACGGAGGCATGCCAACATCTTTTGGCACAGGTGTTCGTCGTTACTCAAAGGTCTCCCGCACCGGCTTACAATGTCGTGGCCGTCTCTCACGACTGCGTGGGCTTACAACGCTATGGCCGTCTCTCGCGACCGCGCCAGCTTACAACGCCGTGGACGTCTCTTGCGACCGCGCCGGCTTACAACGTCGTGGTCGTCTCTCGCGACCACGCCAGCTTACAACACCGTGGCCGTCTCTTGCGACCGCGTCGGCTTACAATGTCGTGGCCGTCTCTCGCGACCGCACCGGCTTACAACGCCGTGGCCGTCTCTCGTGACCGCGCCAGCTTACAACACCATGGCCGTCTCTCGCAACCGCACAGGCTTACAACATTGTGGCCGTCTCTCGCGACCGCGCCAGCTTACAATGCCGTGGCCGTCTCTTGCGACCACGCCGGCTTACAATGCCGTGGCCGTCTCTCGCGACCACGCCGGCTTACAACAAGGAGGATGACTCGCCCGTCCGCACCAGCTTACAAACGTTGCGGCTGATTCATCTGTCTGCTCCCGCGGCCGACTCACCCGTGAGTGATTTCAACTTAACCCAGTGATCATCAACTTCATGGCGGATTATTTCTGGCCTGACACATCAGGTGATATCCATTTTAAATATATTTTATTGGCACATATTATTTTTGTCAAAGAGCAGTTTATCTTTGCCTTGGTCAGTGAGATTGTTGATGCAGGACAACTGTTCACTACGTCAAAACGACGTGGTTGACTCACCTGTGCCGCTTTACAGCACCGCGGCCGATTCATCCGTATGAGCCGCCTCTGATGCGGCGGTCGTCTTTACCGACCATCTCTCACGGCCTGGTCTACATCAACACACCGGGCCACCCTTTTCTGGATGAGCTGTTTATTGAGTATGAGTAAGTCACTACTTGGGAAGCCCGGTTTTCCTCCAACAAATTGGAGGCAAACTATCATATATTATCATCCGCCGTCTACACTGGATGGCTCAATGGGTAGGTGCACAAGTCGCCGCCACTATGATTTGGTTAACTTCAATCAACCAGTTAGAAGGAACCATTGGCCGAGTTGCTGACTTGGCTCATACGGGATCATTTATAACCCGCCGTAGTCACCTCAACCTTCTGTGGATTCACATCGCGCTATCAGCGCTGATGATATACACCTTTCTGCTATGGTGAAATATGGAGGATCTCAAGCCAACTCCTCGAGTCGTCTTGAGACTCGGGGGCTACAATGGTATGACTCGGCAAAGTTAGCCGGTTTCAATAAATTCAAGAACTCTGGGTCACTAAAGGGAAAAATAACCCGGCCCCGGAGATTACTGCTAGATCGATGAAAATTTAAAGCCGGTCAAAAGATTTCCGGCTCAAAATAAGGATTCTGGTTTAAAATTCGGGTCAAGAGATATATCTCTCCCACAAAGCACTAAAGCTCTTAATATCCGGTTTCAAAAGCTGACCCAGGGTAAATTTGTCCCTCACAAATTTTTGAAGCTCTCAAATCCATTTCAAAATCCGGCTCAGGGTAAATTTGTTCCTCACAAAATTTTGAAGCTTTCAAATCCGGTTTAAAGTTCCGGTTCAAAAAGAATTAATCTCTCGCAAGTTCGAGTTCTAAGAAAAATTAAAGGTTGCCAAAGAGAACTTGCTGCCATGATGCACAGTTCAAAACATGGGTATCCTACCTTACGACTTATCTTATTATGATCACTTGGGGGCTTCCTGCTCATTGGGCATAGCTATCAGTACCCTCTTGATTGGTGCAATGCTAATATATGGTCACTTGAGGGCTTCCTGTTCAAACATAGGTCGTATTCGAACCAAAGAGAACATAGTTGTCGATACCCTTTTGATTGGCAAACTACAGAACCTACTTGGGGGCTTCTTGATCGTATCCGAATCATAGCTCAACCCCTTTTGGAATTGACATGGATCGTATTCGAATCAGCGCCGCTAAACAACTCTTAAGGTAATTTGGGGGCTTCCTGTTCAAACATAGGTCGTATTCGAACCAAAGAGAACATACTGTTGATACCCTCTTGATCGGCATCGCCAAAGCCACTGGGGGCTATATGATCGTATTCGAATCTTAGCTTAACCCCTTTGGAACAGTTTACTAATCGTATCCAAATCAGAAGCCTCAAAAAGTTTTATTTTGTCTCTGGTAAAGTTTATTGCAGCCGCAATTACTTAACTTGAGACCTTTTTGGGATTATATCTCAAATATATGTAAGTGTTGTATGCTTAACCCGGCTTGACTTTTGACTATAAGTCGCCAGTTTATGACAATCATCATCTAGGTGGAAGCATTGGCTTCTAAGGATTGGGTTATCACCCTTACTGCACAGGTCATGTGAACCGGCAGTACAAATTCAATATCAAAGTGGTTATATGTGAGATATTATGGCCCACCCTGGCTTTGACGCTAAGTCGCCAGGGCATATGTTGTTTAAACTCTTTGCAGGATTTGTAGAAATATGACATATAAATGATTAATTTCAAGCTCATTTCCAAAGTTGATGCTTCAAAATGATTATCTGTTCTGGATTTTTCTCAAAGGCTATAAGCCGCCGGATTATAAAAGTTCCAGCTTACAATGGAGGCGTATTGAATCGCCGTCGGCCAAGAGCCGCCGGGTATTTAAACTCCGGATTTACGTATCTACAGATGAGGTATTGAAAGTCGCTTTGGCGCAATGGCTATTATTTTATTAATGGATATGATTTATTCTACAATGGAAGGAATGGTCCCGAGTCGCTGCAAGCTTACGACCCGACACTTTGGGGCTACATTCTTCAGATTGGGATTATATCAAATATGCATGTCCCATGTCACTGCCAGCATGCACCATGGCACTTGGGGGCTAATGCAAAGTCATTTTTTTGCTCAACTTATTGAAGACCCGACTCATCACATTTTGAATGAGCCGGCCCTTGGGGGCTACCAATTGCTCCTGTCAAAAATTCATGGTACACAAGCCTCAGTCCATTACATTGAAAGATCCACTACTCAGTTGGTGGAGTACAAAGCTCTTAACCTTGTGGATGTAGGTTCAAGCCCCATGGTGGAAACTATATTATATGATGTTATTATCAATTATATACAAAGTCCCAGCTTAGTATTATCTTACTAAGCCGGCACTTGGGGGCTACACATTGGTGTTCAAATTCACATGGTTATATCTACAAAGTCCCTGCTCAGTATTGCATAATGACCCAGCCCTTGGGGGCTACACTGGTTGAAGTTTACACGAGCATAAAGCAATTACAAGTCCCAGGTTGCTGCAAGCATGACAACCCGACACTTGGGGGCTACATGTGTGGAATATTCAATTTATATGACTGAGATGAATAAACCGGATTTCTTCAAAGTTGCAACATTTATTGGAGCAAGTCTTAAACCATCACTTTGTTCTACTCAAGACTTGGGGGCTACAGGTAATATGTATATAAGGGAGAGAAATCTTCAAATTATCAGTTTTGAGAAAATCAGGAGGATCAATTACATAAACCGGTGTCAACAACAATTATGACCCGGCATCGTCTGTTTTATAATCCGGCAGTTTTTGGTAATGATAAACCGGCAAGTTTTACATCTTCAAGCCGGCTAAATATCAGATGAGTATTTGAAGACCAAAATTATTTAACCCAGCGCCTTGGAAGCCGACTCAAGTGGATTATTCTTCACAATATTCTTCTGCATGCAAATTGATTATGAAACTGGTCTATTGATTCGGATTTTCTAGATGAAGGAAATGACAATTGGACTTAAGGATAATCAGGTCCCGTCTCAGGAGAATATTTAACCCGGAGCACAAGGAATTAAGGATGATCAGGTGCCGGCGTACAAGAATTTTTAACCCGAAACACAATCTATCAAAGTTGTTCTTGTGTTTGTTTTACATGATCAGTTTAACATGGATAAATCCAAATTAAACTAGGGGCTAATGTCGGGGATATACCCCGCGGTATGACCCGGCCAGAAGTATGACCCGGCCGGACTTGGCGCTTCATCGATGACCCGCCGGAGGACTGGCGACTCACGGGTCTGGCGGCTCACTGGTCAGACGACTCACGGATGACCCCGACGGCAGGTCAAATAGAATACTAGGCCCAAGGCCAGTAGGCCGGCTCTTATTATGGTGGGCCGGCTTAAGACAGAAGGCATGAGGAATATTTCCTTTACGAGGAAGCAAGGCCCGTACTTGTATCCGACTTGTAATAGAGAATAAGTTAGTTCTAATCCTAATAGGACTGTACATGTAAGCCACCCCTTCAACTTATATAAGGAGGGGCAGGACACCCCAAGAGGGACAAGCAAGAAACAATCTCTAGGCCTAGACACAACTAGAGGAGAGCCGGTTTACGATGACTCCCTCATGAGCATAATGATACCTAGCCTCAAACAGCATTAGGGTTGTTACCGGATGATGTTTCCCGGGGCCCGAAGCTGTCTAAACCCTTGTCTTGTGTTGCGTCTCTCGATTCCGCTCAACTCCTCTCAAGCTACCTCATAGATGCGTTGGCCTCGCAACTAAGTCCTCACACTAAGGATATCTGACGTGTTAATGCCACGACAGGTTTGGTGCAGGATTTTTGTAGGAACACAATTCCTACGGTATTCTTTCCCTTCCAACCGTTCGGAACACGGGAAAGGTGAATAGTGTTTCATAGGAAAGCTGGTCTGGTAGTACTGATTCCATCGGATTAGAAACATCCATGCACTGCTTATTTTTTGGGCGGAAGCCCGAGGCAGGTGCTCGCTGCCATGCGTTAGACAGGTTGTTGTGATGTGTTTGCCGGAATAAAAAAATCAACCTATGTGTGATACGTGAGGTGAGGACAAGAGCAGTCACTGTGCAGCTGAATAAACAAATAGCATCTCATACTGCCAAGCATTCTACTCTAAAAAACAAATCTATACATTTCGTAGTCCATCCGAACACATTCTCTTGAGAGTTTCCTCCGGTTCACTGTTCCATAGTTTTATACCTACATTCCTTTCCTATCCTCTATTTTTCATCAAGACCTATGTTTTCTGCCCCTTTATTCCGACCGGAGCCTATATATTTGGTATAAGGGCATGGGACAGTGGATGCACCAGCAGTACAGCACCATGTACGTAAACAGGGGCATAAAGTGGTGATTCATAGTTTGTTGCCCCGAGAAACAAACATCCAAGAAACATATCTGGGTTGGTCCCATTTTTGTACACTCTAGCCACCTACTCCTATGTGTGGATAGCAAATCTAGTCCTGGTCATACCACTGGGTACAGCATTACCCCTATATTTCCCTTTTCAACCAAGAGACCGGTTGGATGACCGGTCTGTACTAGTTTCATCCCCTTTCCTTCCTGTTTGTACCAATTCCGATGTACATACTAAATTCCCCCACCCCCACTTTATTTCAATGACAAGTATTTTCAGACGAAGGGAGTACAAGATTCGACTCCATGAAGTAGCTTTACCTCTAACAATAGAAGAAGAAAAAATAGGTGACGTTGGACCATCAGATCGAGAGGGGCTGAGAGGTAGAAAATGATGCACATGTAGCGACGTAGCGAGCTAGGGAAGTAGAGCTAAGGCGGTTTCGAACGAAGATATACCTGAAGGTCGTCGGGATGTGGATAGGTGGGCGGCGAGAGGCCGGATCCGCCCACAGGCAACGACAAAGGGATCAGAGGACCTCCCGCATCGGTGCTCGGCCAGAGATAACGGTGCGGCCGGTAGTGGGTCTCCTCCCTCGCTGTCGACGACGGCCTAAGCGCTGCCCCTCCTCCCCTTCACCGGCGGAGGGGGATACGTCTGGATTTGTAACCAGCGGTGAGGATAGAAAGCCAGGGTTTTTTGAAGGGAGAAAGACAATGTTACTACCCCTATCTTGTTTAGATCTGGAGAGGATGAGAGTGTGTAAATAGAGCAGCCCTAGCAAGCAAGCGCGGAGGCTCCGGCCTATATATAAGTAGTGGGGTAGTTTTCCTTTTTCACTCCATCAAAACAGTCGTTTAAAATTGTGTACTACTACATGCCAGGTCACAGTTTTTTTAGTTGTTGATTGTTTTTTGAGATAGCTACCTGCTTGTTCCAACTGGTGTTACGGTGTGCCAGGTCGCACTATGTATCGTTCAAGTCTGGTACTACAAGTCCCTCCATTAAATGAACAACCACCCCCTCATAAAAATTGTGAACAAGCCCACCGCTAAAATTAGCGGAAACGTGGGTTGCCCCAACATGCATTATTATTTATATTTTCTACTCCCTCCGTTCCTAAATATAAGTCTTTTTTATTAGCCACACCTAAGACAAGAATTTTTTTATTAGCAGTGAACCCCACATGTCATAGACACAAAAATTGTGGCAAGATTCCCTTAGGCAAGCAAAAGTGTGTCTAACAATTTGAGCAACTCAGGTTAGGCAAGTGTGGCAAGTGTGGGAAAAATAATGTGGCAACATAAGACAAACATAGTCACAATCCAAACAGCCCCGTGATTTTTTGTGACATGCATGAAAATTTGGTTAGTTAAATTTATAGTCAAAATTTGGCAAGGTGCATCAAATCAACACATGCAAGTATCAAAAGGAAAGTCACGACATGCATGCATGCGTTGTACTCCCTCTGTTTCCAAATATAAGTCTTTTTAGAGATTGCAACAACTGACTACTCCCTCCGTTCCTAATTGTAAGTCTTTTTAGGGATTGCACTACAAACTACATACAAATGTATATAGACATAGTTTAGAGTGTAGATTCACTCATTTTATTTCGTATGTAGTTCATAGTGAAATCTCTAAAAAGACTTATATTTCGGAACGGAGGGACTACATACGAAGCAGAATATGTCTACTCCTACATACGAAGTAGCCCATTTGAAATGTGTAAAAAGACTTTTATCGAGTGCAGTGCTTTGATGTGTCGCGTAAACTCATACAAGACCGAGAAATTTGATTACTACGATGCCCTCTCCCTTGCGGACTGAGCTCCGGTGCCTTAACTGCACCTGCCTTTGGCTGCATGACAGGTGGGCCAACCACCTGTTGGGCCCACCTGTCATGGACGCAAAGGTAGGAGCAGTAAGTAGAAGCTATTGCTACACGCTATCCCTCCCGCACGAGGTGGACGGACATGCAGAAGTGGATTCGATATTGTAGAAGTAGGAGTAACATCATTGTTCGTCTTCTCAAAGAGGCGAAGAGCCAAGCGCAAACTGAACGTGGCAGTTGCGAACGCTCGTGTGGTGCGGTTCCTTGGAGTACTAGCCAGGCTCTTGCGTGAGACAAAATTGCTATTGTTTAACAATTAAACTCCATTATCCATTGGTTGATACTCATTCTACATAGGTCCACGCGCTTAGCACCGTTTCCTCCTGGGGTCGCCAATGTTTATTTGCTAATTAATAGCATTCCATGCAATGAACTAGCCATTGCAAGTCATTAAAAGCATGCACACCTCTCATCTCTTATTGGTTGATACGTATGTCAAGAAACAAGAAACAAGGTAGAAGTTAATGCACTGCGCCTAAGTGTTTTTGGACTATTTGGTTTTCGTAAGATGACTTACACACCTAGACGGAGGGAGTAGTATAGACCTGTAAACCGGAAAGGAGTATTTGCCTTTCTAGAGATTTCAACAAGTGACTAGACTTCGGCTCAAAAAAAACAAGTGACTATACTACACCGTGTGCAGTACCCCCTCCCTTCCGGTTTATAGGGCTCAAATCTCAAATCTCATGAACCAAGGCATTTTGCTATTGGAGGAATGTATCTCATACTTTACAAAGCTACCCTAATTAAACTCATGCATTAATTATGTAGTTCTCTCGTTTTCTTCTCCGCCTTGGTCGCGGTGCACAATATTGAGCACCCCTATATGATTAGCCGCTCTATCTACATGCGGGACATTTCAAAGCATCCGGGCCCGCGTGCCATCCACCAAATCACAGCGAGGTGCTACAGTCGAGACTCACCTGTCACCCCGGTGTGGCCGTCTTGACCCGTCATATCACAAAACCCACACCTTTACCAGCAGTGGTGAGGTGGCCTCCAAGTTGGACTGGATGAAGCAACCATCATTTCATTGGAACGCTCGTTCAAGCCCTTTCTTCCCTTTCTTGAAGAAACCCTCACTCCAAGCTACTCACCTTTGCCATTTTTCTTCTCTACCGATGAAGGAAAGGTGGGCGAATCAGTTATGCTGCTATATTTTCATTCCAATAATCTTATTTTTGCGAAGCACCGACCGATTATCACATCCTATTATTTTCCCATTTTTATTGCGATTGTGGTTTCCTTTCGATTGCTTTTTTGTTTGTCAGTTCATTGATGGATCCTGGAGCACTAGGCAAAGAGTTGCTGGCGGACAACCCACTGGAGACAGCGATCTCCAGGAAGCAAGCACCGACCAACGAGTTGACCATGTTGGCGGGCCAACCCATGGAGACGAAAAACTCCAAGAAACAAGCACTGGCCAAAGAGTTAAGGACGTTGGCGGATGAACTCCTCAAAGAAAGTTGGAAGAACAGCAAGGTCCCCACCATGCCTACCCCAGGAACTCTGATTGCCACCTATGTGAGGCTCAAGACCGAGTTGAGGAGATAGTCGCCGTTGAGAAGCAGTATTCCCCTGCCAAGGTGATGGCCCCCATCAAGGACAAGGAGATGGCCCCCGGAGGGATAAGATCCACCGGTGAGCTGCACAAGGTAAAAAATAATGGCTTATTACCATAGTTGTGGTTTTTGATTATTTGCAATGTGCTTGCTTTTTGATTATTTGCAATGTACTTGCTAATATGTTAGGGTTGTGCAGGTGCCGGTGGTTGTCCGTGATGATTCTGATGTCGTGGCCCGTCCTGTTGGCATCGCTCTGGAGATCGATTCCGATGCCGCTGTCCATCCTGTGGACATCGCCCCAGAGATCGATTCTGATGTCGCGGTCAGTCCTGTGGACATCGCCCCAGAAATCGATTCCCATGCCGCTGTCCGTGATGTGGTCATTGCTCGAGAGATCGATGACAAGAAATAGTTGGTCGCGCTAATCCTTCAGGGTAGTTTGTATTGCCCTATGTTTAATTACCAGAATGATGCGTGTTATCAAACCATCTTAAGGCTAGTACACTGTCTTGTGTGGGCGGATCTTTCTACTTTTGTTTGATAGTGAATCATGCGATGAATCATGCGAACCCTCTCCGAGTTATGGAAACAGATGTATCCTCACCAGCTTTTGATGTAATATATGGCATGCTTAGATGTAAGTTTGAACTGTTTATCATATCAGCAGGGCTTGTTTGATGATTCTTGGTGTTAGTAGGCTAGCTACTGTGCGAGCTATAGTACTTGAAAAACACTCACCGAAGAGAAACGTTGGGGATGATGAGCTCGTGGTACGCTTATACTTATCCCTCGTCGATCGACCAATAGCCCTAGCTCCTAAAATTGTAGGCTTAGCGATCGATCAAATAATAGTCGACACGGATACATCCAGGCCTCATTTGGTTCATAGGGTAGGAAAATCGTAGCAAAAGTACAGAGAACGTGCAACAAAAAATCATAGCAGTGTAGAGACGTACTCCCTCCATTCCAAAATAGATGACCTAGGCGGGCTAGTTTGGCCTAGTGGGTTTCAGTGATATGACGTGGTACAGTGCCGTCCAGTCTTCGCGTGTGGTAGCAGTATTGCGGGTACAGTAAGTTTTCTTGAAGAAGCGGAATTCAAAGAAGTCATGATGGTTCCTTCGTCCGAACAACTTATAGTGGGAAAGGTTGGGCCTGCGATACGACCGGGGTAGACCAAGATAATTTTGTGCATGGCAGGTGGACCAGGATGGTCGACGTCCCACATGTCGGTGAATGAAAGTATTCTTTCTGATATAGAGGACGAGCAACAAGTATTCATTGTTTATTTTTTATGAAAGCTATTGTCTCCACTGTTACTCCTTGACTTTGTCAATGCCTCTCTCTCCTCCACATAAGCAGGGACTACTTGCTGTGCATGCAGCGGGCAGCTGGCGTCTTGAGGGGCCAGGGCGGTGAGAGCGGGCTCCGGAAGCGGTCCAGACTCCAGCATGGCCCACCTCACATTATCACCATATATTTCTTGGAGTCCATGCGCGGCGGGCGGGAGATCTCTTCTCCCTCCCCCGTTTCTCTCTTCTCAGCCGACGCCCGCCGAGCGATTAGATTTCGGCTATCGACGGTTTATTCTTTTTTGAGGAATCGGCGGTTTATTCAATTACGGACCCACATGTCAGTGAAATTCCAAGACAACGCGTGTCCCCTCTGGTGAGCGGCGTGTGAGCCAGACTGTCGGGGTTGCGACGCATACGAGTCGTAAGTGTGCCGCCTTTTCCTTTAGAACTTGCGAAGCGTAACATTTTTGCGCGATCGATCGATAGAAATCCAGAACAAAATGACGACGGCGCTGCTTTCCCGCTCGTTAGGTGGGCTAGTTCGAGTGATATGACGTGCTACAGTGCCGTCCACTTGCTCCATTTTTATGTAAGCAAGAGTTTACACTCTTACGCGGGAGGAGTGCGAAACACCACGGATCTGATTTTGATCGAGGGATAACTGTTCCCTGCAAAATAATGGAGGATTGTTAGCAATTATAGCATGATAGTTAGGGCTTCTCTAGCGTTGGCCCACAAATTTACACCGGCATCTGTCTGAGGACACTGATGGATGCATCTGATGCTGCCTGCATACCTTTCGACAACTATATGAACTAACCGGACGAAATTCGTGTAAACAAAGGAAATTTCAAATTAACTGGATGAAATTAACTGGATGAAATTCTTTACATTTCGAAAACTTTTCCTACAAACTGGACGAAATTCATTACATATTTCGCACAAACCATACTAAACCTACTGTAAACCTAATCTAAACGATCGCCGGCGCCCGACCACCATGTTCGGCCATGAACCCGAGAAAGCCGGCCATTGCCTTTGCCTCCTCCTCATCCACCTCGATAACCTCCTCCTACGGTCGAAGCACAAGGTTATGAAGATTTCTGCCTCCACGTCATTGTCAAGCGGCTAATCGGCCGCCGATGTTTACCCCACCAAGCTTGGCGTCGACTGAGTGGAGTAGCAGTGGCCTTCCCGGGACCAGAGCGGCAGCGACCTACCATGTACTACTCTTCCTCGCTGCCGGTTGCGCCCGCGCACGCGCGCCTGCTTCATGGTCATGGCGGCAGAGGGCGGCCCGGAGGGTGCCGGCGATCTCCTTCATTTTCTCCTACGACAGTACGTCGAAGAGAGCTTTGGAGCGCGCCCAGAGCGGAGCCGCCGATGTCCCTCGTCTGCTCCTGCGACAGTACGTCCAAGAGAGCTTCGGAGCGCCAGGAGGCCATGGTTGAAGCGGTGCCGACCGAAGGAAGGGACCAGAGGAGAATAAGTGTGGGTCTTTGGCTATGGCTGGGAGCTAGGGCTCAACTTAATATAGCGGGCGAATGGCAATGAGCCGCGGCAGACGGATGGACAACTGGCGGCGGAGTAGGTTCATCGGGCATGAATGCGGATGCTGCTTCAGTGACTTAACTGCAGATGCGTTTGGGTTACAGACATGTGGGCCCAACGGGCGTCTGGCCCGCATGTCAGTGACACACCAATTGCACCTGCAGTTAAGTCCGGTGAATGCGGCATTGACATTTTGGAGAGACGGTGACCGTTTCAGGCGGGAAGCGCGCGCTAGCGATGGAAGGGGTTTCGGTGTGCAGTGGCACTAAGATCGGTCGCTCACGATAGTACATACTTCGTACCATACTACCATAGTACCCTCTCTAGCTTAGGCTGTTTTATAGATTGTCGTTGTGATGGACGATATACATGAGCAAGGCGGTCCGAGTATGACCGTTGGTGTTGAGCCAGGTGAATACATGCTCGGAGTTCGCATAGGCCTCCATCAAATGTCTAAACGGTAATGTCAGGCACCGCCGGGGCGCGCAGGTGATGGGCTCGCCGTTTGCATTGCGCCATGAGTAGGACTTTGATTTAGAGGGCGACGTGCATGCATTAGCATGCTTTGATAGCGTGAGCGTGAGTGTCTGACGCGAAGTATTTCATTTTCATTTGGTTGACGAGGGTGCGTTGGAGCGATGCGTCCGTGGTTTGATTCCCCACATACGCATAATTTTGGTTTTTACAGTATTTCTTTCTCCATTCACAGGTAGGCCCGTGTAGATAGATAAAGAACACGAGCTGATGAGGCGCATGCGGACTGTTTGACTGGTCAACCATACAAATACAGAGCTATACACTGAGCCAGCGACCGTATAATCACCATATCTCGTATACAATGATCAAAGTGAGCTATCAAGACAAGTTTGATGACCGCCAATGCATTTTACTCGGTAATAAATGACCATGATTGAAGGGGGATCCTAATTTGCTTCGTCTTCTGTCCTTGAGCTCTTGACAAACCAATGCACTATATAGTTGTCCGGCCACTCCACCCAGAGGTCTCACCAAGCGTCATTCATGCCACCGCGCCACACACTAACCCGTAAGGCAGCGATGGCATCCTGCCGTGCCGAGTTCCTCGCCGCCCACGAACGCACACAAAATGGTAGGGAAGCGATGGCATCCCGCCGTGCCGAGTTCATCACCGCTCGCGACCTCACGACCATGTGGGAGGAATTTGAAGATGCCAAGGCGAATGGGTGTTAGAGCAAGAGGCGGCCAAAGCCGCACAAAGGGAGCGGAAAAGTCAGAAAGCACTCAAGAAAAGAGAGGCACGCCGTCGCAAGAAAGAAAAGGACGCACGCGCTACTGCGAAGAGGTCGGCGGAGATCCAAGCACGGTGGGATGTCGCCGACAAAGCCGGGAAGGAGGACGACGGCGTCTTGCCAGCATGTGAGAAGTAGTAGTACTAGTAGTTAGTGTGTGCGTCTGTGTCTGAGTACGAGCATGTACCAGTACTACGTACTAGTTACTACTGTAGTTTTTATAGCAAATTACCAGTACATTAGCCTAGACTAAATGGAAAAATTCCTATCCTATGCATCAAATGACATCTCTTTCTCTATAGGAATTGAGATGCATGTCATCTCACTTCCTATGATTTTCATATTCCTATCCTATGGCCCTGTTTGGATACTCTAACATAGTTAGAGTTAGAGTTATTTTCTAACCCAAATAAGCACCTCTCCACCCGGATAGTTGGGTTAGATAGAACTAACCCACTCTAACCATCCTTGTTTGGATACTTTTGGGTTATTTGAGCCCCCAACTAACCCAAACTAGCTCCAACCCCACGATCCAAACAGGGCCTATGAACGAAAGGAGGCCTCTGTTGGAGTAAATACTGTAGCTAGCAGTACTGCTGGTACAGTAGTTTTCTTCAAGAAGCGGAATTCAACGAAGTCATGATGGTTCCTTCGTCCAAGCAACTTCAAAGTGGGAAGTGGGCATGTGATTTGACGGCTCATTAGTCATTGTTACTGCGACGCGACGACCTGGGTGACTCTCACTTTAAGTTCTGCATGCATGGCAAGTGGACCAGGATGGTCGACGTCCCACATGTTGGCGAACGGAAGTATTCTTTCCGATATCGAGGAGCAAGGAAACCGCATGGTATAGTATCACTACTGATTGGTTCGCAAAAAAATAGTATCACTGCCGATTTATAATTATTTTTTATTTCTGATGAATGCTAGCGTTTCAACTCTTACGACGAAGGGTGCCAAACATGACACGTGTTGGATGTCCCACACGTCAGCGAAAGGAGTGGGACATAAACAGCGTGGTAGAGCCCAGCGTAAAAAAAATCAGCGTGGCAGAGCGTCTCCACTTCTTCTACTTCCGGGTCGGAGACCACACGTAGTAGTACTTAGTGGTATGAATGACACAAAGTGTGACCTGGAGAGAAAGACACGTCTAGTTGGAAGGTCTCGGGGCATACACGTAAACAAATATAAAAGTTAATATGTGCCTCCAACTAATATAGTAGTAGTAGAGTACTTGGGCACGTACTCCATAACATCACCGTGCATTGCACGTACAACATTTAGGGGTAGTACGTAGTAAGAGACAAATGCCGCCCAAGAGTTTCCTTCTCGACCTACTTTTGGTTGTTTGGTAGAGTGTATGGAGGGTGCATGAGTCCACACTAGTTTAGCACAAATACACTAGAAGCATGCATGAAGAGAGCATGCATGAAGAGGGGTGTTGAGTTGAGTATGCATGAAGAGGGAACAGCTATGCTGAGATGAGAACGCAACCAAACACACCCTGTATGCCATGCATGTTCATACCATTTGTGCCTTTCTACTTCACTTACTGCGCTACATTACTCAGGTTCGTACGTCCACTCCTGGGTACATGTCCGTCTCGTAATTCTAGTGCCACCTGTTCTTCGTATAGATGGAACGATCGATGCATAATACGTGCGCCTTGATGCTAGATGTCTCACGTGTTGGCAAAAGGATGAACAAAGCTCACGTAAAAAAATAGAGTGGAAGAACATAGATTCCGGACGACCGAGAAGGAGCAAGGAACCTCGTGGTGGAGCGTCTGCACTCATAATATTTAATATTATTCAGCGATATAAAATTAACCAATCATCTCCATAGTGGACTGGAAGAGTACGAAACACGGCAGCCCAGTGTAGTTACATCATACTAGTACATGGCTAACCCACGCTATCACCATATTTCTTGGCTTCCATGCAACACCAATCCCTAGTAATCCAGCAGCCTGTATCGCTTCTCCCTCCTCGTCTCTATCAAAATGTGGCGGGCTGGCGTTTCTGCCATCTATTGAGGTCGGTTAACTATCACATGTTAGCGACATGCCAAGAGCATTCTAAAAAAAATTCCTTTCATGTTCCGTTTTCAGAAAGAAAAACATCCTTTCACGTACGAATTTGCCTGCATGCTTTGAGCAACTTGCATGTCCTATACTGCTCATGTTTGATACTCTAACTTAGCTAGAGGTTAGACTAACTCATGACTAACCCTGAACTAACTATAGACAAAGAGGTGTTTGGGTGACACGGTTAGATTGACAATAAATGCACTTCATGGAGAGAGAAAAGTGAGTTTTCAGTGGTCCCAATGAGAACTATCTCCAGTTAGCACCTCTTGGGTGGCATAGTTTTTTTTGGTGGGTTCGGTGCAACTTGCTCCAATTTAAACCCTCATGCTTGGATACTTTAGGGCTATTTGAGCCCCAACTAGCTCAAACTAACTCTAACCCATGGATCCAAACAGGGCCTATGGCCAGTCTCGACGCGGAGCAGTCGCATGCACCGGGAAGCGGCGCTCTCTCGGCCGTCGCGCCACTTCAAAGCCGACGCCAATGAGAGGTCGCCTCCGCTCTAGTCGGGCATTAATGTCGCACTGATGCTCCAGGGCGACGCTGACCGTTTCACGCGGGAAGCGCGCGCTGGCAAGGGAGTATAGGTTTTGAACCGTTTCAGGTGTAGTAGTAATGGTAGTTTGCAAAACTACTCAATTATTGCACTCGTTTTCCTAAGAAATTGTGGTAAAAAATATTACTCCATAGCCCGCTTCCCTTCTCCTTCCTACTCGTGATTTACGTGGCCATGTTAACGTGGTTGTGTCAAAAAATGTCACTTCCTGCTCGTGATTTGCATTATATAATTACAAGCAAGATTCTCGTGCATTGCACAGAACATCAATATGCATTTTTTTTTACAAAACACCTGTTGTGATTGACCCATGCAGGAGTAATCCCATGTGTAAAAACTAATGATATCTCGAGAATTTTATCGGAAAACTGGTATCTTGAGAATGTCATCAAGAAAATGAAAGATGAGAGATAAGGCGAGGAGGAGTGGAGTGTGGTGGTGACTAGTGGTCGGAATGGGCGGAGGCATGGGGATGGACGGCGCCGGCAGGCAGCAGCGGCCACCATGCATGCTAGATTGTTCTAGAGATTTATTCCTTTTTTAATTGCTGAGCAATGAGGTTGCGGGAGATAATGATGTGGAGAGAGGTGCGGGTATCTATTGTAAAATTATCATAGTTTGCTTCCTATCCGTCAGATATAGATCATACGGTCTGTATTACAAGATGGCAGGCACACCATCATCGCCAACTCGTTTTTTATAAGGGTACAAATGATAAGTTTGCTGACTACTAAAGTAAAGTGGAATCTTTCCATGTTATGCAAGTAAATGAAGGTGATTGTTTATCATACGGGTAAGGTTGGATGAAGGGTGGTAGGAACAAATGCTCCGCCTAGAGCATGTGTGTGTGAGATGGAGTCTTAGTGTGTGTGTGGTGTGTGTGTGAGAGAGAGAGAGAGAGAGAAGAGAGAGAGAGAGAGAGAGATGGAGTCTTAGTTTGTGTGTGTGTGAGAGAGAGAGAGAGAGATGGAGTCTAAGTGTGTGCGGGGGGGCGTGCGTGTGTGTGTGTGTGTTTGTGTGTGTGTGTGTGAGAAAGAGAGAGAGATGGAGTCTTAGTGTGTGTGGGGGGGTGTGCGTGTGTGTGTGTGTGTATGTGTGTCGCGGGGTCCCCTGTGGCGGATGTAATTTAAGTGTGCATGGCTTCATCATAGAGAGGTGATGTGTATGGCAGAGGCCACCAACGATGGGGTGCGAGAGAGAAAATGCCAATAGGGAGGGAAGAGAAGGTGCGTGCCCGTGAGAGGAGTCGACATCGAGAGAACGTGTTTGTTCGAGAGACACCAAGGAAGACTACTATATATCGATGGTGCATGTAGGCGGGAATTAAATAAAGGGATGGTCTTATTGGTTTCGGGGATATAGGGGAAGAGTGAGAGGCGCACGGGGGGGGGGTAGCTAGAAGGAGATTGTTAAGTGTGAGTGTGTGTTTTGCCCATCCAGGCGGAAGTTATGTGCACAAAAGAGGAGAACGATTTGATGTGGCATTAGGATTGAGGGTAATGAACTACGTATGGAGACATAGAGACCTTGAACGTGCATGTGTGAGAGGTATACATGTATACGTGGGATGTGTGTGTGTGCGCGCGCGCATGATCGAGATAAAAGAAAGAAGACATAAGTCCTAAGATCAATGACATGGGAGAGACGGATCGGTATGACAATATGCATGCATGTGAGAATGCAGGGAAGAAGGCCTGACAATTGAGCATGTGTTTTTGTCTTTAAGAGATAGTGGCGTGGGCTG